>NC_069073.1:46753242-47067471 GCF_025698485.1 Gossypium arboreum
GACAGCTAAATCAAAGTGGAATGAATAGTGAAGTTAAAGTAGATAAACTTGAATTGTTGTGTAAACATGTTAGATTCTTTAATTAGTATTTACATACTTACTTACTAAGCTATAAGCTTACTTTGTTTCTCTCTTTTGTCTTATAGTGTTCTTCGCTTGCTCGGGAGTTAAGGATCGTGAAGATCTATCCGCACTATCATACTTTAGGGTATTTGAACTAAACGTTTTGAATTATGGCATGTATAGTAGGCTTAATTATTTTGTTACGTGTCATATTTGTCTAGGTTAAAATATTAGTTTCAGTACTCGACCAGATACTTGGTACAAGCCATTAAAGTGGGCTAATATTGTTCAAGACATATGTTATACGATGCACTATCAAATTGGATGACATATTTACATCTCGATTATGTTTAATGGTATGTGTTATGTTCTGGTAATACCTTATATCCTGTTCCGGCGACGGTAACGGGTAAGGGGTGTTACAATCTATCCTGCACCATTTCTACTACTCATTTCCACTACTCAATTCCATATTCAAATTATACCAAGTCATTATGCCAAAATCATCAAAACTTATGATAACTTCTAAATGCATTTACTCATCAAATTATTATCTATTTCATGTCACAAAACGCACCATAACACCATCTTAAAATCAAACCATAGTATGCCAACTTCCAAGCAATAATACTCCAACTTACAACTACTCAAAAGAGCAACCATATAGCCATACCAAACAAGCCAACACATAAGGCATTATATACATCACATACATCACTTATTAAACACATAATTTAAGCCAACTTAAATGGCCACATACACACCAACATTTACATCATTAGCAAGCCAAATCTCATGGCTATTATCATAGATCAAAACATAATACCAACTCACTAGCCTATACATGCCATATACCATATATACAAAGCTCCAAAAGTACCAACGAGATGATCGATAGTGTGATGACATTTCTCGATGATCCCCGAGTTTGAGCTAGCTTTGGTAATCATAGGATGGTGAAAAATAAACACAGTAAGCTTTAAAAGCTTAGTAAGCCATATACAAATAGAGTCATCATATGAATATTTGCATATCAATTCAAATATGCTAAGCATAGCTAAGCACATTCAAGTCCACAAACCTTTCTCATTGTACACATATTCAATATCTTAATTGAATTCATCAAATACTTCCTTTTTCAATACTCATATGAATCTCATACGTACCTGAGTCACTTAACTCATTCACACATTCTTTCTCAACTTGACTTTGCCCGTTGAACCATTTGGAATTGTTAAGGATACTTGAAAATCACATAAAGCTTGTACAATGGCATATCCTAGATATGGTCTTACAACTATCACATATCGATGCCTTGTCCTAGCCAGGGTCTTACATGAAATCATAATACAATGCTAATGTCCCAGACATGGTGTTACACATAATCACAATACAATGCCAATGTCCTAGACATGGTCTTACATGTAATCACTGTGACAGCCCAAAATTGACCCTAGTCGGAATGTGGTTTCGGGACCATAAAACCGAGGCATAAAAATAATTAAAAATTTATTTTGATGCCTATAATATGTGTGTGCTCATGTATGACATTTTATGATGATTGATTTAGTGTTATAAAGGTGAATTCCACAAGAAAGGACTTAGTAGTGAACTTTGAAAGTACGATAGGGAAATGTGTGATGACTAATTAAAGCATGCATGCAAAATAATGGACTTGCATGTCAAATTCCCCTTTTTACAAGTGATGGCCGGCCATGACAAAGAGATATGGGCTAAACATGTCATGAAACATGTTTTGTTGGGCATTAGGGAGAAATAATAAACAAATAAGCATGGGTAAGAAAAGAATGAAAAAAATGTGTGTGAAAGAGTAGCATTCCCCATTGCCGTGCAACCAAGAAGAAAAAACAAAAAATTTGTTCATCCTTGTTCTCTCCTTTTGGCCAAAAATACTAAGAGGAAGAAGAGATTTTTGCTTCATTTCCTTTGTTTAGAAGAGATCTAGAAGGATATTTGGCTAAACTTGCATCAAGATTGAGGTATGTATGAGGTTGTGTCATGAGATTCATGCATGTTTTAGTTGCCAACTTGATGTTCATGTTAGCCATGGTTCAAATCCTTGTTATGCCATGGAAGTGGTATTTGGTCAAGGTTGGTATTGTGATAAAGCCATTGCATGTTAAGTGTGAAGCTTGATGATGATGCATGCAATGATGGATTGTCTACTCTTGAAATTTCTTTGTAGCCATCTTGAGTAAGACTTTGAATTTTCTTTTGTTTAACCATGATTGAAGATAAAAGGGCATGATTATGATGTATTCGGCCATGATGCATTCATGAGCATGGTTCATGCTTCTTGCATGTTAGTTAAAATTTGTGTTTTAGATGGCTATGGACACCTTGAAATTCGCCATGCTCATATATGTATATATATGTTTGCACATGATGTTTTGGCTATGAAGTAAGTGATGAATACGTTTGTTTAAAGAAGAAGATGTTGAAGAATGCTTGTGAAATTGCAAGCACATTCGCCTAGCACACATATGAGTGCTTGATGCTATATTATAAGTTTTGAGCTACAACATGCAAAGCATTAACTAGTAAAATGCATGCTGTTTTGTGTGGTATTAAGTGCATAATTGGCCTCAACATGGACATGTATATTCGGCCTTAGGTAGCCTATTGAAGGCCTTAGCTTTTCCTTGATGCCCGAATGAATTGTATTGAATTGCTTGATGTAGTATAAAATGTACATGACCATTGTGTATTCAAGCTAAAGGGTGGCCATTTGACCATTTAAACTCCTTGTCATATTCGCCATAAGCTAGCACAATGAGGTTTTAATAAATTGAATTTGTTTGAATTAGCTCAAGAGCTTAGAGGGCCACAATTGGACAAGGGAAGGAAAAGTGATCGAATAGCCGTAAAAGCCGCTCGACAACATCCGAGGTAAGTCCTCAAGAAGTGACCTTAATTGAATTATGTGGAATGAACTATGGATGTATTGATTATTGATTTATGTGTGTATGAGTATTCGAATGATACCCGGGCTAAGTCCCGAAGGCGTTTATGCTAGTGATTATAATTGTGTTTGAGCCTTAGTAACGAAAATGAAATATGTATGTCCAATGATTATTGATGTATGTGTGCATGAGAAATTGAATGATACCCGGGCTAAGCCCCGAAGACAATTATGCTGGAAATTATATCCGGGTTAAGACCCGAAGGCAATTGTGCTAGTGGCTACATCCGGGCTAAGACCCGAAGGCATTCGTGCGAGTCATTCTATCCGGGCTAAGACACGAAGGCATTCGTGCACGTGGTTATATCCGGTTGTATTCCGAAGAAGCTTGGGCTGGAGGTGAGTGTTGGTTGCTGTAATAAATTCAATTAGTACACTCGAAAAGCCCAAAGAATAAGGTACGTTTATATGTGCATTGGAAAGTCGACATATTTGAGCAACATTCGCTCAATCGACTAACGAATTTCAGCTATTGGAATGGTTGATACTTTGTGAAAGTATATAATGATGAAGTGTGAAGTAAGAATGATTATGAGAATGTGTATTAATGAAATGATGCATTTGGTTATGTGAATGTATTGCTTAAATTAAAGCTGATTTTATTCCTTGAGACTTACTAAGCATAAAAATGCTTACCCCGCTGCTTTGGCTCTCTGTTTTATAGATTACGCCGATAGCAATCGGATTCGGGATCATTAAAGTCGAAGTCATCCACACTATCAACGCCTCTATTTTGGTATAAATTTTGGTTGAACTTTGAAATGGCATGTATAGGACTACCCTTGTTGGTTTAAATATGCTGTGATGTATATGTGTACGGCCATGCTAAAATGGCTCGTAAAAGTGAAGTCTGAACTTAGACTATTTGCGGTTTGTATATATATATATGGTGTCATGATGTGATTATGGATTGGAGATGGGAATGTTGGTCACATGATCAGCCATTGGTATGGTTAAAATGATCATATATGAACCTATGTATGGCAAGACTAGTTGGTTCATGGAGACTACAAAATAGGTAAGACCTACCTTAAAAACAGATGCTGCCAGCTGCAGTGACGTGAATGTGAAAAATCACCAAAATTTGTAGGAATGGTATTAAATAGTGAATAAGCTACGTAAATGAACCTTGATGAGTCTATTTTCATATGGAAGAAACGAAATGGTCATAGGAATTACATGTTAAGAGATATTAAAGCTATTGTGAGACAGGGCCAGAACGGTTTCTGGGTCCCCTCTCGCAACTTTAAAAATTCACTATAAATTATACAGAAAGAATTAGGAGTCATTCCTTATATGTACAGATTCCATTTTGAGTCTAGTTTCATTAGAAATAAACGGCACCAGTATTAAAGCCCTGTACAGAGAGATATTCAAGTTATAACGCGCGAAGGTCAGAGCAGTTGATCCCTGTAACATGGGTGACTTTAACTAATAAACTGTACCAATTGGCCTGACCAAAAATTCTAGAAATAAATCCATGGATGGATATATGAGTCTAAATTCAGGGAAAATTTACGAAACCAGTTTTCGAGTTTTGAAACTCGAGATATGATTTTTAAGACGACGGTGACGCAGTTTTCCAGCCTGACTGGAAATGTCAAATTGGGGGGCAAAATATGTGAACTTGGCTTGTTAACCCCTCGTGTCCGACACCGGCGATGGTATCGAGTTCGGGGTGTTACAATTTTATTGGTATCAGAGCCACGGTTTAGTCGATTCTAGGACTACCGTGATGTGTTTGGGGTCTAGCTATACATGCCATTAAATGATGAATCGATAGTGTGGTGATTTCGACAATTTGACTTTGTGTTTGTTTATAGCAATGGATCCCGATCCCACCGAGCAATAGCTGATGATGTGGAGAGTGTGGCGCCTGCTCCCGCGCAAGGGACAGCGCCGGCGGACTCTCAACCTATGGCTAGCAATCCGAATGATGAGGCTAGGCAAGTCTTTTATAGTGTGATGAACGAATGGTTTAATCAATACATTCGAACTAACACTACTGTTCCACAACCTCCATTCCCGACAAATGCAACCCCAAGACCTACAATACCTCCCGTGATGACCAAAGAAGGTCAAGTAAGCCCCAATCGATAGGATTCGAAAACATGGGGCCACCTGAATTTAAGGCTACGGATGATGATGATGCCAAGCGAGCTGAATTTTGGTTGGATAACACTATCCGAGTGCTCGATGAGCTATCCTGTACACCGATGAGTGCTTAAAGTGTACCATCTCCTTACTACGCGAGTCCGCCTACTATTGGTGGAGTACTCGATTGTGGTGCCTAGAGAGCAAGTGACTTGGGAATTCTTTCAAACCGAGTTCAAAAAGTATATTAGTCGAGATTCATCGACCAAAAGCGAAGGAATTCCTTGATCTTAAGCAAGGTTCTATGTCGCCATCGATCACGAACGAAAATTTGTAAGGCTTAGCCAGACGCGCGAGAATGCATTTCGTCCAAGCCATTATGTAAACGCTCGAGGATGGGCTGAATGATGATATAAGGATGTTCGCTGGCGCCTCAAATACGAGAGTTCGTAGTACTTGTTGAGCGAGCTTGTAAAGTCAAGAGCTTAGAAAGGAGAAACAAAAGTTGATGTGGGAACCGGAGAATTCGAAGAGGTCCTCGGAAAGTCTCTTCAGCAGCATCGAAGAGATTTCGAGATGATGTGAGCCGGTCTAGAGGCGTTTGGGCTTTTCTAGACGAGGACGCGATCGACCCCTGTGACCACACGAGTCACTTCGATCGCCATGGTGGAAATGATCGCCGAGAGAGGGCGAGTGTCTACATTGTGGAAAATGTCATTCGGGAGCTGTTGGTTTCATGATCGCTCTCGCTATAAGTGTGGATCGGCCGACCACTTTATGAAGGATTGCCCGAGGATGCTTGAGCAGAATGTAAGTCGAGTGGAAACCCGGTGCTACCATCGCCGAGGTAGGCCACCTAAAAATATGGGCAATGTCATTGGCGGTCGAGAGGATCTAGAGATGCTACCATCGATCCGAGGCTCGTGCCCTGCTAGGACTTATGCCATACGCGCACGCGAGGATCTTGCCTCCGGATGTCATTACCGGTACTTTCACTCTTTTCAATACTAATGTGATTGCTTTGATTGACCCCGGTTCTACTCATTCTTATATATGTGAAACCTTAGCATCCAAAGAAGACTTTGCCTATTGAGTCATCGAGTTTGTAATTCGGTGTCAAACCCTTGGGTCATTACGTGCTTGTCAACAAAGTGTGCAAGAAAAGTCCCCTAGTGTTCCGAGGTTCTTGTTTTCCGCGGACTTGATGCTTTTGCCGCTCGATGAATTCGACGTTATTCTTGGTTTGGATTGGTTGACCATGCACGATGCGGTTGTAAATTGCAAAAGCAAGACTATCGATTTGAGGTGCGCGAATAATGAGATAATTCGGGTTGAGTCTACGAACTTAAAGGGTTGCCACCGTAATATCGCAATGTTGGCCCGAAAATATGTAAGAAAAGGGTGCGAAGCGTACCTTGCGACGTGTTTCGATGACAAGGAATCGTAAAAGAAACCCAAATCTGTGCTCCGTGGTTTGTGAATACCGGATGTTTTCCCGAAGAATTGCCGGGTTTACCATTGCTCGAAATATAATTTGGCATCGAATTGGTACCGTACCACTCCATTTCGATAGCTCCGTATCGTATGGCACTAACGGAATTAAAGGAGTTGAAAGCTCGTTGCAAGAATTGGTGGATAGAGGTTTTGCTCGCCCGAGTTGTTCGCCTTGGGTGCGCCGGTGTTGTTTGTGAAAAGAAGGATGGAACCATGCGGTTGTAGATCGACTATCGTCGACTTAATAAAGCGACGATAAAGAACAAATATCCGTTACCACGTATCGATGACTTGTTCGATCAATCAAGGGAGCCTCGGTGTTCTCGAAAATAGATTTGAGATCGGGCTATTATCAATTGCGAATCCGAGATTGGACGTACCCAAGACCGCCTTTAGAACGAGATATGGTCACTATGAGTTCCTAGTGATGCCGTTTGGGCTCACTAATGCCCTCGCGGTATTTATGGATTTAATGAATCGGATCTTCATCCATATTTGGATCGATTCGTAGTCGTGTTCATTGATGACATCTTGGTTTATTCAAGAAATGAGACCGAACATGCTGAACACTGCGGTTAGTCTTTGCAAATTTTACGGATAAGCAATTATATGCTAAGTTCAGCAAGTGTGAGTTCGTTAAGAGAGGTTAGCTTCTTGGGTCATGTGGTATCTCAGATCGGGTATTCGAGTTAATTCAATAAAATTTCAGCCATATTTAATTGGAAGCCTCAGAAATATTACTGAGGTTCGAGCTTTTTGGGGCTTGCGGTTATTACCGACGATTTGTAAAGGTTTCTCAACGATAGCCACGCCGATGACGGTTACTCCAAAAGGATGTTAAGTTCGAATGGACGGAGAAATGCCAAAAAAGTTTCGATCAACTGAAAACTTATTTGACTGAAGCCCCAATTCTAGTGCAACCCGAGTCCGGCAAAGAGTTTGTCATCTATAGCGACGCCTCCCTACTTGGGTTAGGTTGTGTATTGATGCAAGAAGGTCGAGTTGTGGCCTATGCGTCGAGGCAATTAAAGCCACATGAGAAAAATTATCCGACTCATGATCTCGAATTGGCCGCCATCGTGTTCGCCTTTAAAGATTTGGCGACATTACTTATTTGGTGAAAGGTGCCATGTGTACTCGGATCACAAAAGTCTCAAATATTTGATGACCCAAAGAGACTTAAATCTGCGACAAAGACGTTGGCTCGAGCTGTTAAAGGATTACGAGCTGGTCATTGACTATCACCCGGGAAAGGCGAATGTGGTTGCGGATGCCTTGAGTCGTAAATCATTATTCGCTTACGAGCGATGAACGTGCACTTGTCTGCTCGATCCGATAGTGTGTTAGTAGCTGAATTGAAAGCCAAACCACTATTGATACATCAAATTCGAGAAGCTCGTAAAGTCGACGACGAGTTGGTGCAAAACGGTGAGTGTGTTCCGAACAAGGACTCGGAATTTCAAATCGATGATGACGATTGTTTGAGGTTCAGAAGTCGTCTGTGTGTTCCAAAGAATTCGGAACTCATTTCGATAATTCTGAATGAAGCCCATTGTAGCCGAATGGCAATCCACCGGGAGTACGGAGACGCACAATGATTTGAAACGCCGGTTTTGGTGGCATGGTATGAAGTGAGACATCTCGACTTTGTTTGAGATGTTTAATATGTCAACAAGTGAAAGCGGAACATCAGTGCCTTCGTGGATTACTTCACCAATCACGATACCCGAGTGGAAATGGGATCGAGTCATAATGGACTTTGTATCCGGACCGCCATTGTCGCAAGTAAGAAGGATGCGGTTTGGGTCGTGGTAGATAGATTGACTAAGTCGGCCCACTTTGTCCCAAAGACGCACGGATTTTTCAATGGACAAATTAGCCGAATTGTACGCTTCTCGATTGTGAGATTACACGGGTGCCTATTTCCATCGTGTCGGATAGAGATCCGAGATTTACCTCGCGATTTTGGAAAAAGTTGCAAGAAGCTTTGGGTACCAAGTTGCATTTAGCACCGCCTTTCACCCCCAAACCGATGGTCAATCCGAGCGGATAATTCAGATACTTGAGGATATGTTGAGATGTTGCGTCCTCGAGTTTAGTGGTTCATGGGAACGGTATTTGCCGTTGATTGAATTCGCCACAACAACACTTTCAATCGAGTATTAAGATGGCACCCTACGAGGCTTTGTACGGTCGTAAATGCCGTACACCATTGTTTTGGACCGAGCTTGGTGAAAGCAAGATTTTCGGTGGATTTGATTAGAGATCTTTGAATGAAAGTGAAAGTAATCCGTGAAAGTCGAAGATAGCCTCCGATCGCCGAAGTCGACGTGGATCTGAAGCGTAAGGATATCGAGTATCGTGGGTGATAAAGTGTTTCTCAAGGTATCGCCTTGGAAAAGATACTCGATTCGGCCGTAAGGGCAAGTGAGCCCGAGGTTCATTGGGCCATATGAGATATCCGAGTGAGTCGGTCCAGTGGCATATCGTTTGATTTTGCCCCCTGAACTCAAAAAGGTTCACGATGTCTTTCATGTTTCGATGCTTCGACGCTATAGATCCGATCCATCGCACGTGATTAGTCCATCAGAAATTGAAATTCAAGCTAATATGAGTTATGAGGAAGAACCGATTCGTATCCTATCACGAGAAGTGAAAGAGTTACGAAACAAGCGGGTTCCACTAGTGAAAGTGTTATGGCTCAAGCACGGGATAGAAGAAGCTACTTGGGAGACCGAGAACTCTATGAAAGAGCGATATCCAAACCTATTTACCGGTAATATTTTCGGGGATAGAAAAATTTCTTAAGTGGGGGAGAGTTGTGACAGCCCAAAATTGACCCTAGTCGGAATGTGGTTTCGGGACCACAAAACCGAGGCATAAAAATAATTAAAAATTTATTTTGATGCCTATAATATGTGTGTGCTCATGTATGACATTTTATGATGATTGATTTAGTGTTATAAAGGTGAATTCCACAAGAAAGGACCTAGTAGTGAACTTTGAAAGTACGATAGGGAAATGTGTGATGACTAATTAAAGCATGCATGCAAAATAATGGACTTGCATGTCAAATTCCCCTTTTTACAAGTGATGGCCAGCCATGACAAAGAGATATGGGCTAAACATGTCATGAAACATGTTTTGTTAGGCATTAGGGAGAAATAATAAACAAATAAGCATGGGTAAGAAAAGAATGAAAAAATAATGTGTGTGAGAGAGTAGCATTCCCCCATTGCCGTGCAACCAAGAAGAAAAAACAAAAAAAATTGTTCATCCTTGTTCTCTCCTTTTTGGCCAAAAATACTAAGAGGAAGAAGAGATTTTTGCTTCATTTCCTTTGTTTAGAAGAGATCTAGAAGGATATTTGGCTAAACTTGCATCAAGATTGAGGTATGTATGAGGTTGTGTCATGAGATTCATGCATGTTTTAGTTGCCAACTTGATGTTCATGTTAGCCATGGTTCAAATCCTTGTTATGCCATGGAAGTGGTATTTGGTCAAGGTTGGTATTGTGATAAAGCCATTGCATGTTAAGTGTGAAGCTTGATGATGATGCATGCAATGATGGATTGTCTACTCTTGAAATTTCTTTGTAGCCATCTTGAGTAAGACTTTGAGTTTTCTTTTTGTTTAACCATGATTGAAGATAAAAGGGCATGATTATGATGTATTCGCCATGATGCATTCATGAGCATGGTTCATGCTTCTTGCATGTTAGTTAAAATTTGTGTTTTAGATGGCTATGGACACCTTGAAATTCGCCATGCTCATATATGTATATATATGTTTGCACATGATGTTTTGGCTATGAAGTAAGTGATGAATACGTTTGTTTAAAGAAAAGATGTTGAAGAATGCTTGTGAAATTGCAAGCACATTCGCCTAGCACACATATGAGTGCTTGATGCTATATTATAAGTTTTGAGCTACAACATGCAAAGCATTAACTAGTAAAATGCATGCTGTTTTTGTGTGGTATTAAGTGCATAATTGGCCTCAACATGGACATGTATATTCGGCCTTAGGTAGCCTATTGAAGGCCTTAGCTTTTCCTTGATGCCCGAATGAATTGTATTGAATTGCTTGATGTAGTATAAAATGTGCATGACCATTGTGTATTCAAGCTAAAGGGTGGCCATTTGACCATTTAAACTCCTTGTCATATTCGCCATAAGCTAGCACAATGAGGTTTTAATAAATTGAATTTGTTTGAATTAGCTCAAGAGCTTAGAGGGCCACAATTGGACAAGGGGAAGGAAAAAGTGATCGAATAGCCGTAAAAGTCGTTCGACAACATCCGAGGTAAGTCCTCAAGAAGTGACCTTAATTGAATTATGTGGAATGAAATATGGATGTATTGATTATTGATTTATGTGTGTATGAGTATTCGAATGATACCGGGCTAAGTCCCAAGGCGATTATGCTAGTGATTATAATTGTGTTTGAGCCTTAGTAACTGAAAATGAAATATGTATGTCCAATGATTATTGATGTATGTGTGCATGAGAAATTGAATGATACCGGGCTAAGCCCCAAGACAATTATGCTGAAATTATATCCGGTTAAGACCAAGGCAATTGTGCTAGTGGCTACATCCGGCTAAGACCAAGGCATTCGTGCGAGTCATTCTATCCGGCTAAGACCAAGGCATTCGTGCGTGGTTATATCCGGTTGTATTCAAGAAGCTTGGGCTGGAGGTGAGTGGTGGTTGCTGTAATAAATTCAATTAGTACGCTCGAAAAGCCCAAAGAATAAGGTACGTTTATATGTGCATTGGAAAGTCGACATATTTGAGCAACATTCTCTCAATCGACTAACTAATTTCAGCTATTGGAATGGTTGATACTTTGTGAAAGTATATAATGATGAAGTGTGAAGTAAGAATGATTATGAGAATGTGTATTAATGAAATGATGCATTTGGTTATGTGAATGTATTGCTTAAATTAAAGCTGATTTTATTCCTTGAGACTTACTAAGCATAAAATGCTTACCCCGCTGCTTTGGCTCTCTGTTTTATAGATTACGCCGATAGCAATCGGATTCGGGATCATTAAAGTCGAAGTCATCCACACTATCAACGCCTCTATTTTGGTATAAATTTTGGTTGAACTTTGAAATGGCATGTATAGGACTACCCTTGTTGGTTTAAATATGCTGTGATGTATATGTGTACGGCCATGCGAAAATGGCTCGTAAAAGTGAAGTACGAACTTAGACTATTTGCGGTTTGTATATATATATATGGTGTCATGATGTGATTATGGATTGGAGATGGGAATGTTGGTCACATGATCAGCCATTGGTATGGTTAAAATGATCATATATGAACCTATGTATGGCAAGACTAGTTGGTTCATGGAGACTACAAAATAGGTAAGACCTACCTTAAAAACAGATGCTGCCAGCTGCAGTGACGTGAATGTGAAAAATCACCAAAATTTGTAGGAATGGTATTAAATAGTGAATAAGCTACGTAAGTGAACCTTGATGAGTCTATTTTCATATGGAAGAAACGAAATGGTCATAGGAGTTACATGTTAGGAGATATTAAAGCTATTGTGAGACAGGGCCAGAACGGTTTCTGGGTCCCCTGTCGCAACTTTAAAAATTTACTATAAATTATCCAGAAATAATTAGGAGTCATGCCTTATATGTACAGATTCCATTTTGAGTCTAGTTTCATTAGAAACAAACGGCACCAGTATTAAAGCCCTGTACAGAGAGATATTCAAGTTATAACGCGCGAAGGTCAGAGCAGTCGATCCCTGTAACATGGGTGACTTTAACTAATAAACTGTACCAATTGGCCTGACCAAAAATTCTAGAAATAAATCCATGGATGTATATATGAGTCTAAATTCAGGGAAAATTTACGAAACCAGTTTTCGAGTTTTGAAACTCGAGATATGATTTTTAAGGCGACGGTGATGCAGTTTTCCAGCCTGACTGGAAATGTCAAATTGGGGGGCAAAATATGTGAACTTGGCTTGTTAACCCCTCGTGTCCGACACCGGCGATGGTCTCGGGTTCGGGGTGTTACAATCACATCTTGATAACCTAATGTCATGACATTCGTATCCTATACTATTCCTAAGGTTCGTACGAGTTTTTCAGATGTCGTAACTCTGTCGATTCTTGCTCGTAATTGCTCGTACAACATTTATAACAGTTCAATGAGAAATAAACACATATAATTCAATTTAAAGACATTTATTTGCATATGAACTTACCTCGTATTAGGGATTGACGTATCAGGTCAACTATTCGACAACTTTCAATTTCCCCCGATCTAAATCTGATTTCTTTTGTTCTTGATCTATATACATTCAAAATTAACTCTTTTATTCATCAACACATTCAATTTATTCCACAACACATATTTGGGTATTTTTACACTTTAGTCCTTAAAGTTTCATATTTTTACAATTTAGTCCTTATTTCATAAAATTGCAAATTCATAAAATTTGACAAAACTCATTGTTGGCTGAATTCTTTATAGGTCCCTATCAGCCCATATTTTTCAACATTTCACACATTTAACCACATTTTTTTATCTTTTAAAAAATTAATCCCTAATATGCATTTTTACTCAAAATCACTTTACAAAACATGTATTTTAAACACCAAGCTTTCATATTTCATCGTCAACATTCAAAAACATCAAGCTATCATAAATGTCATTTTACAAAATCACTAAAAAATTCAAAAATTAAGGCACGGGCTAGCTAGTACTTAAAGCAACGATCACAAAAAAGTAGAAATCATCAAAAACAGAGCAAATTTCATACCTCAATCTAGACGAACAATGGCCGAATACCTAAAACTTTAATGGATTCTTTATTTTCTCTATTTTTGGTTAAGGAAGATGACCATTAAGCGTTAAAATTGTTTTTATTTTATTTAATATAACTTAATACATAGTTTACCATTTTACCCTTGGTTATTAAACCATTTAATCATCAATTATAAAGCCATTAATGTCCATCTCCACTATCAATAGTCTAATTTCAACATAAGAACTTCACATTTAATCAACCATAGCAATTAAGCACTTTTAACTTATAGCATGCTACTTTTTCATTTTATGCGATTTAGTCCTTTTCTCAAATTAAGCATCTAAACGATAAAATTATTTCACGAAACTTTCACACATATATAATCACATGCTATAAACACTAAAAGTAATATTGAAATAATTTTCCAACCTCAGATTTGTAGTCTCAAAACCACTAGTCTGATTTAGCTAAAATCGGGCTGTTACAACTAATCAACCATATTGAGAGTGTTGGAAAAAAAATCAAGTTTTAAAAAAAGTTCTCTTAGAGTGAAAAATTAAAACTTTGAAAAATGAGTCAATTTATGATATTTTTAGCAATAAACGTTTCTCAAAAAGTACCGATGCTTTGTGCAAGACGGATCCTAAACGTTCCCAGCTTTCAACCAAATGACCCTTTCTGATATTCTCTTACCACAAATTGCTTCGAGTGTAGGCTCGAATAATCACAAATCAAATAAAGAACCATAAACGATTTATTATTTTTAGTAGGAAAGTAATTCTCTCTTAACAGAGACTGGTAAAATTGTTATTCTTAAAAAATATAATTTATACTTAGAAAATAAATGTTTCACTATTTTCGAGCAGGATAACAACATCTCAAAGTTGTGTATATCTTATTTATTTATAGGGAGAAATAGAAGAATCTTGACACATCCTGATTAAATATACTAGGAATTCCCACCCCTCATATATTATGAGGGTATTTTGGGTCTCTTTTGTATTGGGTACAAGTAAATATGCTTCCTGGACTTTTTACCCAACATTTTATAATTGAATCCAACCCGATACATATTTATCTATTTTGTAAAATAAATATTATTTTCTAAATTAATTTAATTAGATAAATTAAATTTTCAATTAAATAATTTTCTCCATTCGATTCTGTTAAAATCTCGATGACTTTATTGTGAGAGAATCTATGAGAAAATATATTTAATTTCCATAGTCAACAACTTCACAATGACCAATTAATTTAATTTCGTTTTTGAACTTCAATTATTTTATTTAAATAATAATTTGAAAAACTTAAATTAATTCTCGAGTCATTTTCATACTTAGTGAGAAAACATATTCATTTCCGAATATGACTCATTTTTCTAACTTTATCATTTTCATCGATTTTTGTTAAATTGGATCATTATAGCTTGTAAGCTTGTTAAATCTCAATATGAGCTTAAACAAACAACAAAACAATGACACCAAAATCTTGACAAGGTTGTTCTAGCTAATGACTATAAAATAAATGAATATGATAAGTGCATATATATAGCAAATTTGAAAATGAAAAAGATGTCATAAATTTCTTATATGTAGATGACATGCTCATATTTGGCATGGATTTGGAACAAATAGAAAACATAAAGAAATTATTGTCAAGCAAAATTGCTATGAAGGATATGGATATAGTAGATGTTATCATTGGGATTAAAATAATTCGAGAAAAAAAGCACTATAGCTTTATCGCTATCACATTACATTAAAAGGTGCTTAAAAAGTTTGATATTTTCTACACCTATTGTAACACACATTATCCGTATTCAACGCTGAAATAGGGTACGAGGCATTACCAAACTTAAACACAAGCAAATATTCAAAACTGGGACATGAATTTCCACTTAAATTTAAAAATTTTCATACACATTCATCTTGTCCCTGAAATGAGCCTACAAGGCTCAAAACATACATCGGGGTGGTTCGGGACTAAATCGAGAATTTTAGAAACCTTTAGGAAACTTAGAAAATTTTTCCTGCAAAAGGGGTCACAAGCCCTTGTGGGCTCGGGACACGCCCATGTGACCCTATGATACGCCCGTACTTTAGGCTATGTTCAAAATAGGGAGTATTCAATTTATGGCATTAGCATCAAATTTAGGTCACACGGTCAAGTCACACGCCCATGTGCTAGGCTGTGTAGCACACACGACTGAGACACCCGCCCGTGTCTCTGCTCGTGTGCTCAATTCTAGACATTCTTTTTTGCCTAAATTAAGGTGCAGGGGACACATGACTGGATAACATGACCATACGGTTGACCGTGTGTCACACACGGCCTAGACATACTCCTATGTGTCTACCCATGTGGACAATAATAAGGTTGTTTACTAAGCCATTTGTCACCCTTTGTAACAGCCCGATTTAGACCCTAGTCAGAATAGTGGTTTCGGGACCACAAATCTGAGGTTGAAAAATTATGTTTAATATTATTTTGTGTGTTTATGTCATGAGATTAGATATGTGTGAAAGTTTGGTGTGATGATTTTATTATTTAAGAGGTTAATTTGAGAAAAGGACTAAATCGTGTAAAATGCAAAAGTTGTATTCTATATAAAAAGGTGTCAAATTACTTTGGCTTTTTAATATAATGGCCTTAAATTGTAATTAAACCATTTTAAATGATAGTGGACATTGTTGGACAACCATTACATGTTTAAAATGTTATTTCATTAAGGTTAATATTGTCAAATGGCTATTATGTTAATATTAATATAACAAAATATGATTTTGGTGATATATTCATCACCTTTGTCGACAATACTAAGAAAAAGAAGAGAAAATAATCTTGCTAGGGTTTGGCATTTTGATTGCTTGATTAAAGTACGATTTTGACTCGGTTTTTGATAATTTCTAAATTTTGTGATCGTTGCTCTGTATACTATCATGCCCATGTATGAATTTTGGAAATTTTGGATGACTTTGAGTTGAACCAGTGTTGATAATGTGAGTTTTATGAAGTTTGATGATAGTAAATGGAAGATATGGGTTAGATTACAATGTTTTGTGTTGGGATTTTTGATGAATTTGAGTATTTTGGACTAAATTATGAAAAGTGTATATTGAGGGGTTGAATTGTAAAATAAATGAAATTTTTGGGCTCCGATAAGTCCTTATGATATTTGGCTATGCATGGGTTCATTGAAATTATGTGTATTTTGGGTATTTGTGAAATAGGGACTAAATTGTTAAAATGTGAAAATGTGAGGGCTAGTTTGTAAAATACCCTAAATATGTGTTTATGGATTAAATTGAATGATTTTTTTAATAAAAGGGTTAATTTTGAATAGATATAGATCAAGAAAAGAGGAATTCAGATTTAGACCGAGGGAAGTCGAAGTTTATTGAGTAAACGGTCCGAATCTTCAATTCCGAGTACAAGGTAAGTTCGTACGTGATAAATGATGTTATAGTTATGCTTTAATGCTTTGATAATGCATAAATTATATAGATATTTGATTATCATTTAAGCATGATGATAATCGACTATGTTCCACACTAAGTGTACGGTTCGGAATAGTTCCTACTACAAATGGCACTAAGTGTGCGAGTTGGAATAGCTTCGGCTATAAGAGGCACTAAGTGTGCGATATTGAGATAGCTTCAGTTTATTGAAATAGTCGTAAGTGTGTGAGATTGTTACAGCTTCCGCAAATCAGTGATGCACTAAGTATGTGAATTCTTAAAGCATGGAAAGACTTTCGAATAAACTAATGTATTTGAATGAGAGTTAAGAATGAAATGAATAAATACGGGAAAGTTCAGGTATGTTCGATACTTATGTGGTAGATGATACTATGTGTATGAAGCTTTATGAATTCGTATGAAAATATTAAACGAGATAGAATAAAATTAATGGATGAATTGTGAATTATTAGGTGTTTATTAGTTGATGTTTCGTATATTATAAACTGTTGACTATTTATGATACGAACTTACTAAGCTTTAAAGCTTATTGTGTGAAATGTTCTTTGTTTTATAGTGTTATAAAACTAGCCCGAATTTGGGGATCATCAGCGACATCAATCACACTATTGGACATCTATTTTGGTACCATTTTGAGAGTTGCATATATGGTATATTGCATGTATAGGCTAGTGTCATTTTGGTATGTTTTGTGTTGTGATTAGCCATGAGACTTGGCTTGTAAATATTGGTATGTATGGCCTCTTAAGTTGGCCTAAATGATATGTTTGATAAGTAAGAAATGTGATGTTTATAATGTTTATGTGATGGTTTGTTGTGGGATATTGAAGTAATGAGTTTATGCATTTGGAACTTTAGTAAATTGTGATGATGTTGGCATATTGAATTGGTTGAGGTTATATAGTTTGATATGTGATTGAATTGGCATGTTTTAGTTTCCTTTAAATGTATGCAAATGATACAAAAATGTTGTGGTTTTGGTATGCTTGAGATAGGTGGGAAATGTGGTTTAATCCAAGCCTAATTTCGCCCCACACGGATGAGCACACGGGCATGTGTCTCAACTGTGTGTCTTTTATAATTTAGTTATGCAAGTCAATCTTGAGCACAGCCTAGACACACGGGCATGTCTGGTGCCCATGTGAGACACACAGCCTTGGCACATGGGTGTGTGTGGCCATTTCGAAGAGTACACAGGCTAGACACATGGGAGCGTGGTTGGTCATGTAACCCAAGTCAGTTTCAACCATGGCCAAGGCATATGGGCTTGTCTTGTGGCCATGTGGTTAAGTCAGTATGTATGCCCTGTTTTGCCACGATTTTGACACATGGGCGTGTCTACAGTCGTGTGAGGCACATGGCCTATTCACACGGGCGTGTGACCTGTGAAACTTTGAAAATTTTGTTAAGTTTTTGAAAAAATTTATATGTGCTCGGTTTAGTCCCGACCCCTTTCTAAAGCATGTTTAAGGTCTCGTTGATCTATGTAAGGGACTTTGTAATGATGTGTCATGATGATGCTATGATGATTGCGAAATTAATGCAAGATGATTAGATTTTTCTGATAACACCTTTAGACCTAGTCTGGCGACAAATTCGGGTTAGGGGTGTTACATTTTATTACTATCAGAGCTACGGTTTAGTCGATTCTAGGACTAACGTAGCGTATGTGAGTCTAGCTATACATGCCATATATATGAATTGCGATAGTGTGATGATTCCTGAAAGTTAAAATGTGTTTTTTCATATAGCATATGGATCGCGAACGAGCGATAGTTGATGATATTGAGAGCAATATGCCCGCTCCTATTTAAAGGGCAGCGCTGGCCAAATCTAGGTCGATATCTAGTAGTCAGGGAGGAGAGGCTAAGCAAGCCTTCTTTCAAATGATGACTGAGTGGTTCATGGAGTTCGTTCGAATGAATCCGGCTGCTCAACAACCTCCATCCCCACCTGCTCCTCAACAAGTCTCGGTTGTGCCACCACGAATAGATCCAATTCGACTGAGTGAGCCACCTATTGATAAGATTTGTAAACACGAGGTTGAAGAGTTTTAGGCTACGACTGATGATGATGCTGAGAGGGTTAAGTTCTGGCTTGAGAACACTATCTGTGTATTCGATGAGTTTTCCTATACTCTAAACTAATGTATTAAATACGTGTATCTTTGCTTAGAGATAATGCATATCACTGGTGGAAAACGTTGACATCGGTGGTTCTTACGGAAGAGTTACCTAAGAATTCTTTTAGACTGAGTTTCGGAAGAAGTACATAAGCCAGAGATTCCTCGATCAGAAAAATAAAGAGTTTTTGGAATTGAGACAAGGTCGGATGACCGTTACTGAATATGAAAGAGAATTTGTACGTTTAAGAAAATATGCTCGAGAATATGTGTCTACGAAAGAAATCATGTGTAAAAGATTTGTTGATGGATTAAAAGAAGATATAAAGCTGTTAGTCGGGATACTTGAGCTGAAAGAATTTGTAGTACTGGTTGAGAGGGCTTGTAAAGCCGATGACCTCAGCAAAGAAAAGAGAAAAGTTGATGCAGAGGCGAGAGATTCGATGAAGAGATTGATGAATAAATCTTATCATTCCTTGTCGAAGAAATTAAGAGATTACTTTAACCGATCGATAGCTTCAATGGGATATCAGAATAGAGATCGCCAGAAGTAATAGACTAATCCTAAAGCACAAGCCACATCAGTATCGAGCGTTGGTAACATAAAAGATGTTAAGCTTGACTGTCAACAATGTGGAAGATGGCATTTTGGAGATTGCTGGGGAAAAAGTAATAAGCGAGCTTGTTACAGTTGTGGTTCACGAGATCACTTTATAAAAGATTGTCGAGAATTACCTGAAAAAGATAATGCTTAGATCATAAGGTCGAGTAACACTACAGCTAGAGGTAGACCACCGAGAAACACGGGAAATGTGAGTGGTGTTAGAGGTGTGACTCGAGATACTACAGCAAGATCTGATGATAGAGCACTTGCACGAGCTTACACTATTTGAACACGAGAAAAAGCGTCATCTCCAGATGTTATTACCGGTACTTTTACTCTCTATGATACTACAGTTATTGCATTGATAGATCCAAGGTCTACTCATTCGTGTATATGTGTGAATTTGGTATCCAGTAAGACTTTGCCTGTAGAGTCTACTAAATTTGTAATTAGAGTATCAAACCCCTTAGGCAAGTGTGTATTGGTTGATAAAGTGTACAAGAATTGTCTATTGATGATTCAAGATAATTGCTTTCTGGCTGATTTGATGTTGTTACCATTTGACGAGTTTGACATAATCCTAGGTATGGATTGGTTAACATTGCATGATGCTGTTGTAAATTGCAAACGAAAGATGATTGATTTGAGATGTCAGAGTAATGAGATTATTCGAATTGAATCAGATGTTTTGAACGGATTGCCAAGAATGATTTCAATGATGTTAGCTCAAAAATATGTGAGAAAGGGTTGCAAAGCTTATTTAACTTATGTGCTCGACACGAAAGTGATTGAAAAGAAAATTGAATCAGTGCCAGTTGTTTGTAAATATACAGATGTGTTTCCTGATGAGTTACAGGGTTTAACCACCGATTAAAGAGGTTGAATTTGGTATTGAGTTAGTGCCTGGAACAACTTCAATACCGATAGCTTTATATAGAATGGCACCGACTGAATTAAAAGATTTGAAAACTCAGTTGCAAGAATTGACAGATAGAGGCTTCACACGACCAAGTTTTTCTCCTTGTGGTGCACCGATTTTATTTGTGAAAAAGAATGATGGAACTAGGAGAATGTGCATTGATTATCGACAGCTCAATAAAGTGACGATCAAGAAAAAATATCCTTTACCGCAGAGAGATGATTTGTTTGATCAGATGAAAGGAGCTACTATGTTTTCAAAGATAGACCTAAGATCAGGTTACTATCAGTTGCGAGTAAAAGATACAGACATTCTGAAAACTGCATTCGGAACGAGGTACGAACACTATGAGTTTCTAGTTATACCTTTCGGATAAACGAATGCACCTGATATTTTTATGGATTTGATGAACAGAATTTTTAGACCTTATTTAGATTGATTTGTTGTCATATTCATTGATGACATTTTGATTTATTCACGTGATGAAACCGAACATGCCGAGCATTTAAGAATAGTGTTATAGACTCTGCGTGATAAGCAATTATTTGCAAAGTTCAGTAAATGTGAGTTCTAGTTACACGAAGTTGGTTTTCTGGGACATATTATATCAGCATCTGGCATTCGAGTTGATCCGAGCAAGATTTCAGCTATTTGAAAGCCCTATTAACAGAAGCTCTAGTGTTAGTACAACCAGAATCGGGGGTAAAGAATTTGTGATCTACAGTGCTACTTCGTTGAATGGTCTAGGTTGTCTTTTGATGTAGGAAGGCAAAGTCATAGCTTATGCCTCGAGATAGTTGAAACCTCACGAAAAGAACTATCTGACACATGACCTGGAATTGACAGCTATTGTGTTTGCTTTGAAGATTTGGCGCCATTATCTGTTTGGTGAAAAATGTCATGATATTTCGATCACAAAAGCTTAAAATATCTGATAAATTAGAAAGATTTGAATCTACGACAGAGAAGATGGATAGAACTACTAAAAGACTACGAGCTTGTTATCTATTATCATCTGGGAAAAGCAAATGTTGTTGTTGATGCTTTAAGTCAAAAATCATTATTTGCATTACGCGCCATGAATACTCATTTAGCTGTGCTTGATGATGGTTCAGTTTTAGTAGAATTGAAAGTGAGACCGTTGTTTTTACAACAAATTATTGATGCTGGTTGATAATAAGATAATAGCAAAACGAGCTCAGTCTGATTTGGATTTTGATTCTGAATTCTGAGTTGATAGTGATGATTGCTTGTGATTTTGAGATAGGATTTGTGTTCCAAGAAATTTAGAGTTGATGTAACACCCTGAATTTGGGCCTAAAAGTTTTGGGCCTTGAGCACAGGAACGGTTGAAGGCAGCTTATAATATTTTGTTGTGCATGTAAATTTCGTTAATGAAGGCTTGTTTTAGTGGTTAAGTGTACTGAGAAGTGTTGGAGAAGTCCTGGGTTCAAACCTGGACTCTAGCAAAAATTTTGGTTTAACATGAATCAAACCCTGGGTGTAGTAGGTAGGCCTTAAGAATATTGTTAGAGAAATTGTGCTACAAAAAAGCCTTGTGGTCTAGTGGCAAAGTAGCGCCACATAAGAGGCAGGAAGGTGGCGTCATAGAGTTGGCAAGGAGGTCCAGGGTTCGAAACTCATTGTAACACCCCGAACCCGAGACCATCGCCGGTGTCGGACGCGAGGGGTTAACGAGCTAAATCCTCTTAAAGCACCGACCAATTTGGCATTTCCAGACAGGCTGGAAAACTACGTTACTGTCGCCTTAAAAATCATATCTCGAGTTTCAAAACTCAGAAACTGATTCCGTAAATTTTCCCTGAATTTAGACTCATATATCCTTCCATGGATTTATTTCTAGAATTTTTGGTCAGGCCAATTGGTACAGTTTATTAGTTAAAGTCACCCATGTTACAGGGATCGACTGCTCTGACCTTCGCGCGTTACAACTTGAATATCTATCTGTACAGGGCTTTAATACTGGTGCCATTTGTTTCTAATGAAACTAGACTCAAAATGGAATCTGAAAATATAAGGCATGACTTCTAATTCTTTCTTGATAATTTATATAAAATTTTTAAAGTCACGACAGGGGACCCAGAAACCGTTCTGGCCCTGTCTCACAATAACTTTAATATCTCTTAACATATAACTCCTATGACCATTTCGTTTCTTCCATATGAAAGTAGACTCATCAAGGTTCATTTACATAACTTATTCACTATTTAATACCATTCCTACAAATTTTTGTGATTTTTCAAAACCACACCACTGCTGCTGCCAGCATCTGTTTTCAAGGTAACCTTTACCTATTTCATGATTTCCACGATTCAATTGGCCCTTTTTGCATACATAGCACAAGTGTGATCATGATTAACCATTCCAATGGCTAATCTTTTCAAAACCATTCCATACCCCATAATGATCATCATACAAACGATTATAGAATCATACTAACAACGATATAAGCCATTTTCGCATGGCTATCCAAGCTTACATAAAACCGAAAGGTACATGACCTTCTACAATAGGGTAGTCCTATACATGCCATTTCAAAGTTCAACCAAAATTATACCCAAAATGGAGGCTTTGATAGTGTAGATGACTTCTACTTTAATGATCCCGAATCTGATCGCTAACGAGCAAAATCTATAAAAGAGAGCCAAAGCAACGGGTAAGCATTTTTTATGCTTAGTAAGTCTCAAGCAATAAAATCAGTTTTAACTAAAGCATTACATTCACATAGCCAAATGAATCATTTCATTAATACACATTCACATAATCATACTTACTTCACACTTCATCATTATATACTTTCACAAGATATCAACCAATTCAATAGCTGAAAACTCGTTAGTCGATTGAGCGAATGTTACTCAAACATATCGACTTTTCCAATGCACATATAAACATACCTTATCCTTTGGACTTTTCGAGCGTACTAATTAAATTTATTACAGCAACCAACGCTCACCTCCAGCCCAAGCTTCTTGAATACAACCGGATATAACCACATGCACGAATGCCTTGGTCTTAGCCGGATAGAACGACTTGCACAAATGCCTTGGTATTAGCCCGGATAGAACGACTTGCACAAATGCCTTGGTATTAGCCCGGATTTAACAACTTGCACGAATGCCTTTGGTCTTAGCCGGATGTAGTCACTAGCACAATGGCCTTTGGTCTTAACCGGATATAATTACTAGCATAAATGTCTTGGGACTTAGCCGGATATCATTCAATTGCTCATGCACACACATACATCAATAATCATTACACATCCATGTTTCATTTTCATTACTAAGGCTCAAACACAAACATATCACTTGCATAATCGCCTTCGGGACTTAGTCCGGGTATCATTCAAATACTCATACACACATAAATCAATAATCATTACACATCCATATTTCATTTCACATAATTCGAGTAGGGTCATTTCTTGAGGACTTACCTCGGATGTTGTCGAACGGCTTCAACGGCTATTCGATCACTTTTTCCTTCCCTTTATCGGATTTAGCTCCCCTTTGCTCTTGAGCTTAACGAATACAAGTAGAAGTATTCAATATTTTTCTCAATAATGTTTACTAGTCAATCACATTCGGCATCTCATATCATCTCACTTTATTATAATTTATCATTCAACCTTTGAACCAAAACGCCATTATATGGCCACATATACATACATCCATATATTTAAGCTCAAGAATTTTAACATAACATCAAGTGCTCAAATTACTCATGTGGCCGATTATACATGGTCATAAATACACAAAATCAAAAATAATTTCAGGTTTTTCACCCTATACATGTACTAGGCCGAATGTACATGCAAATTTCACAACATTCTTCAACAAATTTCTTCTTTAAACAAACATATTTATCACTTTCTTCATCACCAAAATATCATGTGCAAACATATATACACATATAGGTGCAAGGCAATTTCAAGGTGTCCATAACCATCCAAAGCACAAATTTTAACTAACATGCAAGAAGCATAAACCATGCTCATGAATGCTTCATGGCGAATACATCACAATCATGCCCCTTTCAACTTGGTCATGGTTAAACAAAAGAAAACTCAATGTCTTACTCAAGATTGCTACAAAGAAATTTCAAGAGTAGACAATCCATCATTGCATGCATCATTAGCAAGCTTCACATTTAGCATGCAATGGCTTTAACATAATAACAACTTTGGCCAAATACCATTTCCATGGCATAACAAGGATTTGAACCATGGCTAACATGAACATCAAGTTAGCAACTAAAACATGCATGAAACTCATAACACAACCTCATACATACCTTAATCTTGATGCAAGTTTAGCCAAATCTCCTTCTAGATCTCTTCTAAACAAAGAAAATGAAGCAAAATCTCTTCTTCCTCTTAGAATTTTCGGCCAAAAGAAGGAGGGAAAAGATGAACAATTTTTTGTTTTTCTTTCTTAGTTACACGGCAATGGGGGAAGGAGCCTTCACACACACATTTTTTTTTATTCCATACTCCTTATTCTATTCATTCAAACATAACCCACTTACCAAACATGTTTCATGACATGATTTTTGCCCATAATTCCTTGTCATGGCCGGCCACTAGCTATAAAAAGGGGAATTTGACATGCAAGTCCATTGTTTTGCATGCATGCTTTAATTAGTCATCACACATTTCCCTATCGTACTTTCAAAGTTCACTACTAAGTCCCTTCTAGTGAAATTCACCTTTATAACACTAAATCAATCATCAAGAAATGTCACACATGAGCACACACATATTATAGGCATCAAAATAAATTTTAAATTATTTTTATGCCTCAGTTTTGTGGTCAATTTTGGGCTGTCACACTCATGGCAATCAAAGAGCATTTATTTTGCTAACAGGGGGCGGCAAGAGTTGGTGTTTAATTTAAACTCTGATGATGTAGGGATCCCACATCGGTAAGCTAACATAAGAGTGGATGCGAAGCTGGCTTTAAATAGAGAGAACCATGAGGAGAGTAAATATACCTTTCTTGGCTGATCCCTTTCGCTTTATTGCGTGCTCGTTTGGGTTGGGCATCGGCTAAGAGTGCTCAGAGCACGGATTAACTCCAGTCTCCTATCAGGTGTGTATTTCTCACTACTCTAGCTGTAGGATGGCTACTTCAGGCTGCGATGGGCCGAAATGAGCAATGTGGGCCCAATGGGCCTACGGGCCCAATTGGATAAGTTGTTTGATTGTGTAGTAAATATTGGACTAGGCTAGGTGAATCTCATATCTGTGGCTAGATTTGGGCTAAAAGGCCCACACGAGCGTGTGGGCCCATTTGGGCCGAGAAGGGCTTTAGGCCCATTCGTATTGTTATCCCTGTTTAGAATACTTTAGTTTACCGAATTACCCAAATACCCTCGATTTGTAAAATTACCGAAATATCGTCGATTGTAAAATTACTGAAATACCCTCAATTTGTAAAATTACTGAAATACCCTCAACTTATAAAATTACCAAAGTACCCCCGATTTATAGAATTACCGTTTTACCCTTGATTTACAAAATTATTGAAATACCCCTGTAGGGTAGAATTATCGATATACCCTTGTAGGGTTAAAATACCGAAATACCCCTGTAGGGTAGAATTACTGAAATACCCTTGTAAGGTAGAATTACTGAAATACCCTTGTAGGGTAGAATTACTGAAATACCCTTGTAGGGTAGAAATACTGAAATACACTTATAGGGTAGAAATATCAAAATACCCCTGTAGGGTAGAATTACTAAAATACCCTTATAGGGTAAAATTACTGAAATACCCTTGTAGGGTAGAAATACCGAAATACCCTTGTAGAGTAGAAATACCGAAATACCCCTGTAGGGTAGAATTACCGAAATACCCCTGTAGGGTAGAATTATCAAAATACCCTTGTAGGGTAGAAATACTGAAATACCCCTGTAGGGTGAATTACCGAGATACCCTTGTGGGGTAAAATTACCATTTTGCCCCTAGGGTGTTAAATTATTATTTTGCCCTTGTGGGCAAGTGACTGACTTGGATTGTGTGGTTGACGGTTTTGATTGTGAATATATAACTAACTTGACTGTGATTGTTTGATTCAAATATGGGCATGACATTCTGCATACATGACATGTTGCATGGGTTGAGATTTTGTACGGAGGAAGATCTGATCTGTTAGGATCGCATGGTTCCTTGACGACTGTGGATCCACCGGTGGCTTTTAAGCCCAATATATGATTATTGATGACTCTGTGTCGATCATATTTACCCGAGGCTATGTGCCGACTATATTACAGTCGCTGATGGCTATGTGCCTAACATGATACAACTATTAATGGCTTAAAGCCAATTATTCTGATTATGGCTTTGCGCCAACCTATATATGGCTCTATGCCAACCTGATTATGGCTGTGTGCCAAACGTATTTGCATAAGGCTATGTGCCAATATATGGTTAGTGAAGACTCTGTGTCGATCACATTTACCTAGGGCTGTGTGCCAGTTATGTTACTCTAGTTGATGGCTATTTACCTAGCATAATGCAGTTATCGATCGCTTTGTGCCACGTATTCTGTTAAGTGGCTTTGCCACATTATCTGTTTCTAGTGGTTATGCCACAAATATCTATTCTGGTGGCTCTGCCACAATATCTGTATCTGCTGACTCTGTCACAATATCTGTTCTGGTAGCCATGCCGCAAATTTTATGGTGTGTAGCGGATGAGTGGGTCGAGTTACCTCCCCACATGGTGTAAGGTTGGTACGGGGGTGTATACGGCTGGATTGGGTTGGGATTGCATTCACATTCTGATTTTGATTACATTACGACATCGATTACGATTACGTCACCTAATTCGATTCGATTCGATTCGATTTTGTTACACGATCATCGATTCGATTACGTCACCTAATTTTGATTCTGATTCTGTCACCTGATTCTGATTCTCATTTTGATTCTAGTTCTGATAATGTTTCTTATTCTGTAATAGGCTAAAGCCTATCTAGTACTGTCTGTTATAATGGGCTAAGTCCCAATTGATACTGAAACTATAAGTAGGGCTGGGGCCAGACTTTTAATTCTTTTATATGACTGACTGTTCCTTTTATATAGTAGGGGATTTCACACTGAGTTTTCGTAAACTCACCCCGTTTATTAACCTTTTAGGTAATTTCTAACTTTAGACGGATCGGAGCTACGAGGGGCTCGGAGGAAGCTACACACACTGTTTATGTTACAGTTTTGATTATTACTTTTAAATTATTTTATGTGGGTTGTAGTAAAGCCGTTGTAATTTTATGGATTTCAAATTTGGAATTTTATTTATTGTTCTTATAATTGCTAGTATTAGAACACGGTTTTCCAAAGCAACTACTGTTGTTCAAAACATCACGTATCCGCAATTGTTTTTAAATTAAGCTTCTGCAACTACCAAGATTTTTACAAAGTTGTTAAGAATGTTTTTTAGCTGAGGTTTTCTAACAAGGTTTAAAAAGGGTATAAGTTTTTAATTATTAAGAAGGGTTTTTAATGGAAACATGGTTTTCGAAAAACACTTCAATCTGACATGCCGGATTCGAGCCAAACTTCCAGGCCAGGTTTGGGGTGTTATGGTTGATTCAGATGATTTTGAACGAAGCTCACAACAGTCGTCTATCTGTTCATCTAGGAAGTACTACAATATATAATGATCTGAAATAGCTTTATTGGTGGCATGGTATGAAACGAGATACATCAGAAGTTGATTCGAAATGTTTAATTTGTCAACAAGTTAAAGCTGAACATCAGGTGCCATCTGGTATGTTACAACCGATTATGATTCCGGAATGGAAATGGGACAAAATCACGATAGATTTTGCATCGGGTTTACCTCTGTCACCGAGTAAGAAAGATGTAATCTGGGTTGTGGTTGATAGATTGACTAAATCGGCTCATTTCATTCTGATTCGTATAGATTATTCACTGGATAAGCTAGTTGAGTTGTACATTTCTCAGAGTGTGAGATTACACGGATTGCCTTTATCCATTGTATCAGATAGAGATTCGAAATTCACATCACGGTTTTGGAAGAAATTGCAAAAGGCTTTAGGGACGAAATTGTATTTTAGTACTTCTTTTCACCCACAGATGGATGGTCAATCCAAGTGAATTTTTCAGACACTCGAGGATATGTTGAAATGTTGTATTCTTGAGTTTGAAGGTACGTGAGAACGATACTTGCCATTGATTGAATTTGCATATTATAATAGCTTTCAATTAAGTATCAAAATGGCTCCTTATGTAGCTTTATATGGTCAGAAATGTCGAACACCATTGTACTGGATAGAGCTTAGTGAGAATAAGATCCACAGGGTTGATTTGATCAGAGAAATAGAAGAAAAAGTGAAAGTAATACGAGATAGTCTGAAAGCAGCTACTGATCATCAGAAATCGTTTGCGGATTTAAAAAGAAAAAATATAGAGTTTCAAATCAGTGATAATGTAATTCTTAAAGTCTCACCATGAAAGAAAGTACTCCGATTTGGTAAAAAAAGGCAAGTTGAGTCCGAGGTTGATTGGGTCGTATGAGATTATTGAGCGTATCAGGCTGGTTGCTTATCGATTGTTATTGCCATCTAAGCTAGAAAAGATTCACAACGTATTTCATGTATCGATGCTTCGACGATATAGATCTGATCCATGACATGTGATTTCTCTGTCTGAGATTGAGATTCAGTCTGATATGACCTACGAAGAAAAACCGATCCGTATTTTAGCTCGTGAGATCAAAGAGTTGAGAAAAAGAAAATTGCATTAGTGAAAGTATTGTGGCATTAGCACAGGTTATAGGGTGCCACGTGGGAACCTAAGGATGCTATGAGACAGTAATATCCAAAATCTATTCACTGGTAAGATTTTCGGGGACGAAAATCCCTTGGGGGAGAGTTATAATAGCCCGGTTTAGACCCTAGTGGGAACAATGGTTTCGGGACTACAAATCCAAGGTTGGAAAATTATTTTTAATATTATTTTGTGTGTTTATGTCATGAGATTAGATATGTGTGAAAGTTTGGCGTGATGATTTTATTGTTTAAGTGGTTAATTTGAGAAAAGGACTAAATCAATTTAAAATGCAAAAGTTGTATTCTATATGAAAAAGGTGTCAAATTACTTTGGCTTTTTAATATGATGGCCTTAAATGGTAATTAAACCATTTTAAATGATAGTGGACATTGTTGGACAACCATTACATGTTTAAAATGTTATTTCATTAAGGTTAATGTTGTAAAATGGCTATTATGTTAATATTATATAACAAAATATGATTTTGGTGATATATTCATCACCTTTTGTCGAAAATACTAAGAAAACGAAGAGAAAATAAGCTTGTTGGGGTTCAGCACTTTGATTGCTTGACTAAGGTATGATTTTGACTCGATTTTTGATAATTTCTATGTTTTTGTGATCCTTGCTTTGTATACTATCATGCCTATGTATGAATTTTGGAAATTTTTGGTGACTTTGAGTTGAACCATTGTTGATAATGTGAGTTTTATGGAGTTTGATGATAGTAAATGGAAGATATGTGCTAGATTACTACGTTTTGTATTGGGATATTTGATGAAATTAGTATTTTAAACTAAATTATGAAAAGTGTATATCGAGGGGTTGAATTGTGAAATAAATGAAATTTTTGGGCTCCTAGAAGTCCTTATGATATTCAGCTATGCATGGGTTCATTGAAATTATGTGTCTTTTGTGTTTTTGTGAAATAGGGACTAAAATGTTAAAATGTGAAAATGTGAGGGATAATTTGTAAAATGCCCTAAATATGTGTTTATGGATTAAATTGAATGATTTGTTGAATAAAAGGGTTAATTTTGAATAGATATAGATCAGGAAAAGATGAATTCAGATTTAGACCGAGGGAAGTTGAAGGTGATTGAGTAAACGGTCTGAATCGTCAATTCTGAATACAAGGTAAGGTCGTACGGGATAAATGATGTTATAGTTATGTTTTAATGCTTTGATAATGCATAAATTGTATAGATATTTGATTATGGTTTGAGCATGATGATAATCGACTATGTTCGACATTAAGTGTGCGGTTCGAAATAATTCTTGCTACAAATGGCACTAAGTGTGCGAGTTGGAATAGCAGTTCTAAGAGGCACTAAGTGTGCAATACTGAGATAGCTTCAGTTTATTGAAATAGCAGTAAGTGTGCGAGATTGTTATGACTTCGGCAAGTCACTGATGCATTAAGTGCACGAAGTCTTAAAGTACGAAAAGACATCTGAATGAATTAATGTATTTGAAAGAGAGTTAAGAATGAAATGAATAAATACGGGAAAGTTCAGGTATGTTCAATACCTATGTGGTAGATGATACTATGTGTATGAAGCTTGATGAATTCGTATGAACATATTAAATGAGATAGAATAGAATTGTGGATGAATTGTGAATTATTAAGTGTTTATTAGTTGATGTTTCGTATATTATAAACTGTTGATTATTTATGATACTAACATACTAAGCTTTAAAGCTTACTGTGTGAAATGTTCTTTGTTTTACAGTGTTATAAAACTAGCCCGGATTTGGGGATCGTCAACAACATCAATCACACTATCGGACATCTATTTTGGTACCATTTTGAGAGTTGCATATATGGTATATGGCATGTATAGGCTAGTGTCATTTTGGTATGTTTTGTGTTGTGATAAGCCATGAGACTAGCTTGCAAATATTGGTATGTATGGCCTCTTAAGTTGGCCTAAATGGTATGTTTGATAAGTAAGAAATGTGATGTTTATAATGTTTATGTGATGGTTTATTATGGGATATTGAAGTAATGAGTTTTTGCATTCAAAACTTTAGTAAATTGTGATGATGTTGGCATATTGAATTGGTTGAGGTTATATAGTTTGACATGTGATTGAATCGGCATGTTTTGGTTGCCTTTAAATGTATGCAAATGATACAAAAATCTTTTGGTTTTGGTATGCTTGAGATTGGTGGGAAATGTGGTTTAAACCAAGCCTAATTTTGCCCCACACGGATGAGCACACAGGCGTGTGTCTCGACTGTGTGGCTGTTATAATTTAGTTATGCAAGTCAATCTTGAGCACGGCCTAGACACACGGGCGTGTCTGGTGGACGTGTGAGACACATAGCCTTGGCACATGGGCGTATGTGTCCATTATGAAGGGTACACGGCTAGACACATGGGTGTGTGGTTGGCCGTGGGACCCAAGTCAGTGTCAACCACAGCCAAGGCACACGGGCGTGTCTAAAGCCGTGTTAGGCACACGGCCTGTTCACCCGGGCTTGTGACCTGTGAAACTTTGAAAAATTTGTTAAGTTTCTAAGAGAATTTGTATCTGCTCAGTTTAGTCCCGAACCCTTTCTAAAGCATGTTTTACGGTCACGTTGACCTATGTAAGGGTCTTTGTAATTATGTGTGATGATGATGCTATGATGATTGGGAAATGAATGTGAGATGATTAGATTTGTCCGGTAATGCCTTTAACCCTAGTCCAGCAATGGATACGGGTAGGGGTGTTACACCCTTAATCACACATGCACTCATATTAATTCAAAGGCACAAAACATATCATACTTAGGTAACCAAACACTCATAACTAAGTCAATAACATATTTTCTCATGCCATCATTTATCATGCTTAAAGCATCATACTTAGCCCATTAAAAACATACTAATCTCACATTCACAAGAGAGCATTAACATATGAATAAACTTATAATCAACATAAGCCATCATTCATGGCTATATATAAGAAGAAACATTAACAATAACAAGCCAACACATATGGCCAAATTAATCATGACACATATAACAAATGACCAAGTTCTGATACATGGCATAAACTTAAATCACTTGAATTGTGACAGCCCTAAATTGACCCTACTCGGAAAGCGGTTTCGGGACCGCTAAACCGAGTCATAAAAATAATTAACCGTCATAGTTGATGCTCATTATATGTACATATGCATGTGTGAAAATTTCATGTTTGGATTTTGTTAATTGTAAGTGAATTTTTATCAAATAGGACTTGTGTGAGAAAATTTAGAACTGTGCTAGGCAAATGTAAAGTGGTCTATTAATGCATGTTGTGAAAATGATGGGTTTGCATGTCAATTTACCCAAAATTTAAGCATGGTGGCCGGCCATGCTATGAGTGGAAACATGTTGCAAACATGTTGGGTTAGTGGTTATGTTAGAAAGAATAAAATAATGAAAAAAAAAGGAATATGATGAAAACAAAGGAAAAAAAAAAAGTGTCCATCCTTTCACATTTTTCTTCCTTGGCGAATGTTCTAAGAAGAAGGGGAGAGCTTGAGAAAATCAGCTATGGTAGTTTGCTAGACTAAGGTATGTTTGATGTTGTCCATGAGATTCATGCATGTTTTTAGTTGTTAGTTTGAGTTCTACCTAGCCCATGGTTTAAATCTTTGCTATGGGATGGAGATGATATTCGGCCATGGGTGTTGTCTTCTTGGTTGATGTTTGATGTTGTGGTGATGAGGCATGAAGATGAGTTAAGTTTCGGCTAAGGTGGATTTGTGTTGATGTCATTTGCATGCTAAGTGTGAAGCTTTGTAATGATACATGTGTATGGTGCTTTTGATGTTAAGTAGTGGAAAAGTAAAAGAAAATTTATGTAGAAATGTGGTATATGTGGATTTGTAGGATGTTATAAATATATGTGAAGCCATGCTAGATTAGGAAGAATTCGGTCAAGTGTTCATGAGATGAAATTTTGTGTTTAGGTGAATTAAAGATGATAGTATAGTTGATATCATGTATATATGTATGCATATTCGCCATCAAATTAAGAGCATAGGTGATGTTGAGTCTAAGCTTTGCACATTCGGACATATATATATATGCATGTGTGATTGAATTATTGATAGTAGGGCGATAGCATATGGTTATTAGCCGAATAGCTAAGAACATAAGGTAGCAAGATAAAAATTTTACCATGCCGTTCCGTATGTCATAAAATCATTAAAATGTGAATACCAATATATGTAGCAAAGCGGTTGAATGAGTTAATTTATTTGTTTAAGCTCAAGATCCTAAAGGAGAGGCATCCAACAAGGGGAAATCGAAGGTCATCGAGTAGCCGACTTGGAATTATTTTACCCAACACAAGGTAAGTCATTAAGCATATAGTTGGTGTTGATTTAAATGATCGTAATACCTATGCAATTGTGGTTAATGAGATGAAATGTATAACCGGATTCTTTGGGCTTTTCGAGTGTACTAATTGAATTCATTACAGCAACCAACACTCACCTCCAGCCCAAGATTCTTCGGAATATAACCGGATATAATCACGTGCACAAATGCCTTGGTCTTAGCCGGATAGAATAACTTCGCACGAATGCCTTGGTCTTAGCCCGGATATAGCCACTAGCACAATTGCCTTGGTCTTAACCGGATATAATTTCCAGCATAATTGTCTTCGGGCTTAGCCCGGATATCATTCAATTTCTCATGTACACATACATCAATAATCATTGGACATACATATTTCATTTTCGTTACTAAGGCTCAAACGCACATATATTCACAAGCATATTCGCTTCGGGACTTAGCCGGGTATCATTCAATTTCTCATACACACATAAATCAATAATCATACACATCCATACTTCATCTCACATAATTCAAGTAAGGTCACTTCTTGAGGACTTACCTCGGATGTTGTCGAACGGCTTTTTCGGCTATTCGATCACCTTTTCCTTCCCTTGTCCAATTGTGGCCCTCTTAGCTCTTGAGCTAATTCAAACAAATTCAATTTATTAAAACCTCATTGTGCTTGCTTATGGCGAATATGACAAGGAGTTTAAATGGTCATATGGCCACTCTTTAGCTTGAATACACAATGGTCATGCACATTTTATACTACATCAAGCAATTCAATACAATTTATTTGAGCATCAAGGAAAAGCTAAGGCCTTCAATAGGCTACCCAAGGCGAATATTCATGTACATGTTGAGGCCAATTTTGCACTTAATACCTCACAAAACAGCATGCATTTTACTAGTTAATGCTTTGCACATTGTATTAAAACTTATAATATAGCATCAAGCACTTATATGTGTGCTAGGTCAATTGTGCTTGCAATTTCACAAGCATTCTTCCACATCTTCTTCTTTAAACCAATATATTCATCACTTACTTCATAGCCAAAACATCATGTGCAAACATATATATACAATATGAGCATGGCGAATTTCAAGGTGTCCATAGCCATCCAAAAATACAAATTTTAACTAACATGCAAGAAGCATGAACCATGCTCATGAATGCATCATGGCCGAATATGACAATCATGCTCCATTCAACTTCAATCATGGTTAAACACAAAAAGAAAACTCAAAATCTTACTCAAGAGTAGACAATCCATCATTGCATGCATCATCATCAAGCTTCACACTTAGCATGCAATGGCTTTATCACCATAACAACTTTGGCCAAATACCATTTCCATGGCATAACAAGGATTTGAGCCATGGCTAACATGCACATCAAATTAGCAACCAAACCATGCATGAAACTCCCAACACAACCTCATACATACCTTAATCTTGATGCAAACTTAGCCAAATCTCCTTCTAGGTCTCTTCCAACCCAAGCATGAAGCAAAAATCCTCCCCCTTTTCCCTTAGTATTTTCGGCCAAGAAGATGAGAAAGGATGAACAAATTTTCTTTTCTTTCTTTAGGACATTCGCCAAAGTGTTTAGAATGGATGAACAATTTTTTTTTTAATGCTAGTCTTTATTTTATGACTTCCTACATACACCACTAGCAAAACATGTTGGAAACATGTTCCTTGCCCATAACCTTGTCATGGCCGGCCACTCCTCCTTAGGAAGGGATTATTTGACATGCAACTCCACCTTTTGTTAACATGTACTAACAAGCCATTTAAAATTAGCCTATCATATTTCACCATGTTTCACTTTGATCCCTATTTAATACTTTCTCATACAAATGGGTAAAATTAGAGAATGAAATTTCCATATATGCATGCACACACATAGTAAGCATGGAATATAACAATTAATTATTTTTATGACTCAGTTTAGTGGTCCCGAAACCACATTCCGGCTAGGGTCTATTTTGGGCTGTCACATTAATAACCATTTTCAATAGGCAATTATGCCAAACTTTCATTTTTTTTTCATATCCGATAAATCGCAACTTAAGTGAATAAGACATGTTATATCAAAACTCGATTTGGCCTGAAAGCCAATAACATAATCATTTATCAAATTTACCATGTATTTCATATATCACAAGATCATCAAAAAGTCATCCCCATAGTGAACATAAACTCACAATATCATGAAATCATTGAATATAAACCTTACGTACATACTTGTACCATTTCAACATAATCTCATATTTATCTTTGTCTTTGACATAATCGTTGAATTTCCCATTGAACCACTTGGAATACTAAAGGATACTCAGAAATATCGTACACACCGTACCGTACCAATGCCATATCCTATGTAATCTCGTATCGATGCCAATAGTCTAGCTATGGTCTTACACGAAATCTCACATCGATATCATATCCCAAATATGGTCTTATACGAAGTCTCATACAGATGCCATATCCCAGATATGGTTTTACACGTAATTTCAGTAACCTAATGTCATGACATTAGTATCCTATCTATTCCTAAAGTTCAATCGAGATTTCTCTCTCTCGTTGGAACTTCATCGAATTATGCTCATAGAAATAATCATACATTTCATACAATATGAAAACATTAAAATACAACTATAATTTTGCATTATTTGCATACGAACATACCTCGAATGCGACAACGACGAAAAGAACTTATTTGTCCAATATTTGTTTTTCCCCCGATCTAGACCCGAAATTCGTTTTTCTTGATCTATAATATCAAATTTAGCCCACTTATTAGTCACATTATTCAATGTGACCCAAAAAACATATTATGGCAAAATTATGTTTTTGCCCCTAAAGTTTGACATATTTACATTTTTCCCCTAAGCTCGAAAAATTAAATTTATTCAATTTCTTTAATATACAAGCCTAGCTGAACCATTTTCATAACTATAACAGCTCACAATTTCCATTAAAACATATTTTTACTACATATTTTATAACTTTTGCAAATTAGTCCTTTTGACATTTTCACCGAAAATCACTTAGTAAAAGTTATTTATCTAACTTTAAACTTACATAATCTACCATTAAACATCAAAATACACAAATTTCTAACATGGGTCAAAACTTAGACCTTCATCATATCTCAAATTAATAGTAGAAATAGATAGATCATGATACAAGAATTTCAAAAACATGAAAATCTTAAAAAACGGGGCTAGAACGAACTTACAATCGAGCTTGGAAGCTTGAAAATCCCTAGCCATGGTTTCCCCTTGTGAAATTCAGCCATGGGGTTGAAGATGGACAAAAATTTTTTAATTCATTTTAATAACCAAATACCCGTAATAAAAAACTTTAGAAATATACCAAACTATGTCCATTTTTGTCCACCAACTTAACCAATGGTCTAATTACCATTTAAGGACATCCAATTTAAAATTCATAGCAATTAGACACCTCTAGCTTCTAGAACTCAAGTTTTGCACTTTTTTACAATTTAGTACATTTGACTAAATTGAGTGCCCAAACGTCAAAATTTTTGAACAAAATTTTCACAGAACAATTCCATAAAATTGTAGGCCATAAAAATATAATAAAAATGAATTTTTACTATGTCGAATTTGTGGTCCCGAAACCATTGTTTCGACTAGGCCCAAAATCGGGTTGTATACCTATTGATCCTCAAATAAAATTAGTATCTAATGCTGGTAGGAATGTTGATCAATTGAAATATGTAAGTTTAATTGGTTGCCGTATGTACATAATAACTTGTACAAGAAAAAATATTGTATATGCTGTTGGGAAATTGACTAGGTACACAAGTAATCCAAGTAGATTACATTAGCAAGCTTTAATTAGAGTATTTAGGTACTTAAAGAAAACTATTAACTATGGGTTATGCTATAATGGATATCCTTTAGTTTTATAAGGGTATTCAGATGTTAGTTGGATTACAAGTTTGGAAGATCATGTTTCTACTAGCGGATGCATCTTCATTCTTAGTTGAGGAACCGTTTTTTAGGATTTCAAGAAAAAACATGCATTATTATTTCCACCATGACAACTGAATTTGGTGCATTAGTTGATGCACCCAAAGAAGTAGAATGGTTAAAAAATTTGATTTACGATGTACTTTTACGGCCTAAACCAATTTCACCTATTTTTATCCATTGTGATAGTGAGACTGCTCTAGTAAAGGTGTAACACCTCATGCCCCTGCCCCACATCGGGTTGGAATATGAGGCATTACCGAACTTAAACTTTTACATATAGACATTTTCATAACACCAAAACATGGTCAAATTAAAACTTTTTAAATTTTATTTATAAACTCCTTGATTAGAGTCCACTAAGCCCAAAACATCATTTGGAACCGATTCAAAAACAATCCGAGTCCTTTAAAGAACTCTGAAAGTAACTCTTAACACAGGGGCACACGCCAGTGTTGGAGGGGCAACACGCCCGTGTGACATTTCAACATGGTCGTGCTATTGGCTCGTGTAGCTCACACGGCCTAAGTAATACAGGAGCATGCCCGTGTCCTATACCCGTGTGGAATTAATTCTAAATGCAAACCTACAGGGTTTTCACACGGCCTAGAACATGCCCGTGTCTCTGTCCCGTGTCCTTCACACGGCCATGGCACGCCCGTGTGTAAAAACTTGGACATTTTGTTTATTACATCAACAATCCTTAAGGGCCACACGGCCAAGGCACACGCCCGTGTGCTAGGCCGTACCCTTCAAACGGCTAAGACACACGGTCGTGTCTCTGCCCGTGTGTTTACTACCATCATACTGACTTACAATTCTTACGTGTAAGGGACACACGACCATATTAGATGCTGATGTGGTAAACCGTGTGTCACAAACTGCCTAGACACACTCCCGTGTGCCTACCCATGTGGAAAAAATAAGGTTATTTACCAAGCCTTTTTGTCACCCTTACTTATGTAACCTGCATAAAGATTATCCTATACTAATATAAGGGCACATCACATAGCCAAAATAACCACAATAGACAACATTTCATTTATGCAATTTACTTATCCATGAAAATATCATCTTCGATTTATAAATCAAAATGAGTATTGAATATCATCCATGGCCTTATACAAAGTGAGTATCATATTCATCATATGAGCCAACACATTATGGCTAACTAACAAAACACTAAACAAAGACTCGAGTCCCTATACATGCCAGAAAACAAAACAATGAAACTAGCTATACCAAGGTCTTGAGTGATAGTGTGCTCGAAGCTTTTGATGTCATTAGATCCCTGATGCTAGCTTGGCACTATAAGGAAAGAAAAGAAAGGAGGGTAAGCCTGGGAGCTTAGTAAGTACATATATGCAAATAAAGTGTAATTATAAGAAAATCATGTTCATTCAACGGTAGCTTGTCATGCTTAAAAGATATAAATCACTTAACATCTCTATCTTACTCTTCTTTTCATTCATGTATATTTAATACACCTAGTTCTTTACTCAAGTCCTAACCATGAGTTTGGTATACATACCTTATCAAAGTATTCACCAACTAAATCTTCGGGTTACCCATTGAACTTTCGAAATACATATGGATATGCGAGGGATTTGCATCTAAATGCCATTTAAGAAATCAGGGCTACCTCGTGCTATGAAATGCTCACATTTGAGCTACTCACGGGCCTTTTCATCAAGTTAGGACCCGGACCCCACAGCTATCATGTAACATATGCTCATTGAGCCACTCATGGGTCTGTACACAAAGTCAGTACCCGGACCTACGTTACTTATACCATTTATCTCATGAACTCAGACTCAACTCATGAGTTCAGACCCCATAATTTTCATAACATGCCCCTTTGTATCCTATGCTATGTCTAAGGTTCAACGGGGTTTCATATTTAATCGAATAGCATCGCATTTGCTCACATTGTAATTTACTCACATAACATGTCATTTAAACATTCATGGCAACAATTATAATTTAGATACATAACAATAATAAGCTAATTACACATGTATATTATTAAAATTTACCAAAGTAAGCTTCAATAACACATTATTTACATATGTACTTATCTCGATACAAAATGATGAAGGCGAGCTTAATCCTCGTAAACTTTTTTCTTAACCCGATCAAGACCTGAATCACATTTCTCTTGATTTTTAAGAGGTGTTAATGGTTGATATTTTGAGCTCTCAAACCTCTTTTTTTGAAGATGAAAATCGGTTGAAAAAGAAGAAATAAAAAGATGAGGCCTTTTATTTTATTTTATTTTATTTTATTTAAAACTAGTCAAAATTGGTGACCAAAACACCACTTAATTTTGACTTTCCTATCAATTTGTTCCCCCTATGGCCGGCCACCCTATTCTCTAAGGGTCTAATTGCTCTTTAAGGCCCCCAATTTAGGTTCTTTAGCTAATTGACTTATCTAACAAAATAGGACTTTTTCACTTTAAGCAATTTAGTCGTTTTTCACAATTAGGCAAGCAATTGCTAAAATTAATTCACCAAAATTTTCATGTACTTATCTAATCATGCTATAATACATAAATTGATTTTTAAAATAATTTCCTCGACCTTGTTTTAGTAATTCTGAAATCACTATTCTGACTAGCCCCAAAATCGAGTTCTTACAATTCTCTGCCATTTTTGGAATTTTCGTCTTCGAAAATCTTACTAGTAAAAAGTTCGGGTATTGGCTTTTCATTATCTCTTCGGGCTCCCATGTGGTCTATTCAAGCCCATGTCACTGTCATAATACTTTCACAAGGGGAACGCTCTTATTTCTCAGTTGCTTAACCTCTCGGGCTAGGATCTTAACAGGTTCCTCACCATAGGACATATCGGATGAATCTCAACATCTGTTGGCGCAATCATATGCGAAGGTCTGATCTATATCGACGTAGCATGGACACATGAAACACGTCGTGAATCTTTTCCAATTCTAGTGGTAAGGCCAATCGATAGGCAACTGACCCTACTCTCTTGGTAACTTCATAGGGTCCTATGAAACGAGGACTCAACTTGCCTTTTCTACCAAATCTGAGAACTTTTCTCCATGGGGATACTTTCAAAAACACTCGATCGCCAACTTGAAATTCAATCTCTTTCCGTTTCAAATCCAAAAAGGATTTCTGCCTATCTGAGGCGACCTTTAAACAGTCGCGAATCACTTTAAATTTCTCTTCAGTCTCTTTGACTAGATCGACCTCATGAATCTGGATCTCTCTGAGGTTGGTCCAATATAAGGGCGTTCAACACTTTTACCCATATAAAGCCTCATAAGGCGCCATATTCAAACTCGACTGATAGCTATTATTGTAGGTGAATTCAACCAATGATAATTCCTTTCCCAACTAATTTGAAATTCGAGAACACAACATCACAACATGTCTTCTAAAATCTGAATCACTCTTTCTGACTGATCATTGGTTCGTGCTGAAACTCAACTTTGTTCCCAATGCCTCTTGTAACTTTTTCTAAAACCTCGAGGTAAATCTTAGGTCCCTATCTAAAATAATCAACAAGGGCACCCCATGTAGTCTCACAATTTCAAAAACATACAAATCAGCCAATCTCTCAAGGGAGTAGTCAGTACGCACTCGTATAAACTGTGCCAACTTTGTTAGCCTATCCACAATAACCCAAATGGTATCCTTTTTCATCAGGGTTACCGGCAAACCCGTCACAAAATCTATAGTAAGCCGATCCCACTTCCACTCAGGGACCATGATAGGCTAAAGTAGACCCGAAGGTACTTGGTGTTCAGCCTTAACTTGTTGACATACAAGACACTTAGAAACAAACTCTGGAATGTCTCTTTTCATTCCTGGCCACCAATACATTTTCTTCAAATTGTTATACATTTTCTTACTCCCAGGATGTACTGATAAACAACCACTATGTGCCTCATCTAATATCTTCTGAATCAATTTGGTGTCCTTAGGAACACAAATCCTATCCCAGAATCTCAAGCAACTGTTAGAACCGATTTGAAAATCCGATTCAACATTTGATTCGCATAGGGTTTTCTTGGATAGTAATTCACTATCACTCTTCTGAGCCTTAAAAATGTCTTGAAGAAGCATCGGTCTAGCTTTTAGCTCTGCTAGAACCGAACCATCCTCTAACCAGGTCAATCAGGCATTCATTGCTCTCAAAGCAAACAATGATTTTCTACTTAATGCATCAGCGACCACATTCACTTTCCCTAAATGATAATCTATAATCAACTCATAATCTTTTAATAGTTCCAATCATCTAAGTTGCCTCAGATTTAAATCCTTTTGGGTCATCAAGTACTTAAGACTTTTATGATCAGATTATACATGGCATATCTCTCTGAACAAATAATGTCGCCAAATCTTCAGAGCAAATACTATGGCGGCCAACTCTAGGTCGTGTGTCGGATAGTTCTTCTCGTGAGGTTTCAATTTTCTCAAGGCATAAGCCACCACTTTTGCCCTCTTGCATAAGTACACATCCCAACCCATTCAAAGAAGCATCACTATAAATCACGGACTCTTTTCCTGATTCGGGTTGTACTAGTATTGGAGCCTCAGTCAACAACATCTTCAACTTCTTGAAACTCTGCTAACACTTATCCGACCATTCAAACTTAAATCCTTTTTGAAGCAACCTTGTCATGGGAGTCACAATCATAGAGAAGTCATTTACAAATCGCTTGTGATAACCAGCCAACCCTAAAAAGCTCCTAACTTCAGTCATATTCTTTGGTGGTTTCCATTCAACAATAGCAAAAACTTTGCTGGGATCGACCCTAATACTATCACTCGAAACTCATTTTTACTAAATTTGACATACAACTGATTGTCCCTCAGAGTCTGCAAAACGGTTCTCAAGTGTTTGGCATGTTCTACCCTGTCTCTAGAGTATATCAGGATGTCATTGATGAATACAACTACAAACTTATCTAGATATGGCTGAAATACTCTATTCATTAAATCCATAAACACAGCGGGAGCATTTGTTAAGCCGAAAGGCATGACAAGAAACTCATAGTGGCCATATCGCATCCTAAAATAGGTTTTAGGCACATCTGCTTCTTTAACTCGTAGTTGATAGTAGCTAGATCTCAAGTCTATCTTAGAAAACCATGCTAATCCCATCAGTTGGTCAAACAAGTCGTCAATTTGCAGCAACGGGTATTTGTTCTTGATCATCCTCTTATTTAATTGCCGGTAATCTATGTACGACCTCATAGATCTATTTTTTTTCACAAATAACACCGGAGCACCCCACGGTGAAAAGCTTGGTCTCATGAAACCCTTGTCGGTCAATTCTTGCAACTGTGACTTTAGTTCTTTCAGCTCAGTCGGGGCCATCCGATATGGAGCAATCAAAATAGGCGTGGTCCCTAGCATTAGCTTTATACCAAATTCAACCTCTTATTAGGGGGTAACCCAGGCAATTCTTCTGAGAATACATCCACATATTCACTTACAATCGGTACTGACTCAACCTTCAACTCTAATTCCTTAGTATTCATTACAAATGCCAAATAAGCTTCACATCCTTTCTTCAAACACTTCTGGGCAGACATGGAGGATATCACCATAGGCAAGTTCCCTGGCTCACCTGATTAAACCCAAAAGGTTTCACTATTTTCACATTTTAATTTAACAACCTTTTGTCTACAATTTACTACAGCATCATGGAATGTCAACTAGTCCATACCCAATATGACATCAAACTCATCAAAGGGTACCAGGATCCAATCAGCCAGAAAACAATGACCTTTAACTACTAAAGGACATTTCTTACATACTTTATCGACTATCACATGTTTGCCTAATGGGTTTGACACTTTAATCATAAGTTTTGTAGACCCAATAGGTATATTAGTGCTAGACACCAACTTCATACACACATACGAATGAGTAGAACCAGGGTTAATCAAAGCAATAATAGTATTATCATAGAGAGAGAATGTACAGGTGATCACATCAGGAGAGGATGCATCTTCACGTGCACGTATGGCATAGGTTTTAGCCAGAGATCTAGCTTTAGACCTTACGGTCATGTCTCTCGTCACATTCTTGCTACCAGCCTCAACTCCAACGTTCTTCTGAGGTCTTCCTTTGAAATTGGTGCCATTTGGCCTTGTACTCTGAAATTTCTCTTTGCCAGTCATTTCGGGGCAATATTTAATAATGTGGACTTAAGAACCACATCGAAAATAGAATCCATTATTAATTCTACACTTGCCGAAATGATTTCAACCACAATCCTGGCATTCTGGTTTGGAAGATCCGACATTGCCCACGCTAGCCACTGATGTAGCCTGAGACTTAAAATCTGAATTCTGCTTTTTACGATTCCTGTATGAATTTCCAACTAAGACATGTGAACGAGAATACATCTCTCTAGATTTCTTAGACTGGGATGGCAATGACTTACTCATGTACCTCTTTCTTGTATCTCTTACATCAGACTCAGCCTTCTTCCTCTCTTTAACCAAGGCTTCAGCTTTACAAGCCCGTTTAACATGTACCACAAATTCTTTCAACTCGAGAATACCCACTAATGTCTTAATATCCTCATTGAGCCCATCTTCAAATCTTTTACACATCTTAGCTTCGGAGGGTACACACTCTCGAGCATATTTGCTAAGTCTAACGAATTCTCTCTCATATTCACTGACTATCATATGACCTTACTTCAATTCCAGGAATTCCTTACGCTTCTGTTCGATGAATCTTTCACTGATGTATTTATTTCAAAATTCCTCTCGAAAGAATTCCCTAGTAACCCTCTCTGGTGGTACTACAGATATCAGCGTTCTCCACCAGTGATACGCCGCATCTATCGATAGGGATATGGCACATTTTAAACACCCTTCGGGTGTACATGACAATTCATCAAATACTCGTATTGAGTTCTCTAACCAGAACTCTGCTCTTTCAGGGTCATCATTGGTATTTGCCCTAAATTCTTCGGGACCTTGTTTTCGAATTCTATTAATAGGTGTTCTAGCAAATCTCATGAAATCCATATGTTGAGGCATCACAGGTGCGGGTTGAGGGTTTGGGAGAGGTCGGAGAGGTTGAGCATTTGGGTTCATTCGAACGAACTCCATATACCATGCACTCATCATGTGGAGAAAGGCCTCTCTGCCTCCTTCTCCCCTACTGACAGTTTCGGGCCTACTTTCAGATGGCACCGCTCCTTCCGCTAGGTAGGTGCGTTACTTTCTACATCATCCACCACTGCTCTGTCGGGATCCATTTGCTCTATGAAAACACATTTTATTATTGTTAGGATTCGTCACACTATCTTCACTTATATATATATATATATAAGTATGGCATGTATAGCTAGACTCAAATACGCTAGGTTAGTCCGAGAATTGACTAAACTAAATGTAACACCCCATGCCCGTGCCCCACGCCAGGTTGGAATATAAGGCATTACTTAACTTAAACTTATGCATATAGACATTTTCATAACACCAAAACATGGTCAAATTAAAAAATTTTAAATTTTATTTATAAACTCCTTAATTAGAGTCCACTAAGCCCAAAACATCCTTTGGAACCGATTCAAAAACAACCCGAGTCCTTTAAAGAACTCTGAAAGTAACTCTTAACATAGGGGCACACGCCCGTGTTGGAGGGGCAGCACGCCCGTATGACATTTCAACATGGTCGTGCTATTGGCCAGTGTAGCTCACACGGCCTAAGTAATACAGGAGCACGCCCGTGTCCTATACCCGTGTGGAATTAATTCTAAATGCAAACCTACAGGGTTTTCACATGGCCTAGAACATGCCCGTGTCTCTGGTCAGTGTCCTTCACACGACCATCGCACGCCTGTGTCCTAGCCCGTGTGCAAAAATTTGGACATTCTATTTATGAGGTCAACAATACTTAAAGGCCACATGGCCAAGGCATACGCCAGTGTGCTAGGCCGTACCCTTCACATGGCTGAGACACACGGTCGTGTCTCTGCCCGTGTGTTTACTACCATACATACTGACTTACAATTCTTACGCGCCGGGACACATAACCATATCACACGCTCATATGGTGAATCGTGTGTCACATACAGCCTAGACACATGCCCGTGTGCCTACCCATGTAGACAAAATAAGGCTATTTACTAAGCCTTTTGGTCACCCTTACTTATGTAACCTGCACAAAGATTATCCTATACTAATATAAGGGCACATCACATAGCCAAAATAACCACAATAGACAACATTTCATTTACTTATCCATGAAAATATCATCTTCTATTTATAAATAAAAATGAGTATTGAATATCATCCATGGCCTTATACAAAGTGAGTATCATATTCATCATATGAGCCAACACATTATGGCTAACTAACAAAACACTAAAAAAAGACTCGAGTCCTTATACATGCCAGAAAACAAAACAATGAAACTAGCTATACCAAGGTCTTGAGTGATAGTGTGATCGAAGCTTTTGATGTCATTAGATCCTTGATGCTAGCTTGGCAGCACTATAAGGAAAGAAAAGAAATGAGTGTAAGCCTAGGAGCTTAGTAAGTACATATATGCAAATAAAGTGTAATTATAAGAAAATCATATTCATTCAACGGTAGCTTGTCATGCTTAAAAGATATAAATCACTTAACGTCTCTATCTTACTCTTCTTTTCATTCATGTATACTTAATACACCTAGTTCTTTACTTAAGTCCTAACCATGAGTTTGGTATACATACCTTATCAAAGTATTCACCAACTAAATCTTCGGGTTACCCATTGAACTTTCGAAATACATATGGATACGCAAGGGATTTGCATCTAAATGCCATATAAGAAATCAGGGCTACCTCGTGCTATGAAATGCTCACATTTTAGCTACTCACGGGCCTTTTCATCAAGTTAGGACCCGGACCCCATAGCTATCATGTAACATATGCTCATTGAGGCACTCATGGGTCTGTATACAAAGTCAGTACCCAGACCTACGTTACTTATACCATTTATCTCATGAACTTAGACTCAACTCATGAGTTCAGTCCCCATAAATTTCATAACATGCCCCTTTGTATCCTATGCTATGTCTAAGGTTCAACGGGGTTTCATATCTAATCGAATAGCATCGCATTTGCTCACATTGTAATTTACTGGCATAACATGTAACACCCCGTACTAGAATCCGTTACCGGAGTCGAATACAAGGTGCACACAGACTTAACTTAATTGTTTTCACAGTCCATAAAAAAAAAACTTCCAGACAAGCTGGTTATTGCGTCACTGTCGTCTTAAAAATAATATCTGGAGTTTCAAAACTCGAAAATCAGTTTTGTAATTTTTCCCTGAAACTAGACTCATATTTCCATCTACATATTTTTTTCTAGAATTTTTGGTCAAGCAAATTAGTACAATTTTTTAGTTAAAGTATCCCATGCTAAAGGGGTTGACTACACTGACCTTCGTGCATTACAGCTTGAACATCTCCCTGTGCAGGGCTTCAATACTGATGCCGTTTATTTCTATAGAAACTAGACTCAAAGAGGAATCTATACATATATGGTATGACTCCTAATTATCTCTGGTTAATTTATAATGAATTTCCAAAGTCGGGACAGGGAATCCAGAAACCGTTCTGGCCCTGTTTCACGAATACCTAAATATCTCTTAGGATACAACTCATATGACCGTTTCGTTTCTTCCATATGAAAGTAGATTCGTCAAGGCTCATTTACATAATTTATTCACTATTTAATTCCATTTCTGCTATTTTTAGTGATTTTTCACATCCACACCACTGCTGCTGTCAGCATCTGTTACTAAAACAAACTATGCCTATTTCATGACTTTTCCTTGATTTAACTAATAATTCATCATGCATGTCCCAAATTATAACCATGACTTGTGTCCAAACATCACAAAACCAATTCCAACCGAACATTTACGCCATTTTCGTATGGCTAAAAATTTACATACCAAATTTCAACAAAGCATAACAGCCTATACATGCAGAAATGTACTCCTAGACCAACTACGACGAAAATACCAAAAGTTGTTAGCCGGTGTGATGACTTCGATGACGGTCCCGAATACGCAAAAAGTCGAGTCCAAGAAACCTAAAATAGGTGACAAGCAAACACCGAATGAGTATATAACTCAGTAAGTCATAAGCAATGCACTACCAACCATTAATAACATTATCGCAAGAGGAAACAAAATGGAACGAGGCTAATTACTCCATTCAAACCGAACTATACCATAGTTCCTTAGACCTTTCGATTCAATCTCATACCAAGTTACACATTCACATTCCATATATTAATCAATAGGATATCTGAAGCATTTTTATACACCATTTTGTTTTCGTTACAATCATACATCTACATGACCTTTCACTTATTCCACGATAATTCTTATGTACGTGACTTCAATTTAAATTGTCACATAGGTTCGAAACTTACCAAGCTCAACTCCAAATATAAACATAGCGCCTATTAGCCATGAACTCAAGGTACTTACCCGATCGCTGTCCGTGATCGACTCAATAATGTCACACACTCAGTGTCAATAGTGATTCAAAAGCATATAGTGAGTCCGCACACTTAGTGCTATATAATCAACTCGCACACTTAGTGCTATATGATCAAACTCGCACACTTAGTGCTGTACAAATTTTAAACCCGCACACTTAGTGCCATTCTCATGATCACAAATGTTTATACCCGCACACTTAGTGCCGAAATCAACAACTCAATACATCTCACCTCTTTTCTTTTCATTCAATACTTTCATCACCACATACATACATGTATATAAATTTATCATTCCTTTTGGCATAATTACATAGACATTATGTCTATTTAAATCAATACAAAATATATGCTTAGTGACCTACCTTGTGTGGTGTAAAATAATTCCAAGTCGGCTACTCGATGACCTTCGATTTCCCTTGTTGGACGCTCTCCTTTAGGATCTTGAGCTTAAACAAATAAATTAACTCATTCAACCGCTTTGCTACACATATTGATATTCACATTTTAATGATTTTATGACATACTGAAACGGCATGGTAAAATTTTTATCTTGCTACCTCATGCTCTTAGCTATTCGGCTCATAACCATATGCTATAGCCCTACTATCAATAATCCAATCACACATGCATATATATATATATATGGCGAATGTACAAAGCATAGACTCATCATCACCTATGCTCTTAATTTGATGGCGAATATGCATACATGTATATACACTATTAATCAATCACTAACATTGCACTTCACCTTAATAGCTAGCTTAGCAACCCTCGATTTAACACATAGTTGTTCATAACACAACTTAAGCATACTCTCCATTCCATCAATTCCAAAACTTAATGTCTTACTCAAAAATGCTAAAAAGAAAGTCCAAGAGCTATCAATCCACCATCACATGTATCATTAGCAAGCTTCATATTTAACATGCAATGACATTAACACAAAATCTACCTTGGCCGAATATCATCCCCATGATATAACAAAGTTTTGAACCATGGACTAATTAGAACTCAAGCTAGCAACTAAGAACATGCATGAATCTCATGGCACAACCTCAAACATACCTTAATCTAGACACAAGTATGGCCAAACCTCCTCCTAATCCTCTTCCAAACCAAGCAGGAAGCAAGAACCCCTTCCTTCTTCCTTAGAATTTCAGCTCAAATAAATGAAAAAAGGATAAACAACAAATTTTTTCTTCTCTTTCTTCAACTCACGGCAAAGGGGGACACTCACCATTCTCTTTTTTTTTGTTCCTTTCATTATTAAATTCCCATGCTCATTATTTTATTTTTTCTTACATACACCATTGTCCCAACATGTTTTATGACATGTTTTTACCCATAATCCCTTGTCATGGCGGCCACTAGCTATTAGGGGGAAATTTGACATGCAAGTCCCCCTTTGATTACATGCACTATTAGGTCCTTATAGATTAGCCTATCACATTTCAAAAGTGTCACACAAGTCCTAGTAACTGAATTCACATGCAATCGACTAAATCGAAGCTTGAAATTTTCACACATTCATAAATACATATTCTAGACAATAAATATTACGTTCAAACATTTCGGTGACTCGGTTTAGCGGTCCCGAAACCACTTCCTGACTAGGGTCAATTTTGGGCTGTCACATAACATGTCATTTAAACATTCATGGCAACAAATATAATTTAGATACATAACAACAATAAGCTAATTACACATGTATATTATTAAAATATACCAAATTAAGCTTCAATAACACATTATTTACATATGTACTTACCTTAATACAAAATGATGAAGACGAGCTTAATCCTCGTAATCTTTGTTCTTACCCCAATCAAGACCCGAATCACGTTTCTCTTGATTTTTAAGAGGTGTTAATGGATGATATTTTGAGCTCTCAAACCCCCTTGTTTTGAAGATGAAAATCAGTTGATGAAGAAAAAATAAAAGGATGAGGCCTCTTTTTGTTTTATTTTATTGACAACTAGTCAAAATTGGTGACCAAAACACCACCTAATTTTGACTTTCCCATCAATTTGTCCCCCTCATGGCCGGCCACCCTATTCTCTAAGGGTCTAATTGCTCTTTAAGGCCCCCAATTTAGGTTCTTTAGCTAATTGATACTATTATCTAACAAAATAGGACTTTTGCACCTTAAGCGATTTAGTCATTTTTCACAATTAGGCAAGCAATCACTAAAATTAATTCACCAAAATTTTCATGTGCTTATCTATACATGCTACATTAATATTTAAAATAATTTCCTCGACCTCGGTTTAGTGGTTCCAAAATCACTATTCTGACTAGCCCCAAAATCGGGTTGTTACAAAAGGCCTATAGAGAAATATATAATAAGAAGTCTAGACACATTGGATTAAGACATAGCTATGTCCGACAATTAATCTCCAATGGAGTGATCACTATTAATTAAGTGAGGTCAAGTGAGAACTTAACAAATCCTTTGAAAAAAAGTTTTGCTAGAAATGTAGTCAATAAGGCCTCAAAAGGGTTGGGACTCAAGCCCATTAATTAAAGTCACCCATGATGGAAACCTGACTCGACGCTTGGTATAACGTCAAGTCTTGAATTTAATGAGACAAAGTACATCATTAGTATGTGACTGGTATCACTATAAATAAATGTACCCTAAGATTAAAGTGCTTGGTACCCATAATGATAAGGGAAGGATGATAAAATGTACTCTTAATGGACCCATAACATAAATATGTTAGAGTGTTATAATCACGGGAACACTCTTAATGAGATCTACCTATGTGAGTGTGAAGTGTGATCACTTTTAAGAGCTAAAGAGGTTGGCTTTAACAACACTCATGGAAAGAGGACATAGACACATGACCATAATAGTGTCCGTGAATACTATGCATTGACTGATGTTGAAAACATTGTGTGATATGTGTTTAGTTAATCAAATGGAATAATTGGTTTAAAGCTTAGTCTACCATTCAATTTTGATTAACTATAACATGTTTTCACTAAGTGAAGGTTTAATCATAAAACACATTCACTTATGCAAATTTATTTTCAAGATTATCAAAATCTAAAATATTTTGGAAATAGGGGGAGATTGTTGGAACGTTTTCAAATATTTATAGTGTTCCAATAACTATAAATGAAATGATGTAATTAATCAAAAGATATGTCTTTTGGTTATTGATAAAGAGTAATATAACTTGATTTTTGAAAAAAATTATAACTATTCAAATAATATTACCGAAAAGTTATGTTTATTTTAGAAAAGACATTTATTGAAAGTTGTCCGTATGAAAATATATGAAATTTACTATAAATAGGAGTGGGTTTCATTTGGAAAATATAGGAAAAAGTTCTCAAAAGTTCTTTCTATCCCCCGTCCATATTTTATTATTATTAAATTATTCTATAAAGAATTAGCGCAAAAATTCTTTTTAGAAAGTAAATTTTTTTTTGTTATACCCTGCTCAGTTCTTAGTGGTTTATTTTTTCAGTACAAAATGTAAATAATCATTGGACTTCATTGTAGTTTCGAGGTTCATTTGCTTGAAATTCATTTGTAGACCGAGTATAAATAGGGGCAAATAGAACCTTAAAAATAGTGGCTTGATACACGTGTTGGAAACTTATCCTATTGCTTTGTTTTTTTGATCGAGTTATTTTTCGTGTTTCGTTTGTGTGTTGAAGATCTTCCCCACCAAAGTTCCGTATTAACAATAGTAACGGCAATTGAATATTGGGTTTTTCTTGTATTATTGGGGTGGCTACTGTTCTCCAATCTAAGCTATGGGCTATTTTTGATGGCTTGACCTTGCCTGGGACCGTCGCTTTGCTGAGATTCGTAGTAGCGAGTGATAATAAAGAAGCTGTCGAGCTGATTAACAAGACAGTTTCACCTTTTTTGCTCTGGTAAGGGAAATACATGATTTGTGTAAGCCACAATGGACTGTTAGTGTGTTCCATGTTCCACGTTAAGCAAACAAAGCGGCAAACATTGTGGATAAGATGACTTTGGGTAGTCGGCCTGAATTGCATTTATTCATGAACCCTGTACCGGAGGTCTTGCACCAGCTTGTGTGTGATGTGCATGGATCCCATAATTTCAATTCCTTCGGTGCTCTCCTTTTGCTACCAAAAAAATTTACAACCAAATTTGAATATCAAATCCAATTTCCTTGTCTCGCTACCATGACCATAGAACTAAATCAAAGAAGTATATATGAAATTAGTTTTTTTTTTTTTTTTTTGTTAAACGAGGAGAGATCTGGAGTACAGAGATCAACTGTTTCAAAATCTAACAACCAATTAAACATACTTTGTCCAACAACAGTTATTACAATGTAAATGGATATACAACACTATAACAAATATTCAAAATAGATGCATGTAATGCAGCATATAACTGAAAAACATTTTCAGTTTTTGGGGAATTGAAGTTGATATTTGGTATAAGATGTGGAAAGCATGAGCATGTGATGAATGGTTGTTGCCCATGTCTTATAACATAGATAATCATCTACCATGTCTAGCTTAATCGTCCCAAAATTTGTCGTCAACACGATTACATAACATGTATCAGTAGTCTCTTCAGCTTCGGGATCTCTATACAGCTCGGCATGCTGGTCCAGTACAATGCCTGAATTACAGAATCCGGATTTTGATCAAATTGGATGTGCTTTTCATCATTAAACCACCTTTTCGTTAAAAAAATTAACGGAGTACTACATGGAAAGAGAAGAGGAGAATCATGACAATGTGCGACTCACATTCTTTCTTGCTTTTTAACAGGCTGAGCTTTCTTAATTTAAGAATGACCTGAAAAGCATATATCATGAATGAAAAATTGATTAAGGCTTCAGTTGCTAGCTAATACTAATGAAATTATATTGCAGCATTTGATTCCGTGCATGTAACTATTGTTAATTAAATAAGACTTCTGCTTCACTGTATGACCTTTGATTCACCATCAAGTGCAATGGACACTGATCTGACCATGTATTTCCCTGTTAAGAAATAACAGTAACCCGATAAGGAAAAGTAGAATCAAAGTCCAAATAGACCATAAATTGATAACTTGAATATTAGTACGAGTGCTAGGACTCGGATCCCAAATCTTTATCTCTTACTAGTTTAATCAAGTTCAAATGTTGTACCTTGATAGTTCTTTTATATCTTTATTTAAGACAAAGACTGCCAAATTTACTAACCATCAGGTGTTTCTACACCTAACTCGGCGCCCTTTGCTAGTATTGACCTGCACTTCTCAAACTCGAACGGAAGATCATTGTTGTCCTCGATTGGAAGGATGGGGGCACCGCCACTGGATCTGTTCTTGCATTCTGTTCTTGCTTTAAGTGTACCAGCTCCTCTTAATGCTACAACAATAATTACAATAAAATTACTACACAAGAATAAGATTTAGAGGATCAGCACAGAATGGCATTGGAAACTGCGTAAGTTGGTCACAGTTTTCGATCGTCTTTGGTCTTTACTACTACTAAAAGTCTTGATCTCTATACAAAATATGGAGCCTAACATACTGAAACCCTGATGAGCTTCTACATTTATACTTACATGCATTAGCTGATGCAGTTAGTGTTAAGATATCACTTGCACTTGTACCACTCATGGCTGAACCTATAACACTGCCAAGCTGCTCCTTCTTAGCCCCCATTGCTTCTGCCACTTTGGCGCATTGTGTGGCAACCAGAGCAGCTGCCGAGGCTATAGCAGCCTCCTTGGTTGGGTTACAATCATTCCTTTTCGAGGTTTCAGCGGCAATCGCAGCCAGTGCTGCTGCTAGCCCTGCCACTGATATTGCTGCGTGCACTTCAGCTCTTTGTAGTCTCTCTTCTTCTTTCCTCTTTGCTTTCATCTCCTTCAACCATTTCTTGATTGAAATACCCTTAAAGGGGACTATCTTCCACGGTATCTAGCATCATAGATGACATTAAGTTGTAAAAACTGATTTCTTTGAATATTAATGTTTTTTTTTCTAATTCAAACAAACTTCATATGGTTTAAGATACTAGGTGAACAATATGGTATCGGCACCAACCCATTTCTTTCGAAGACAGCTGTTGTAATTCAGTTCTGGATGCATAGCTTGTTGCATCCATATCCATGACTGAACATAAAATAGAAAAAATTAATAAGTTGATTTCCAGATAAAAAGAAAAATAAAACAAGTAGCGACTTCAACAGTTAACACCAGTAATAGCATTCATGGAATAGTATGATAGATGTTACCTTCACATCATTGGATTTCCATGGTGGCAAAGAAGAGTTGAAATCAGTAGCATCAATCTTTATGCTTTTCTCCATCTTCTGCCACTTACAAGAGCTTTAGTTCAATTTCATTTGCACTGCACAATATGAACACAATATATGCAAATAGAACATCTTATATACGGTACAGTCTGCCACTGCTACTCACCGTGAATGAGATTGGGGAGTCACTTTCAAATTTCTTGGTTGGATTGTCTAAGATGAAAATCGATTGATCATGTAACTCAGGTTGTAGAGCATGAACTGCAAAGTCGCACCATGCACGCGAAAGGAAGTCCATCGTCTCTGGACATGCCTCCGAAGGCGATGGTGTGGAATTGAAATCCATGCTAGTAGGAGGTGATGAAGGAAATATATCGGGAATGGACTTGAGAGAATAATAAAAAAGGTTACCTTGATTCACATATAACTACCTTAATGTTAAGCATATATATACTAAAACAGCATCACCTTAAGGCTATGATGTGGGTTCACTAAACTTGGTTCATATCCATCCTTGTATCATTACAATTGGTGGGCTTGACCAGTTTCAATATATCAATAAACATGAAATCGACCACGCACATGATATACATGTTAAGACTTAAATTATGAGGACTAGAGTGTGAACGTCTGGATTTTTAAAAGGTTTTTCCGTGTACTTGAAAGATCTTTGGAGGTTATATAGCCAAAGCAACATACTTTTAAGACTGAAACAAATGGAGGCAGGAGGGTTAGGAAGTACAGTTTGTTTCTGTCGTCTCTTGCTGACAGAAAAGCTTCTGAAAAAGAAAAATTAGACAGATGGGATGTTACAGTTGGAAAGGTTAACTAAATATTCACAAATATGTAAACATTAGAGAGCTGGAAATAAAGGGGGACCTACAAGGAATCATGGGAGATTTTAGAGATAATCCGATTGAGATTGGGTGGGGAGTCCTCAAAAGATTCAATGAGAAAACTACACATGCTAAGCACCGTAGAGGCAATGGATGGACTAGAAGAAAATCATAAAAGAAGGAATCAAAGAGGCCCTCTTTCCTTTTTCATCTTTAAATGAAAATCATGTATTCGAGCTAAGTATGACGAAGTTCTAGATTGATGTGATGAATTAATTGGGTAGAGCTGTCTTGCAAGGGACATAAATTAGCCCCCTAACCAAACAGGTTTAGAAAAGGGAGAAAATGTGAAGCATGCAGTCGGGCCTACATTGAGAAAAAGGAAGTAGACATGTATGATGAATAATTGAAGTTAACATTGATTAAGAAAAAGTACTAGACAAAGCATCATTGAACTTAATTATTTCTTTGATTAGAATAAAGCTTGCATGTTTTACCTACAATTCTAATGATGTTGGTAAAGATTAAACTTTTTATATTAAATTGTGGCTAGGGCGTTTGTTGGGTAGCTTTTTCTTTTTTTTTTTTTATAAAAAAATAAAAAATTGTCAAGAGGGGGGGTTACCTTTACTCCATTTCATTGAAGAAAAATAGTTAATTTTGCAGATTTGCTTAAAGGCGCTCTCATTACACTCATGTGTCACGCAAATACTTTAGGAGCTATTTAATGCTTATATTTCAAATGGTCATGTATTGTAGCCAACGGAAACTGATGAGGCTGGCGCCATTGCACCTATCACTACCAATTTTTTTTTTTCATTTTTATGGGCATTTATAAATGTCAGTAAAAGAGAAGAAAAACCCCAATATTGACTTTGCTTGCAATTCTTTGAACGTTGGTTGACCTACGGAAAGGCGTGGAAAATATTTTCGGTTGATTGGCCATAAGTGAAATAAAATGTTAACTTTTGCGGATAAAAATTTTGCCCAACCTTTTAACCCTTAATATTATTGTCGAAATCATTTTTTAAAAAAAATATGGATTGATTTTAAAATAAAATATGGAGTGTCACTGATCTTTTGTCAAGGTGTGATCAGATCACCTTGAGATTAATCATTTTAACAAAATATTTTGACTCATTAAAACAATGATTTTGATCTACGAAATTTGAGGAAACAAATTCAGGAGTCGGTTACGCACGAGAAAGGGTTAGCACGCTCATAACGCCCAAATTTAGTACCTAATTGATTAATTATTATCTTAATGTTGAAAATTTGAAAAGGTTTTGGAATACGATCCTTTTTTAGAAGATGTTTGAATAATTCGAGTTGAATTTTAAGCTTCTCCTACTCCGAAGGAATAAAATATAACATCCAATACGTTAGAATACGACATTTTAAACCTTCGAAACCATGATCATCTCGTGATCTCCAAAACTCATGCATTGAAATTTTAAAAGGATATTTAGCCATTTGGTCAAACGAAAAATCAAACCCCAGCACGTTAGGGCACGATTCCTCGGATTTGCAAACACGAAATATTGCCTTGTTTTGAAAAAAATTTCAAATAAAAACGATTATTTATTCGGTTTGTTTGGAGTAAATAAAACGATCGACGTTAGACAATAGTTGGAATTCCAATCACGGTGCAATAACAAGAAACAAGAGCATAGTAACGAGCATGGACCAATAATGCATGACAATAATACTATACAAATGAGTAACAATGATATGAAAATACAATGGAACAAATTAGGATACATACAATGTCAATAGTCTCACATGGTACATTATGCAAACACTAACATTAATATTCAAAGATTGACGGATTAAAAAGACAATTTTAAAAGAAATATAAAGCAAATTAACACAAATGAAATGTAACAAGTTTAAAATGATAATAAAAAAGGTTAAAATGAATAATACGAAAAAGAAGAAATTTGAAATCATCAATATACAACAATAAATTATATGTATAAAAATTTTAAAATAAATAATACACATGACAATTTAAATAACGATATTAATCTAAAAGAAATCATATTTATAGAATAAAAATAATTTAATATGAATTATGTCTATATGTATATAAAATAATAATGTATAAGAGTATTTGAAATGGCTATCATAATAATTTAAAACAAAGAATATAAATAAAATAATTAATTCTAACATAAATAAATTATATAAATACAACAATATATAAAAAAAGAATATATAAAAATAACAATTGATATAGTATAAAATCAAAATAATTTCATAGAATATTTATTAAAACAAATTTTCCAAAGAAAATCATGAATACCCTAAAATAATTTAAAATAATTAATAATATAAAAATGAATAATGACTCCTTTGTAAAATAATTTAAAATAAATAATATAAAAACAATTTTACCAAAAAAAAACTAAAATTAGAAGGGAAAGGGCTCAATTGAAGTAAAAACAAAATCAAAAGGATAGTTTACAAACAAATAAAACTGTTAAACAACATTGACGACTAAAATACAATGCGCTCAAACAAATAGGGATTAAAAATGCAATTATCCTAAGCCCCTAAACTCAGCGTTCAACTATAGACCAAATTAAAACTATGCATAAATATCGGGAAGAAAATTAAAAAAATAAAAGAAATAGAAATGGGACCCAGTCGAATAACAGCGTGAAAGAGATGGACTAATCGTGAAAATATCCCTTCACCGCAGAAACACGCGAATCCTGAGGGCAATCAGGTAGAGTCACGAGTCAGAGGCTCAAAACGATGTCATTTTGGCCTCTGAGAATACCCTTCGAAACAACGCTGTTTTCCCTTTACTATTTAAATCAAAATTTTTGTTTTAAAATCATTTTAACCATTGTTTTTTAAAAAAAAAAACCTAAAAAATTTAAAACTCTCTCATTTCCTCCTCTTCTCTTCCGATTTGCGGGCTTCATCGACGCCTAATGCGTCTCCATCTCCGACGGGGCTTTAACCGGATCCCCAGGGATCGGTCTGCCCTTGGACCGGAGGAGCAAACGTCAATTAGGTCGACACCGAACAACAAGTAAGTAAATCTTCCCCTTTTTTCATATATTTGTCAAATAGATTCAAAATAAAGTAAAAAAAAAAAGAAAAAAGAAAAAATTAGGAACGAAGAATCAATCAATGAATCACTTTTAATCTTCTCTGAGTATATTTCTTTTTTGTATCTTCAAAAAAATACAATGGTTGGCTTCGGCCCTTTTATAGCCGAATAAAGAAAAAGAAAAATAAAAGAAATTTTCCCTTAGATCTTGCTGTTATTTGCTGTCAATTTGCTGTACATTGTTGCTCCCCTGTTTGCTGTTATTTTGTTTCTTTTTTGCAAGTGAAACCACCGTACAGAGAGCTGCAGATGTGGCCATGATGCACTAGAGGTTACTGCGGCATAGAGAGGAAACCATAGTGTTTCGGAGGTCCCATTGTACTTGGGCCATTTGGGCCAGTTTCGGAGTTAGACCATTGGGCCCATAAATTAGGTTCAGCTTGGGTTTTAATTTGGTCTTATTGTAAAATGGGTTTTGAAGTTTGGGCTATAATTTGTATTTGGGCTGGTGAAGGTTGTAAATGGACTATTTTGGACTATGTTTTTTTTTTGTTAATTATTTTATTTTACTGTTTCTGATGGGCCCTAGCAAATTGGGCTACTTACAGCTGCCCCTCTTTGCTTATTTTCGTGTAACGGGAATGAAGCAAAGACTTTAAAAAGGACCGATTTTGTTCGGTCTTGCTGAATCATGACTTCTTTGCGCTACTTCTCTTCAAGTAGCCCCATTCTATCCTACTGCGTCTTCAAGGATATAGGAAATAGTGCTTTAATCTACTCCATTAGAACTTCAAGGGGATAAGATTAGGTGATTTCAACATGCTCCACTGCAACCTCAGGGAGATAAGGTTGATGACTTAAATCTTCTTCCCTGCTACCTCAGGAAGATAAGATTCGCTGTCTTCGATCTACTCCCTATTGCTCAGAGAGATAAGATCTCCAATCTTCAGTCTGCTACCTCATAGAAATAAGGCTTGTGGATAAAATTTTCTCCCCTTCTACCTTGGGAAAATAAGATTTTCCGCTTTCGATCTGCCCTACTGCTATCTCGAGGAGACAAAATCTGAAACATTAGTTTGCTCCCTTACTACCTCAAGAAGAGAAGACTGCAATCATTAGCTTGCTCCTTTGCTACCTTAGGGAGATAAGGCTAGTGGCTAAAATCTGCTCCCCTGCTACCTCAGGAAGATAAGATTTGCCATCTTCAGTTTGCTCCCTTGCTACCTTAGGAAGATAAGACTATAATCATTAACCTGCTTCCTTGCTACCTTAGGGATATAAGGCTAGTGGCTAAAATCTGCTCCCCTGCTACCTCAGGAGGATAAGACTATAATCATTAACCTGCTTCCTTGCTACCTTAGGGATATAAGGCTAGTGGCTAAAATCTGCTCCCCTGCTACCTCAGGAGGATAAGATTCGCCGCTTTCGATTTGCTCCACTTTTGCTTAGGGAGACAAACTCTGAATTCATCAATGTTACTATACCATCCTCTGGGACATGTCCCGTAGACTCGGTTTTATATGCCTATGTTTATGCCAGATGATTAGGATGCTATAATTGGAATGAATCAAATGCTCTTAACTAAATGTGTCATGAATGATATATGAATGCAGAAATGAGAATGATCCTTTGTTAAGTGCTTAAGATATCATCGTTTATTGTTCATCAAGGCATTATCACTGACGTATTACGCTACCATCTTATTCGGTTGGTATTTTTTGATAGAAAACTTCGAAGAAACAATCACATTTTGCTCAACTAGTTTGCTCCACTATAAATTTAGGGTCTTTTTCACTGTACCTCTAGGACCTAAGGTTTGTACCATCTTCAAACCCTCCCATTGCAACTCAAGGGTATGGGATCTGAATTTTCCCCATCAATTCGGTCTATTAGACCATTCCCGAGGTGTCTTGACCAGGGGTATATGCCTCATGAATGCAAAATATCATTTTTCTTTTCTCGAGAATAACCCCTTTTTATACTCTTAGGCTGATGCTGATCATTTTTCATCGAAATTGTATCACCGATGCAATATCTTGTCCTTTTGTTCAATCATTATTTTGGACAAAAATCCAAAGAGACGGTCTCAATTTAAACCCTTCCTACTCAAATATTTCCTTAAGCTTAGTGAGTTATAAACAATAGTCCTGTTTCGGGTTCTTATATTGTTTAGAAGCTTCTAGAGTAATATGCGAAACTTCTGTTGTGAAAATGTTATTAGTTCATTAACCATTATTTCAAATGCAACATCATAGCAATGAAAAAGAATGGAATTGAATTATAGCATAACTCGAAATGAATAAATAATCAAAGATAAAAATGGGAATTGATTGGAAATGCATTCCTTGAAAAGGAAAAATATTTCAAAGATAGCTAATTTATTATGAATAAGATGAAGATTAGGTACCCCTGATATCACAACCTAAGTTTCTCTGTACGAACTTCCTGAAGACCAATTTAAACTTGACATGTGTTTAGGAGATCAGAAGTACTTTATTCAATGCCCCAAGATGCAGTATACCCTTTTCTGTATTAATTCAGGTATAGCAACATCACCGCCTTCCGCATCTTTGATCAAAATTTAAGCTGCCCTTTTCAGATTTTCAACTCAAATCCCCTTTGGTCTCAAGGATCCCTTTGCAGGTTTTCACCTTGGCCTCTCATTTTTATCTTTTTATTTTCATTTTTTATTGGGTCTTAAAGTGCCCTTTACTGGTTTTCACCTTGGCCCTTTTTTTTTAAGAAGGTTTCAAAGCGCCCTTTGCGGGTTTTCACTTTGGTCTCTTTCCCTCTTTAACTGTAGTACTTCTTGACTGAATCTGAATTCAGAAGATTGGACAAGTTTTTCCCATCCATTTCAGCCAAAATTAATTCTCCTTTGGAGAAAGCTTTCTCCACCATGTAAGGCCCCTCCCAATTTGGCATCCATTTCCCTTTGAAATCCTTTTGTATAGGAGGGATCTTTTTCAAAACCAAGTCTCCCTTATGAAATTCTCTTGGACAAACCTTTTTGTCATAAGCCTACATCATTCATTTTTGATACATCTGACCATGCTGGATAGCCCTTAGCCTCTTTTCCTCAATTAAGTTCAGCTGATCATATCGAGATTGTATCCATTCTGCTTCATCTAACTTTAATTCTAACAAAACTTGAAGGGAAGGTATCTCTACTTCAATGGGTAAAACTGCCTCCATGCCATAGACCAATGAGAAAGGCATTGCCCCAGTAGAAGTTCTGATAGATGTTAGATAAGCATAGAGAGCAAATGGTAACTTCTCGTGCCAATCTCTATAAGTTTCGATCATTTTCCCCACAATCCTCTTGATATTTTTATTGGCTGCCTCCACAGCACTATTCATTTTTGGGTGATATAGTGATGAGATATGGTGTCTGATCTTGAACTGACTGCAGACCTCTGCTATCATGCTATTGTTCAAATTTAATGCATTATCAGATATGATCCTCTCAGGCATTCCGTATCAATATATGATTTCCTTCTTTAAAAATCTGCTGACTGCTGACTTAGTCACATTGGCATATGAAGCAGCCTCCACGAACTTGGTGAAATAGTCGATGACCACAAAGATGAAACAATGGCAATTCGAAGCCTTTGGCGAGATTGGCCCTATGACATCCATGCCCCACATGGAGAAAGGCCATGGGGAAGCCATAACATGGAAAGGCAAAAGAGGCCCATGAATTTTATCACCATAAATTTGACATTTGTGACACTTCTTGGCATAATTGATGTAGTCTCTTTCCATGGTAGAACAGTAATATCCAAATCTCATAATTTGTCTAGCCATTGTGAAACAGTTAGCATGTGTTCCACAATTGCCTTCGTGGACTTCTTCCAAAATTTTTTTGGCTTCCACAACGCCTACACATCTCAATAGCACCTGATCTTTTCTTCTTTTATATAGGATCTCCCCATCTAGGACATAGTCACACGCTAGTCTTCTCAACGCCCTTTTATCATTCTCAGTTGTCTGATTGGTTCTCACGATTTCTCACGTATTGCAATATATCCTGATACCAAGGGTGGTCTTCTCTCTCTTCTTCCTCTATATTGTAACAATAAGATGGGGCCTCGCAAATACTCATCTAAATGGGTTTTACATCTTCTTATTGATCATGGAAGCCAAAGTAGCCAAAGCATCTGCCATCTAGTTTTAATCTCATGGGAGATAATTGAAGGTAATATCATCAAACTCCTTAATTAACCCCAGCACTAACCTTCGATAATTGATTAATTTGGAGTCTCTTGTCTCCCATTCACCTTTAAGTTGGTAAATCACTAGTGCAGAATCTCCATATACTTCTAATACTTTGATCTTGCATTTTATGGCTACACGGAGTCTCATGATACATGCCTCATACTCTACCATATTATTTGTGCAATCAAAATCCAATTTACATGTGAATGGATAATGATCTCCATTTGGGGATACCAAGACTGCCCCAATTCCATTACCTACAGCATTTGAGGCTTCGCCAAAGTTCAATTTCCAAGCGTGATCTTTTGTAGCGTCCTCTTTAGTAGCTACCACATACATTAGCTCTTCATTAGGGAAATCAAAATTCAAAGGCTCGTAGTCTTCTAAAGCTTTGCTGGCTAGAAAATCTGCTATTGCTATCCCTTTCACGGCCTTTAGGCTCAAATAGTTTATGTCAAATTTAGAGAGCAGAATTTGCCATCTAGCCATCCATTCGTTCTAAGCATTTGACTCCATCATATATTTTAAAGGGTCTAACTTCGAGATTAGCCAGGTCGTATGGTACAGCATGTATTGCCTCATTCTTCGAGTTGTCCAAATTAAAGCGTAGCACAATTTCTCAATCGACAAATATCTCAATTCACACTCAGTAAATTTCTTCCTGAGGTAATAAATCGCCCTTTCTTTTCTTCCCAACTCATCATGTTTTCCAAGCACACATCCCATTGAATTATTAAACACTGTTAAATACAATATTAACGACCTATCTGGGCTTGGAGGTGATAGCACTAGGAGACTTTACAAGTACTTTTTAACCTTATCAAAAGCTTTTTGGCATTCATCATCCCATACACCTGGGCTGTATTTTTTAAAAAGACGAAATATGGGGTCACATTTTTTAGTTAATTGTGAAATGAACCGAGCAATGTAATTTAGCCTTCCAAGGAAGCCTCGAACTTCTTTTTGAGAATGCAGTGGAGGCAATTCTTGTATAGCCTGAACTTTGTCTGAGTCAATCTCAATTCCCCTCTCACTGACTATAAAGCCTAGCAGTTTTCCCGATCTAGCTCCAAAGGTACATTTTGTTAGATTAAGCTTTAGTTGAAATTTTCTCACTCTCAAGAACAACTTTCACAAAACTTGGATGTGTTCCTCTTCGGTTCAGGATTTGGCAATCATATCATCAACTTAAACTTCTATCTCTTTGTGCATCATATCATGAAATAAGATCACCATGGCCCATTGATACGTCGCTTCTATATTCTTCAGCCCAAACGACATCACCTTATAATAGAATTTACCCCGCAAGGTTATGAAGGTAGTCTTTCCCATGTCTTCAGGATGCATCTTTATCTGATTATATCCCGAGAAGCCATCCATAAAGGAGAACAATGAGTATCCAGCCGTATTATCCACTAGAGTATCAATGTGAGGTAAGGGGAAGTTGTCCTTTGGGCTAGCCTTATTTAAATCTCTATAATATACACACAGTCATACCTTTCCATCTTTCTTAGGAATAGGCACAATATTGGCTACCCATTCTGAGTATTTAACCACCTACATTAATCCAGCATCAAATTTCTTTTTTACTTCCTCCATTATTTTTAGCACAATGTCTGGCCTCATCCTTCGAAGTTTCTATTGAACTGGCTTACAATCTTCTTTTATGGGAAGGCGATGTACTACAATATCGGTGCTTAGCCCGGGCATATCCTGGTATTACCATGCGAAGACATCTTTAAATTCTTGAAATAACCCAACAAGGTCTCGGTTTGTTTCTTCGGTTATGCACGTTCCAATTTTTACTACTTTTCCTTCTTCCAAGGTCACCATGTCTATAGTCTCCTTATGAGGTAGAATTTTCTTTTCCTCTTGTTCTACCATCCTTAACAATTCCAGAGATAAGTCACAATCTCTGCCATCCTCAAAGTCCTATGATCCCTCTAAACACATGTCTTCCTCAAAAAGCGATTCAAAGTCAGTAACAGCGTCACTCATGTCATTGATATCCAGGGACGTATTGTAGGTACAAAAATATACAAAGAATGAATGATTTAAGAATTATTATCTGTATGGTATGATTATGGAAAATCCAAAGAGGACCAAGATAATTACTCGTACAAAAAGAATAAAATATTTACTTGTATAGAAAGAATGAAAGAATATTTGCTCAAAACGATAGCAAAAATGTACTTTATTGAAATAATGATGTTTGAACATGAGCCTATTTCAAAAAGAAATCGTTATTTCCTCTAGACTTAAAGCAACAAGTATGTTTTGAATATTACTCTGAGTAAGCTTTAAAAACTACAGGAATTTCTTTTGCAGTCTAGTTGTCCAGAACACTCCCAGGTTCATAAGGACGAATATCTGACAAAGTCCCTTCTTTAGCTACTTCTTCAAATATGGCATTGATGTGAACATTTCCCAACATTTTTTCAATGTTTTCTTTCCCTGATGTCTTTCGCTCAGAATGAATAATCCCTCCTGATACGAAAGTCTTGGATATGTGAGGAATTATCATGGGTTCCTACTTGATTTCTTCACCACTCAAACGTGCCTTTCTTTTTTCTTGCCTTTTTTTCCAACTCACTCTTTCTTTGTCTCGTGTCTGGCTTGAACCCTAAACTAAAGCGGTCATATTTGTTCTTCACTATTTGAACCTCAACTCTTCCCTAGAGACGTCTCTCAAGTCCCTTTCCTGGTAAAGCTCCCCTTCCTACCATCAACTGTAGACCCATCATTGTAGCTTTGGATAATTTCGACGCCGGAATCTTGCTCCCTTCAGTGATGAATATTGCATTTACAAACTCCCTAGACCGAAAAGAACATTTGATTGCTTCATCATCTATCTCCAAATATGGCGTATCACTGGTTACAGCTGCAATAATATCTTTTTTGACGTTTATCGTTACCATCTGCCCTTCTAATACTAGCTTTAACTTTTGATGTAATGACAAAGGCATTGCCCCTGCTGAATGTATCCAAAGTCTCCCTAACAAGCAGTTGTAGGAGGGTTTAATATTCATCACTAAGAAATCCACCTCGTATGTAGTTGGGCCAATCAACAAAGGTATTTTCATTCTTCCCATAACCCTCCTTTCTGTGCCATCAAATGCTCGCACTATATTCTGACATCCTTTCATGTGTGAGCTATCCACAGATAATCTATTTAACGTAGACAAGGGTAATACATTCAGTGTCGACCCATGGTCTATCAAGACTCCTAGCAACGTGTATCTTTTGCATCTGGTAGTAATGTGCTGAGCTTTAGTGGATCCCATACCCCTTGGTGGTATTTTATCATCGTTGAAAAAGATGAAGTTATCAGCACTTATGTTATTAACCAGTTTATCCAGTTTATTGACAGAGATATCATTGGTCACGTACGTCTCGTTTAGAACTTTCATCAATGCACTTCGGTGTACCTCTGAACTTAAGAGCAAAGCTAGTATAGATATACGAGCCGATTGTTTATGCAACTGTTCCACAACACTATACTCATTGTGCTTCAGAAATTTTAAGAACTCCTTAGCTTCCTCCTTTTTTACTGGTTCATTAACAGGCAACACAGGTTCGACTTCTTTTCCCTTCTTTTGTTCCACTGTTAGAGCTTTTCCTTTTACAGGTTCTATTCGGGCATTTATCAAATCATAGTGTCTTTCACTACGCGTATGAGAACCTACATCTTGATCCTCTTTTAAAGCGCTAGCTGAACTCTCTTTTCCCAAAACTGTTACATTACAATCATAATTCCAGGGGACCCTTTTGCTATCCTTATAAGAGAAGACTGTTGGTTTTTGGATTATGATCTTTGGTGTCATCTGCATCCCAGCTTCATTACTATTAGGATGCGAAATAATAAACACAGGATAATTGACTTTTGGGACCTCTATTGTTGATTCTGACGCACATATGCTTCATTCTTCTTTAACTTCTTTACAAAAATCTATCTATTTATTGTCCATTAGACCTTTCACCCAAGCTCTGAATTCTACGCATTCTTGAATTTTGTGCCCCACCTCATGATGGAACTCACAGTAATTTCTTATCTCTTCGCAACTCCCTTCTAGATTCGAAATAACTAACCCTCTTTTTGCCATCTCCTTCTAGACCCCTCAAAGGAGTTTTTACTTCTGTAATATCTGCTTTGATCCTTCTCCCCATATTTTCACCTATCGTGTTTTCCCCATTATCGGTATGATTGGATAACAGGTTTTCTGCACTAGGTACATTATCAAACTTCACAATGCCCATTTGAATAAATCTCCCAACTAACTTCTTAAAGGTAGTGCAGTTTTCTATCAAATGCCCTATGATCCTTGCATGGTACTCACATTGAGCGTTTGCATCGTACCATTTGGGGTATGAGGGTTGTAATGGCTTTAAATAAAAAGGGGTCACCACATGCGTATCAAATAAACTTTGATATGGCTCCCTATACGTAATTGGGATTGGTATAAATTATAGTTTCTCAACATTTTGATTCGCACCAGATTCTTATCTTGATGAGTTGTAATATCCTGATTTTGGGCCTAGTCGGAATAGTGGTTTCGTGACCACAAAATCCGATATAGAAATAATTATTTTATGATTATTTTAAGGTCTATGATATGATTGCATGATTGTGTGAAAATTTCGTGAAGAAATTTTATGCATAAAGTACTTAATTTGAAATTTGGGACTAAATTGAATAAATTGCAAAACTTGTGTTCTAGAAGTATTTTGCATAAAATTGAATTAGATTATTAATTAGAGGTCCTTAAAGAGTAATTTTACCAATTTCTAAGTCTATGGACAAAATTGGACATGGATGGAATTTTGGAAAGTTTAGTAGTAAGGGCATTTTGGTCATTTAGGGGTAAAATGAATTAAAATACAAAATTAAAAGCCAATTTTGCTCATCTTCAACCCCATGGCCGAATATAGCAAGGAGAAACCATGGCTAGGGTTTTCAAGCTTCCAAGCTCGATTGTAAGTCCGTTCTAGCCTCGTTTTAATGATTTTTATGTTTTGGAGTCCCGATAGCTCGATTTAGCTTATGCTAGCAATAATTTAAAATAGGGTTTATATTTGGAAAAATACCCATAGGTGAAATTTGTGTATTTTGGTGTTTTATGATAGAATATGAAGTTTTAAATTATGTTAGACAACTTGTGCTACTCGGTTTTAAGTGAAAACGAGCAAAAGGGCTTAATCGGTAAAAATACCTAATAGTCATAAGTACATGTTAGAGTGAGAATTTGATGTTGCCATAGAAGGAAAAATGATCAGCATGTCATAAAACATAAGAAAATAGGCTGAATTTTAATTTACGAGCTTTGGGGCAAAAGTGTAAATATGCAAAAGTTTAGGGGCAAAATTGTAATTTTTCCAAAATATGATTTTGGGTCAATTTGAATAATGTGAGTCCTAATTAGACTATATTTTAAATGATAGAGCAAGGAAACTTGAAATTTGGGCTAAAATGGGAAAATACCAAGTTGTGGACGAAATGGTAAAAATAGCCATTTTCAGACACGAGGTAAGTTCATATGTAAATGTTGGTAACATAGTTATTATTTTAAATGTTTTAATGTTTTTAAATGATATGATAATTATTATGAAATATTATACTTGTGATAATTGTTTGATAATATGTCAAATTATGTGATATACTTGGAAAATGTGAAATACTACCGAGTATCAGTATCGGCATTCCGTAGAAGATGGTTGAGACACATGATTGGGAAAAAGGTCCCGTTTGAACCTTAGGAATAGATTAGGATACAAGTGACATGTCACTAGGATGGTTGAGCATCCGAACTCGTTGAGTTGAGTCCGAGTTCACTTATGGATGCGAACGCCCGAGCTCGTTGAGTTGAGTCCGAGTTCACTTATGGGCGGGTTACATGGTAGCTTGGCTACATATGTGGCACTTATGTGAAAACTTTCCATGTATCCGAATTATATTCCGATGTGTTCAACGGGTAAAGTTCTACTCAAATGGAGGAATACTCAAGATGAAAGGGACGTATTGGTAAGTGTTGTGAAATGGATACTTTGAGCAGTGTATGTACTTAACCCTCGGGTTGAAAACTCAATATAACAACAATATGGTAAGATGATAAATGAAAAGGTGATATGAATGTCTTGGTGATGATTATGCAAATGATGTTTTATGTTTGCTTATATGGTTATGTTACTTGCTATTTGCATGTGAGCTTACTAAGCATTTATGCTTACTCCTCCTTTTCATTCCTTGTAGTGTTGACAAGCCACTCGAAAATCGGAAACGATCGGAGGCACGCCACACTATCCGTATACCATCTTGGCATAATGGCTTGTATATTTTGAGTATGGCATGTATAGCATTATAATCATTTTGTATATATGGTCTTATGATATGGTTATTGAGTGGTATGGAAATAGAAATGCTTGGTAATGATTAGCCATTGGAATGGCTAATCATGATCATATTTGGTATTATGTATGTCAAATTGCTAGCTAATCCATGGAAACCATGAAATAGGTAAAATTTACCATAAAATAGATTCAGACAGCAGCAGTGACGTGAGTTTAAAAAATCACTAAAAATAGTAGAAATGGAATTAAATAATGAATAAGTTATGGAATCGAAGCTTGATGAGTCTATTTTCATATGGAATAAGCGAAACAGGTATATGAGCTATATTTTATGAGATGTTTAAATTTTTGTGAAACAGGGCCAGAGCAATTTCTGGATCCCTGTTCTGACTTTGGAAATTCACCATAAATTTTACAAAGATAATTAGAAATCAAACTTTATATTTACAGATTCCTTATTGAGTCTAGTTTTATTAGAGACAAACGGTATAGTCATTGAAGCTCTGTACAGGGAGATATCTGATTCGTAATACACAGAGGTCAGAGTAGTTGAACCCTGAAACAGGGGAGACTTTAACTAATAAACTGTACTAATTGGCCCAACCAAAATTCTAGAAAAAATTAGTAGATATATATATGAGTCTAGTTTCAGGAAAAATTTATGGAATTGGATTTGAGTTTCGTAATTCGAGATATGATTTTTAAAGCGACTGTGATGCAGTTAGCCAGCTTGTCTGGAAATTTTAAAATGAATTGTATGAGCTGTTTAATTAATGAATTAAGTCCGTTAACACCTCGTGTTCGACTCGCAACGGTATCGGGTATGGGGTGTTACATTTAGTGGTATCGAGCAGGTTTAGTCGGTTCTCGGACTAACCTAGCATGTGTAAAAGTTTAGCTATACATGCCACGATCGTGATAGTGTGATGTCTTCCGACGCGTATGAGTACCGTCTTATTTAGACAGGTACTCTCCAACCGAGTCATGCCGACCATGTTCACGGTTATGTGAAGATATTTGAGTAAAGTTATGATTATGATAAGTCTCGGTTCAGAAAAATATGAATAAAAGTTTATGATACATATGTGATAATATGTGAGATGAAAGTTCATGTTGTGATAAATATCCATATTTGCTTAATGCTCATACGATGTAGTGTATGTGGCTTACTTGATAAGATGAACGGAATAAATAGAAAGTAGTAGAGGTATGAATAAAGGTCATAATATCATAATCTGAATGAAAATGTCCTTGTCTTGATTGGACGTTGAATGTTGATGAATGTTAATGATATACAATTTTTTATGAGATAAAGGATTATAATGAAATGAACTTATCTATGTGAAATTGTTGGACTGAATTATATGATTGTAATGATATGTACATGATGATGCACAAAATGAAAGTTGTGATTGTGATGCAAATATCTATGTTTGTTTGGCCTTATATAATGTCATGAGCATGAATTAATTTAATTAAATGAATGGATAAGTAAAGCTGTCTAGAAAACATAGAATGTATGCATAAGTATATTGTCTAAATGGGACAATAGGAAAATTGGTGTAAGCCAACATGAATGAATGACATGATTTTGATGATGTTACTATGATGATGGAAGTTGTGTCATATGTATATGTATAAGAAAGTCGAGTCAGAGGTCCTACAACCCCTCCCCCTTACCAAAGTGGTACTTATAATGGAATTTTATGAGATTTGTATTGAATAAGTTTCCGGTTGAGAACCCAAAGAGTTCAGTGATAGAATAATTATAAGTATGATCCGAGATTGAAAATGAGCTGATAAGTAAAGTCGAGCGAAAGTATCGGATTGATATAAAGATTATTGGAATTATGCACTGTCCCAGTTAGAGAAGGAATTCTCTTTGGTAAATCGAATTACTCAAGTGCAAGGTCGAGAAAAGTGTAAATCGAAATTTATTCAGAACTGACATTCTTTAGTGAATGATTTAATATGAAATTTGTGACGGCAGAACTAGTTGGGGAAATGATATTTCAAACGTGAATTATCCGAGTGACAGCTTATGACCGGACAGATTTAGCGATCTCTTTTGAGATGTTCTATGTGTTCACCGTTCTCGTAAATATTTCTATGGCTATTGATCTTCGAAGAAATTCTTGTTATATGGGAATGTCTTCTAATTTTGGTGTTGGATGAAAGCATTGGTAGTCCTGATCTGGTTTATAATTTATATTGCTCTATTTCATTGGGTATACTATTTCATTTAATTCGATAAGAATTGATGAGAGAATTCATATGATATTATGATTCTGTTTCTTCTACTTGATGCTTCATCTGATATATATGTATGGGAAGATATATTGATCTTGTTATATTTGATTTCAGTGGGATTAAATGATGTTTTCTTTTGGACTTTCTTTCTTTGAAGAATTATCGAGGTATTCGTATTTTCTCTATGAATTTGGTTTTCGATTCTCCGGCATAGTATCGTATCTTGGGTTTCTTTATCCCGGATCTCTTTATTCGGATTTTTTATTCGGGTTTCTCTATCTTGGATTTCTTTATTCGGTTTTCTTGTTATCTTTGTTCCATAATTTGTCAATTACGACTCATGTTCAAGTGGGTTCTGCGACCCATGATAATCATGTCAAATATGACTATACTTCTAATTTGATCTTGGTAATGTGGTGATTTTAGTATTGGGATTTTTTCTAATTTCTGTGTAAGGATTTGACATCAATAAAGGCATAGGTGATAAAAGCGCAAGTTTTAGTCGGTATGGTAAATTATTTATCTGAAAGATTTCATGTGACAATTATGTCAGGATTATTTTTCCCAAGTCTGATAATAGAATTTCATTTTGTACGGATAAAAGAGTAAATAGTTTGAACGAGAAGTGTATATTTAATAGAAAGAGTTGAATATTAGTTTAAGTCACTACGAATGATAAGGTTTCCATCTTGTGAAAGCTGAAAAGTTTATTACATGTTGACAGAGTTCGGATAGATGAGAATATTGGTAACCAAGCGCCCGAACTAGACTAGTCTACATTGAGCAAAGACTTCGACTTTCAAGAATGTAATGTTGTATGAATTGTGATGTGTTTCAAGACGGTGAGGTAATGTGATAGTTTAGAGCATCCGATGTTACATAAAATCGAGTTGTTAAAGGGTTAAAGCCGAGCATTGGGATCTATCAAAATTATCCTTGTCAATGTTGATATTGGGATGGAAATGAGAAGGATTATTCTTGAGGCCATATCGTAATTATTTCTATGGCGGAAAGAGGAAAATGTGATGTATCCTATTGTTAAATGTTTGGCGAGATCTATAAATCACATCTGTATTGAATGAATTCCTACTCATCGATTCATGGAATTTCGTGTCTCTTTGATTGTTGGATTTCTTGGAATTCGGTCTCTATTAAATCAAGTTGAGATCCGGGTTTTATGTCATGATATCATGGGAAATTGAGAAGGGTTGAAAATGTAAGAACAGTTGAGAGTTGAGACTGTAAGCTTTTAGATCATATGAGAAATTGAAGAGATGTATTGGAGGTACAGTCTAAGTGCAAGTTCTTGACACCAAATATGAGATTAAAAGTGAAGACCACTTTTTCGGTAAGATTTTCGGGACGAAAATCCTCAAGGGGGAGAGTTGTAATATCCCGATTTTGGGCCTAGTGGAATAGTGGTTTCGTGACCACAAAATCCGATATAGAAATAATTATTTTATGATTATTTTAAGGTCTATGATATGATTGCATGATTGTGTGAAATTTCGTGAAGAAATTTTATGCATAAAGTACTTAATTTGAAATTTGGGACTAAATTGAATAAATTGCAAAACTTGTGTTCTAGAAGTATTTTGCATAAAATTGAATTAGATTATTAATTAGAGGTCCTTAAAGAGTAATTTTACCAATTTCTAAGTCTATGGACAAAAATTGGACATGGATGGAATTTTGGAAAGTTTAGTAGTAAGGGCATTTTGGTCATTTAGGGTAAAATGAATTAAAATACAAAATTAAAGCCAATTTTGCTCATCTTCAACCCCATGGCCGAATATAGCAAGGAGAAACCATGGCTAGGGTTTTCAAGCTTCCAAGCTCGATTGTAAGTCCGTTCTAGCCTCGCTTTTAATGATTTTACGTTTTGGAGTCCGGTAGCTCGATTTAGCTTATGCTAGCAATAATTTAACCTGTGGTTTATATTTGGAAAAATACCCATAGGTAAAATTTGTGTATTTTGGTGTTTTATGATAGAATATGAAGTTTTAAATTATGTTAGACAACTTGTGCTACTCGGTTTTAGGTGAAAACGAGCAAAAGGGCTTAATCGGTAAAAATACCTAATAGTCATAAGTACATGTTAGAGTGAGAATTTGATGTTGCCATAGAAGGAAAAATGATCAGCATGTCATAAAACATAAGAAAATAGGCTGAATTTTAATTTACGAGCTTTGGGGCAAAAGTGTAAATATGCAAAAGTTTAGGGGCAAAATTGTAATTTTTCCAAAATATGATTTGGGGTCAATTTGAATAATGTGAGTCCTAATTAGACTATATTTTAAATGATAGAGCAAGGAAACTTGAAATTTGGGCTAAAATGGGGAAAATACCAAGTTGTGGACGAAATGGTAAAATAGCCATTTTCGCATACGAGGTAAGTTCATATGTAAATGTTGGTAACATAGTTATTATTTTAAATGTTTTAATGTTTTTAAATGATATGATAATTATTATGAAATATTATACTTGTGATAATTGTTTGATAATATGTCAAATTATGTGATATACTTGGAAAATGTGAAATACTACCGAGTATCGGTATCGGCATTCCGTAGAAGATGGTTGAGACACATGATTGGGAAAAAGGTCCCGTTTGAACCTTAGGAATAGATTAGGATACAAGTGACATGTCACTAGGATGGTTGAGCATCCGAACTCGTTGAGTTGAGTCCGAGTTCACTTATGGATGCGAACGCCCGAGCTCGTTGAGTTGTGTCCGAGTTCACTTATGGGCGGGTTACATGGTAGCTTGGCTACATATGTGGCACTTATGTGAAAACTTTCCATGTATCCGAATTATATTCCGATGTGTTCAACGGGTAAAGTTCTACTCAAATGGAGGAATACTCAAGATGAAAGGGACGTATTGGTAAGTGTTGTGAAATGGATACTTTGAACAGGTATGTACTTAACCCTCGGGTTGAAAACTCAATATAACAACAATATGGTAAGATGATAAATGAAAAGGTGATATGAATGTCTTGGTGATGAACCCTCGGGTTGAAAACTCAATATAACAACAATATGGTAAGATGATAAATGAAAAGGTGATATGAATGTCTTGGTGATGATTATGCAAATGATGTTTTATGTTTGCTTATATGGTTATGTTACTTGCTATTTGCATGTGAGCTTACTAAGCATTTATGCTTACTCCCTCCTTTTCATTCCTTGTAGTGTTGACAAGCCAGCTCGGAAATTGGAAACGGTCGGAGGCACGCTCACACTATCCGTATACCATCTTGGCATAATGGCTTGTATATTTTGAGTATGGCATGTATAGCATTATAATCATTTTGTATATATGGTCTTATGATATGGTTATTGAGTGGTATGGAAATAGAAATGCTTGGTAATGATTAGCCATTGGAATGGCTAATCATGATCATATTTGGTATTATGTATGTCAAATTGCTAGCTAATCCATGGAAACCATGAAATAGGTAAAATTTACCATAAAATAGATTCAGACAGTAGCAGTGACGTAAGTTTAAAAAAATCACTAAAAATAGTAGAAATGGAATTAAATAATGAATAAGTTATGGAATCGAAGCTTGATGAGTCTATTTTCATATGGAATAAGCGAAACAGGTATATGAGCTATATTTTATGAGATGTTTAAATTTTTGTGAAACAGGGCCAGAGCAATTTCTGGATCCCCTGTTCTGACTTTGGAAATTCACCATAAATTTTACAAAGATAATTAGAAATCAAACTTTATATTTACAGATTCCTTATTGAGTCTAGTTTTATTAGAGACAAACGGTATAGTCATTGAAGCTCTGTACAGGAGATATCTGATTCGTAATACACAGAGGTCAGAGTAGTTGAACCCTGAAACAGGGAGACTTTAACTAATAAACTGTACTAATTGGCCCAACCAAAATTCTAGAAAAAATTAGTAGATATATATATGAGTCTAGTTTCAGGAAAAATTTATGGAATTGGATTTCGAGTTTCGTAACTCGAGATATGATTTTTAAAGCGACTGTGATGCAGTTAGCCAGCTTGTCTGGAAATTTTAAAATGAATTGTATGAGCTGTTTAATTAATGAATTAAGTCCGTTAACACCTCGTGTTCAACTCCGGCAACGGTATCGGGTATGGGGTGTTACATTTAGTGGTATCAGAGCAGGTTTAGTCGGTTCTCGGACTAACCTAGCATGTGTAAAAGTTTAGCTATACATGCCACTGATCTGTGATAGTGTGATGTCTTCCGACGCGTATGAGTACCGTCTTATTTAGACAGGGTACTCTCCAACCAAGTCATGCCGACCATGTTCACGGTTATGTGAAGGTATTTGAGTAAAGTTATGATTATGATAAGTCTCGGTTCAGAAAAATATGAATAAAAGTTTATGATACATATGTGATAATATGTGAGATGAAAGTTCATGTTGTGATAAATATCCATATTTGCTTAATGCTCATACGATGTAGTGTATGTGGCTTACTTGATAAGATGAACGGAATAAATAGAAAGTAGTAGAGGTATGAATAAAGGTCATAATATCATAATACGAATGAAAATGTCCTTGTCTTGATTGGACGTTGAATGTTGATGAATGTTAATGATATACAATTTTTTATGAGATAAAGGATTATAATGAAATGAACTTATCTATGTTAAATTGTTGGACCTGAATTATAAGATTGTAATGATATGTACATGATGATGCACAAAATGAAAGTTGTGATTGTGATGCAAATATCTATGTTTGTTTGGCCTTATATAATGTCATGAGCATGAATTAATTTAATTAAATGAATGGATAAGTAAAGCTGTCTAGAAAACATAGAATGTATGCATAAGTATATTGTCTAAATGGGACAATAGGAAAATTGGTGTAAGCCAACATGAATGAATGACATGATTTTGATGATGTTACTATGATGATGGAAGTTGTGTCATATGTGTATGTATAAGAAAGTCGAGTCAGAGGTCCTACAACCCCTCCCCCTTACCAAAGTGGTACTTATAATGGAATTTCATGAGATTTGTATTGAATAAGTTTCCGGTTGAGAACCCAAAGAGTTCAGTGATAGAATAATTATAAGTATGATCCGAGATTGAAAATGAGCTGATAAGTAAAGTCAGAGCCAGAAAGTATCGGATTGATATAAAGATTATTGGAATTATGCACTGTCCCAGTTAGAGAAGGAATTCTCTTTGGTAAATCGAATTACTCAAGTGCAAGGTCGAGAAAAGTGTAAATCGAAATTTATTCAGAACTGACATTCTTTAGTGAATGATTTAATATGAAATTTGTGTGGCAGAACTAGTTGGGGAAATGATATTTCAAACGTGAATTATCCGAGTGTGACAGTTATGACCGACATGATTTAGCGATCTCTTTTGAGATGTTCTATGTGTTCACCGTTCTCGAAATATTTCTATGGCTATTGATCTTCGAAGAAATTCTTGTTATATGGGAATGTCTTCTAATTTTGGTGTTGGATGAAAGCATTGGTAGTCCGATTGGTTTATAATTTATATTGCTCTATTTCATTGGGTATTCTATTTCATTTAAATCGATAAGAATTGATGAGAGAATTCATATGATATTATGATTCTGTTTCTTCTACTTGATGCTTCATCTGATATATATGTATGGGAAGATATATTGATCTTGTTATATTTGATTTCAGTGGGATTAAATGATGTTTTCTTTTGGAATTTCTTTCTTTGAAGAATTATCAGGGTATTCTGTATTTTCTCTATGAATTTGGTTTTCGATTCTCCGGCATAGTATCGTATCTTGGGTTTCTTTATCCTGGATCTCTTTATTCTGGATTTCTTTATTCTCGGTTTCTCTATCTTGGATTTCTTTATTCGGTTTTCTTGTTATCTTTGTTCCATAATTTGTCAATTACGACTCATGTTCGAAGTGGGTTCTGCAGCCCATGATAATCATGTCAAATATGACTATACTTCTAATTTGATCTTGGTAATGTGGTGATTTTAGTATTGGGATTTTTTCTAATTTCTGTGTAAGGATTTGACATCAATAAAGGCATAGGTGATAAAAGCGCAAGTTTTAGTCGGTATGGTAAATTATTTATCTGAAAGATTTCATGTGACAATTATGTCAGGATTATTTTTCCCAAGTCTGATAATAGAATTTCATTTTGTACGGATAAAAGAGTAAATAGTTTGAACGAGAAGTGTATATTTAATAGAAAGAGTTGAATATTAGTTTAAGTCACTACGAATGATAAGGTTTCCATCTTGTGAAAGCTGAAAAGTTTATTACATGTTGACGAGTTCGGATAGATGAGAATATTGGTAACCAAGCGTCCGAACTAGACTAGTCTACATTGAGCAAAGACTTCGACTTTCAAGAATGTAATGTTGTATGAATTGTGATGTGTTTCAAGACGGTGAGGTAATGTGATAGTTTAGAGCATCCGATGTTACATAAAATCGGAGTTGTTAAAGGGGTTAAAGCGAGCATTGGGATCTATCAAAATTATCCTTGTCAATGTTGATATTGGGATGGAAATGAGAAGGATTATTCTTGAGGCCATATCGAATTATTTCTATGGCGGAAAGAGGAAAATGTGATGTATCCTATTGTTAAATGTTTGGCGAGATCTATAAATCACATCAGTATTGAATGAATTCCTACTCATCGATTCATGGAATTTCGTGTCTCTTTGATTGTTGGATTTCTTGGAATTCGGTCTCTATTAAATCAAGTTGAGATCCGGGTTTTATGTCATGATATCATGGGAAATTGAGAAGGGTTGAAAATTTAAGAACAGTTGAGAGTTGAGACCGTAAGCTTTTAGATCATATGAGAAATTGAAGAGATGTATTGGAGGTACAGTCTAAGTGCAAGTTCTTCGCACCAAATATGAGATTAAAAGTGAAGACCACTTTTTCGGTAAGATTTTGGGGACGAAAATCCCTGAAGGGGGGGAGAGTTGTAATATCCTGATTTTGGGCCTAGTCGGAATAGTGGTTCCGTGACCACAAAATCCGATATAGAAATAATTATTTTATGATTATTTTAAGGTCTATGATATGATTGCATGATTGTGTGAAAATTTCGTGAAGAAATTTTATGCATAAAGTACTTAATTTGAAATTTGGGACTAAATTGAATAAATTGCAAAACTTGTGTTCTAGAAGTATTTTGCATAAAATTGAATTAGATTATTAATTAGAGGTCCTTAAAGAGTAATTTTACCAATTTCTAAGTCTATGGACAAAATTGGACATGGATGGAATTTTTGGAAAGTTTAGTAGTAAGGGCATTTTGGTCATTTAGGGTAAAATGAATTAAAATACAAAATTAAAGCCAATTTTGCTCATCTTCAACCCCATGGCTGAATATAGCAAGGAGAAACCATGGCTAGGGTTTTCAAGCTTCCAAGCTCGATTGTAAGTCCGTTCTAGCCTCGCTTTTAATGATTTTACGTTTTTGGAGTCCCGTAGCTCGATTTAGCTTATGCTAGCAATAATTTAACCTAGGGTTTATATTTGGAAAAATACCCATAGGTAAAATTTGTGTATTTTTTTGTTTTATGATAGAATATGAAGTTTTAAATTGTGTTAGACAACTTGGGCTACTCGGTTTTAAGTGAAAACGAGCAAAAGGGCTTAATCGGTAAAAATACCTAATAGTCATAACTACATGTTAGAGTGAGAATTTGATGTTGCCATAGAAGGAAAAATGATCAGCATGTCATAAAACATAAGAAAATAGGCTGAATTTTAATTTACGAGCTTTGGGGCAAAAGTGTAAATATGCAAAAGTTTAGGGCAAAATTGTAATTTTTCCAAAATATGATTTTGGGTCAATTTGAATAATGTGAGTCCTAATTAGACTATATTTTAAATGATAGAGCAAGGAAACTTGAAATTTGGGCTAAAATGGGGAAAGTACCAAGTTGTGGACGAAATGGTAAAAATAGCCATTTTCGCATCTGAGGTAAGTTCATATGTAAATGTTGGTAACATAGTTATTATTTTAAATGTTTTAATGTTTTTAAATGATATGATAATTATTATGAAATATTATACTTGTGATAATTGTTTGATAATATGTCAAATTATGTGATATACTTGGAAAATGTGAAATACTACCGAGTATCGTATCGGCATTCCGTAGAAGATGGTTGAGACACATGATTGGGAAAAAGGTCCGTTTGAACCTTAGGAATAGATTAGGATACAAGTGACATGTCACTAGGATGGTTGAGCATCCGAACTCGTTGAGTTGAGTCCGAGTTCACTTATGGATGCGAACGCCTCGAGCTCGTTGAGTTGAGTCCGAGTTCACTTATGGGCGGGTTACATGGTAGCTTGGCTACATATGTGGCACTTATGTGAAAACTTTCCATGTATCCAATTATATTCCGATGTGTTCAACGGTAAAGTTCTACTCAAATGGAGGAATACTCAAGATGAAAGGGACGTATTGGTAAGTGTTGTGAAGTGGATACTTTGAGCGGTATGTACTTAACCCTCGGGTTGAAAACTCAATATAACAACAATATGGTAAGATGATAAATGAAAAGGTGATATGAATGTCTTGGTGATGATTATGCAAATGATGTTTTATGTTTGCTTATATGGTTATGTTACTTGCTATTTGCATGTGAGCTTACTAAGCATTTATGCTTACTCCTCCTTTTCATTCCTTGTAGTGTTGACAAGCCACTCGAAATCGGAAACGGTCGGAGGCACGCTCACACTATCCGTATACCATCTTGGCATAATGGCTTGTATATTTTGAGTATGGCATGTATAGCATTATAATCATTTTGTATATATGGTCTTATGATATGGTTATTGAGTGGTATGGAAATAGAAATGCTTGGTAATGATTAGCCATTGGAATGGCTAATCATGATCATATTTGGTATTATGTATGTCAAATTGCTAGCTAATCCATGGAAACCATGAAATAGGTAAAATTTACCATAAAATAGATTCAGACAGCAGCAGTGACGTGAGTTTAAAAAAATACTAAAAATAGTAGAAATGGAATTAAATAATGAATAAGTTATGGAATCGAAGCTTGATGAGTCTATTTTCATATGGAATAAGCGAAACAGGTATATGAGCTATATTTTATGAGATGTTTAAATTTTTGTGAAACAGGGCCAGAGCAATTTCTGGATCCCCTGTTCTGACTTTGGAAATTCACCATAAATTTTACAAAGATAATTAGAAATCAAACTTTATATTTACAGATTCCTTATTGAGTCTAGTTTTATTAGAGACAAACAGTATAGTCATTGAAGCTCTGTACAGGGAGATATCTGATTCGTAATACACAGAGGTCAGAGTAGTTGAACCCTGAAACAGGGGAGACTTTAACTAATAAACTGTACTAATTGGCCCAACCAAAACTTCTAGAAAAAAATTAGTAGATATATATATGAGTCTAGTTTCAGGAAAAATTTATGGAATTGGATTTTGAGTTTCGTAACTCGAGATATGATTTTTAAAGCGATCGTGATGCGTTAGCCAGCTTGTCTGGAAATTTTAAAATGAATTGTATGAGCTGTTTAATTAATGAATTAAGTCCGTTAACACCTCGTGTTCGACTCCGGCAATGGTATCGGGTATGGGGTGTTACATGAGTCCTCACCAGTAGCCATCGCTCTTGGCTGGCTTACAGTAACTGATTTTAAGTACCCCATGTTTGTACTGTTCACCTCGTTTTCTTTTTTTCGCGGGGCCGACCTTTTGGAGTTTTCCCCTGCCACTATCCTTCTGCTTCTTATTGCATTGTCAATCATTTCTCCAGTCATTACCATGTTTGAGAAGCTTCTTGTGGCACTTCCCAGCATGTGAGTAATGAACGGGACTTTAAAGTATTGATAAAGAGCATCGTGGTTTCTTTTTCTAAAAGCAGCAACTGAACTTGGATAGCTATTTCCTTCCATCTCTGTGCATACTGTCTGAAACTCTCATTCAATTTCTTCTCTATGTTCTGTAGAGTAATCCTATCAAGAGACATATCCATCACATGGTTGTATTGCTTCATAAATGCTTGTGCTAAATCTCTCTATGAACTAATCTTGGTATGACTCAGCTGATTATACCATTTGGATGCTGCCCCCATGAAACTGTCTTGGAAGCAATGGATTAGTAGTTGATTATTGTTAACATGTCTAGTCATCCGTCTAAAAAACATGGTGATGTGAGCCTCGGGGTAACTGGTCCCATTATACTTATCAAATTCTGGCATTTTGAATTTGTAGGGAAGTACTAAGTCTGGGACCAAGCTCAAATCTTTAGCATCAATTCCACGATGACTATCAATGATTTCCATTGCCCTGAACTTTTCCTCCAGCCATTTACATCGGTCCTTTAACTGCTTTTGCGATTCTGTCCTTACCCTCTCCCCTTCCACAACTTCATCCAAATCAGGAACAACTGGATTAATTGGGTTATCTCCTTGGTTAGAGCCTGAGCCAGCCTGAAAGTTCATTGGTATCGAAGGCCTGGCCTGAAATTGTTGAGGCCTAATTGTAACAAATGGTCTCTGTGGGTTTACTTCTAGTGGTGCTTGAGCATGAGTTGGGGTAAAACCTGGAGGATAAAGAGGCTCCTCATTATTCTCTTTATCACTGATCGTAGGATTTTTGCCTTTTTTTTGCCCCCTAGCCAACAATTGGGATATCTGATTCATCATATTCCTTTGGGACTCTAACATTTGGACCCTCATATCCTGCTGGATCTTAGCCAATTGCTCCTGCATTTGTGCTTGCATCTGTTCTTGCATCTCCTTCTGCATTTGTTCCAACTTTTCTAACCTTTTGTCCACTGCTTTGGTTTTTCTTCGCATATTGTAAGAATGCATACTTGGTTAATTTTTGTCGGTTTCTAGATTACTGAAATAATTCTTAATTAATTAGGATCTTTTGGTGGACTTTAGTGGATATGATGTAATGTAATGCAGATGTATGAAATGAATGCAAAAGGCGTCGATTGTGATTCAATCCCATTTAGAAAACTTTACTAGAAAACAAAGTTCTTTACATAAAAATGGATTACAAATACGGCCTAGCCCTAATGCTTAAAGATTTCACTTTTCTAAGAAACCAAGCCAATTCCTGGCCCTGGCCTAATTCTAGCTCGTATTTCACACTCAATACATCTGCTTGAACTGCTAAAATCTGTAGATGGTTCGCCACCTCTCGTATCTGGGCCACAGCTTCACCCATAATGTAGTCCCTGTCCCTAATTTGGCTCTGATATTGGTGAATTTTCTCATTGCACCGCTCATTACTTGCTTCAAGGAACTCAATCCGGAGCTCACTATTTTGCAGCGCAATCTCAAGTTCTTGGACCTTCTTTTTCAATTCTTCAATCTTAACCAAGGTCGCCTTTAGCTCCATTACAGAGTTGCAGCTACGATGCTGATGAAACAATTTTTCTAGTTCAGCTATCCTAGCCTTCAACCCGATCTTCTCATCTTAGGCTTCCGACAGGCTCTTCTCTAGGGCCTCATTTCGCATTTGAGCCTCTTGAAACTTCCTTTCCCACCGATCAGCTTTGATCCTTTCCTCTCAAATCTCTTGACGCTATTGCTTTGAAGTTTTCCAAATACGATAGTTCTCATTGGTAGACGTAGTTTTTTATAATCTATATTTAAACTATCCAGATCCCCCTCAGCCTTATCCTTTCCTTTTTTTAATTTCTCAGTCTCCAATTTCTGAACATCGACATCTAGTCTTAAATGCATCTTTTCCTCTTCTAGTTGTTTTATCTTCTTACCGAGTTCTGAATTCTTCCTTTAGAAGTCTTGCCTTATAATCTCTAGCTCTGATGGGACCACTTGCAAGTATTCCTCCATTGATCGAGCGTCCTCTAAACATAGCCTAGGGATATTATCATTAATCCTTTTACTAAACCATCTATTGTATTCAAGAGTCATCAGTCGTCATTAAACCAAGAACCAATCTCTTCATCAACGGGTCTGCTTCCAAGCATCAAAAATCTCTCAAACCTTTTTCTTATAATTGTCCCCCTTATATGAGAACTCATATTGAGCTAGCCTGTGTGTCACCGGTATAAACTGCCTTGATTTGTACTACCTTAATACGAGTAAAGGGGCATGTCCAACAGCTCCCCAAATTCCAAGCAAAGGTACCCAATCAAAACTCCCACACCGATAAAGGATCTTGTCGAGGACCATCCAAAGGGCTCTCCATTCAACATCCTCCTCTTTGAGATTTTGAAGAATTGCCATCCACCTTTCCTCTGATATGTCGTCCCTCATTTGTGTATCTGCTTCCTCCTTTAATGGGAAATAATTCTTAGAGAAGACTCGGTAAGAGACTTTGTCCACCTTCCAAAAATGACCATGAAATCATACCAATAATAACTGTGCCCATCCAATAAATCTGCCTTTGCCTGCCCTCCGATACATGTTCAAAGATCTGAATGTATCAGCTAGAATTGCTGGTACAGGTGTGACACTTTTATCAAGTCGATCAAATAAATCAGCGACTGCTTCATCTATATGCCTTAAAGCTTTAGGAAAGACTACAAAACCATAAATACTCAAGGCAAACGTGTCAACTTTCTTCTTTACATCTGGATGTGCTAGGATCAAGCCCCTCAAACTCACCCAAGGAATGCATTTACTATCCCATTTTTGCTGAATACGAGCTGTAACCCACTGTTCATTCATCCCAGTAATATTCATTAACTTCTTTACAAAAGTTGGGACATTAGTGGCCTTAGAGTAAGCTTTGCAGACTTGGATCTTTGGATAGTGAAGCAAGGTGGTATATTCTTCCATAGTGGGCACCAAGTTCACCTTCTTGAAAGTGAAACAACTATTAGCAGGGTTCCAAAACTGAGCCATAGCCTGAAACAAATGCTTGTCCACCTTGATGTTAAGCAAGTAAGGTAGATCGTCATAATTATGGTAGAACAACTGCTTAGTCTCATCATCCCAATAGGCCCATATATCTCTCAATTCTTGAAGCTCATTTTATGTCACATTGATATGGGTGAAGTCCCATAACTCCGATGTATACCCCTCAGCTAGACTATCCCCTTTTTCTAATTACAGTTTCTCTGACCATATACGGACAGCTACATCTTCTTCCACTTTATCAAGAAATTCATTCTCCATGGCAAGCCTTCTAACTTAGTAACCGAACATGAATCAACACCTTCTGAAATATGTAATGTCATGTAATTATAGTCAAAACAAAACATAACAAGTCAGTATCATATACAAATGATAAAAATCAAAGCAAACAAAAAAAATAGTCAAACACCTATCTGGGTAACCACTAAGGTTCAGCATAACTCTACCTAGGGTGGGCTCTTAGGGTTCACTATATGTAGTTTAGTTCTAAAAAAAGGGGTACCTGAACCAGCAGATTCCTCTATCCTCACCCATTATAGGCTCATATAGATCAAGTTCAGTTCAGGGGAATACATTTCTCTATGGCCATGCGAAGATGAAAATCTCACGAAGACATAGGTACGGATGTATCCCAGAAGCAGTCCACTAGCCCATGCAGAGGTGAAAACCTGACGAAGGCATAGTTTCTCGCTCCCACTTAAAGGTGTAACCACAACAGTCATGCAATGCAATGCAAGAGTATTCTACTAGACTCACACCACAGCAACCATAAGGATCAAAACAAATGCAACAAAAGAATCATGATTTTTCAAATCAAGTTTTCAATTTTCGACAAAAAGGACAGAAAATAATCAATTTACGGCTTGGCTCTCTTATTCGTTCCAAGTGGAGTCGCCAAGCTGTCGAAAACTTTTTTTGAAAAACGTGGATCGACTTTAAAATAAAATATAGAGTGGCCACCGACCTTTTGTCAAGGTGTGATCAGATCACCTTGAGATTAACCATTTTAACAAAACATATTGACTCATTAAAATAATGATTTTGATCTATGAAATTTGAGAAAACGGGTTCAGGAGTCGGTTACACACGAGGAAGGGTTAGCACCCTCATAACGCCTAAAATTGGTACCTAATTGATTAATTACTATCTTAATGTCAAAAATTTGAAAAGGTTTTGGAAAACGATCCTTTTTTAGAAGATGTTTGAATAATTCAAGTTGGATTTTAAGCTTCTCCTACTCCGAATGAATAAAATATCACATCCAATACGTTAGGATACGACATTTTAAACCTTCGAAACCAAGATCATCTTGTGATTTCCAAAACTCATGCATTGAAAGTTTAAAAGGATATTTAGCCATTTGGTCAAACGAAAAATCGAAACTCAGCACGTTAGGGCACGATTCCTCGAATTTCCAAAAATGAAATATTGCCTTGTTTTGAGAAAATTTTAAATAAAAGCAACTATTTATTCAGTTTTTTGGAGTAAATAAAAAGATTGACGTCAGAAAATAATTAGAATTCCAATCACGGTGCAATAATAAGAAACAAGAGCATAGTAACAAGCATGGACCAATAATGAATGACAATAATACTATACAAATGAGTAACAATGATATGAAAATACAATGGAACAAATTAGTATACATACAATGGCACTAGTCTCACATGGTACATTATGCAAACACTAACATTAATATTCAAAGACCGATGAATTAAAAGACAAATTTAAAAGAAATATAAAGCAAATTAACACAAATGAAATGCAACAAGTTTAAAATGATAATAAAAAAGGTTAAAATGAATAATACGAAAAAGAAGAAATTTGAAATCATCAATATACAATAATAAATTATACGTATAAAAATTTTAAAATAAGTAATACAGATGACAATTTAAATAACGATATTAATCTAAAATAAATCATATTTATAGAATAAAAATAATTTAAGATATATGTATATAAAATAAAAATGTATAAGAGTATTTGAAATGGCTACCATAATAATTTAAAACAAAGAATATACATAAAATAATTAATTCTAACATAAATAAATTATATAAATGCAACAATATATATAATATATATATATAAAATAATAATTGTGTAACAGTCCAGTTTAGACCCTAGTCGGAATAGTGGTTTAAGGACCACAAATCCGAGTATAAAAAATATTTTAACATTATTTTCTGTGTCTGTGATATGTGAATTTATATCTGCTAGATTTCTGTAATTTAATTTGTCTATTTCTGTGCTTAATTTCCAAAAAAGACCAAATCGCGTAAGTTGTAAAAGTTGCCTTCTAGTTGCCAAAGTGCCTCAGTGCTATGGTTTATTAAAGTTTAGGCCCTTGCATGTCAATAAGACCATTATATGATAGTGGGATGCATGGTTTGGCAATAAAGTAAATAGATAAATTTTTAAAGGATGGTTAGGTAATTAGGTAATATATGTTATTAAATAAAAAAAATGCATGAAAATTTGTTCATTCATGCATATCCTTGCCGAAAATACAAAAGAAAAAGAGAGGAAAAGAACAAGCTAGGTTTTGGCACTTTGATCCTTGATTAAGGTATGGATTTTTGTCCGTTTTTTATAATTTCTACGTTTCTGTGATCGTTGCTTCGTGTTCTTCAAAGCCCATGTCTGAATTTCTGTTTCTGTTAAAGATTTCATGAAATAGCATTGTTGATTATATGAGCTTTGTGGTGTTTTTATATGGATTATGAAAGATATGTGTGAGATTATTAAGCTTTGTCTTTAAATTTTGATGAAATAGAGCTAATTGAGCTAAATTGTGGAAATGAGGTTTTGAAGGGCTAAATTGTGAATTAAATATGTTATTTGGGCTTGTATGGAAGCCATGTATATTCGGCCAAGCTATAGTCTTGGTGAATTTTGCATATTGGTGATTTTGTGAAAAATGGACTAAATTGTCAAAGTGTGAAAATATAGGGGCTAAAATGTAAAGTGCCCTAAATATGTGTATATGAATTAAATTGAATGAAATGAATGATTGAATGGTTGAATTTGAATTGTATTAGATCAAGAACAAAGAAAATCGGACTTAGATCGAGGGAAGTCCAAATTAGTCGAGTAGTCGACTCGTTTACATCTAAAATCCGTACGAGGTAACTCAAAATACAATTACGTGTTAATTGACTAAATGTTATATATGTATATTTGTTATAATCTGTATTGGATGGCCTTGAGAGCCTAATGAATGAACTCTGAGTAGATTCTGATAATATGTTAGTATCTGAAAAGTATCTGTATGGTTCCAAAGGAACGTTGACTTCGTGTAACACCCCAAACCCGACCCAGACGTTATGGCCGGATCCGACATGCCACATCAAAGCGTTCAAAACATTTCAGGTTGTTGTTCTAGAAAAACTTACTTAGTGTTTTAAAAGATAATTTCAATGCAGGTTAAAGTGAATGGAAGCTGAACACCAGGTAGGAAACCGGAAAGGAGGAGGTGAGTCCATCGGACTGCTTAAGTACCAAGCTCCTTTCGGATCCAATCCTAGACATGCACACAGCCATTGCCACACCTTAATGTCATGTATATTTCCAGGAAACCAATTTGATTAAGTCTTTTTTTTTAAGAAAAAGTGATTAATTTTGGAAAATATTTTCATTGCGGAAGCTTTACTTGTTGTCGTGTATTTTTAAAATCAATTAATGTTTTTGAAAACGCGCCCTAAAAGCTATTCAATTTCAACAGTTACATATAAGTAACACCTATCTTAATAAAACATATTAAAACCATAAAAATAATTAAGCGGCCTTATTACAATTAAAGAACCAAAACCTTAAACGTAAATAAAAAGGATGTCCAGTTCACCAGAAGAAAATCAACTTGCAGAATGTGTGGCCACTCCGAATCCCTCACAGCTCCAAGCCCACTATGGTTGGGGATTACCTACGTGGATGAAAATAAAAGGGTGAGTTTGGGGAAACTCAATGTGTAAATTAACCCAACCATAGCCTATATCGGTTCAAACCACAGAGAACAGAATAATTTGGCCTTAGCCCAGAACAGAAGTCAGAATAAAGCCCATAGGCCCATAAAAGAACAGAACATATATCACAAGTTTATGCAGTACCCAACCCATATCCAACCGCATGCACCCCTATACCAACCTTTCACCATATGGGGAGACTACTCGACCCACCCAACCGCTACACGCCACAGAAATATGCAGCATGGCGCGAGCGAATAATGTGTGAGCCACGAGCAGATAATCGTGGCAGAGCCACCAGAACAGATATATGTGGCAGAGCCACCAGATCAGATAATTGTGGCATAGCCACCAGGACGCTTCCTCCATAATATAACCCATGTCCCCATGCAATAGATATACAATCATGCCATACATCATACAAAATTAAATCGTCATGCTTTTCAGTTAAAAGTAACCCTAGGGATAAAATGGTAATTTTGCACCTAGGGGTATATCAGAAATTTCCATACATAGGGGTATTCAAGTAATTTAACTATTCTTAGAGTTTTCATGCATAGCATAGCCATTTACATAGGACGAGAAACACTTACCGCGTTTTCTTACCGAATTGGGCCCGTTGGCTCACTATCCCGATTTTGGCCCATTAAGCCCAAAAACATCGAAATGCACAGAATCGTGCACTCTACAGTCTTATCACTTTAATCTACCATATACATCAAACTATTAATCTCACGAGCATTCGCACACTCGCATGTTCTCAAAATACAGGCTTTTCGGCATTTCGACTTTTCAACTTTTACCGATCTAGTCTATAAGAGGGTGTCAGTTACACACCTATTTGCGACAATATGCTGACGAGATCCACACACGTACTGCCTACAATTGGATTACTAACACGTTAATCTAACTTATCAAAAACGAACTACATAATCACCCCTTACCACATTCGGCCAAAAGCACCTTAGGCACTAGCGATCCTACATTTACCGAAGTTAGCGATTATGTCTAGATCCAGTCGTTCTGCTTGTCCAAGCCTTCAATCAGCAGCCTTTAGATCTCACTATTATCAAAATAAAATAGTTATAACATCCCTTAGAGCTACATGCCCAAATCGACAGCCCCCCTAAACTTTAAGGGTTTCGGCTTTTCTAAAACCCGAAATAAGGATTAAGTTAAAAAAACTTACCACCGGTTCCTTCATCAATGATCCCAATTAACTACTACTCGATTCTGATGCAGATCTACCCCTCAAATGATAGCAAAATTTGAGCCTTCAATGATCTTAAAATTTGGCTATGACCCTATGGCTATGCGTTTTCGACTTTTTGTAACAGTGAAGAAAAGTTGAGGTTTTGTAGTGGCTTTGCCGACAGAAACTTGGGGTTCAGAGGACAAGAGAATTGGTCAAGAAGATGAGAGAAAATAAGAGGGTTTTTCCTAGAAGAAAACGGCCTTCGGGATTTCGGCTTTTTTGAGGCAATCGACTATAGGCTTAAAACAATGGTAAGAAAGTTGTGTAGGGCAGAGTGGTGGAAGGATTCGGCTATGGAGAAAAGAAGAGGAGAAAGTAGATGGAGAGAAAAAGAAAAGAAGAGAAGAGGAGGAAGGATGGTCAGAAAAACAGCACAACTTACCCCTAATGCCGAACTTATACTGGCACTTAACTTAGCCGAAATTGCCCCCCTAAAGCACCCCTTGGCCGGCCAATTCTTGCTCCTCAAAAGTCCACCATTCGGCCAACACTGTTCTCCCTAATCAGCTCCTAAATCCTCTCCCTTATCAGCTCCTAAATCCTCTCCCTTATCAACTCCTAAATCCTCTCCTGACAGACTTTCACTTCAGTTCCACTGCTTACCTTTTCTGTACATAAAAATTAATATCACTAATTTGCTTACCTTGCGACTCGAACCTTAGCTCTCCTTGGTCATCCACACGCCACCTCTAAAGCCCCCCAAGTGGCGTCACATGCCAACTTACCACAGGCCTCCTTGTGTTTTATTTTACCCAGTTAATACTTAAAAGCCCAGTTAACCAGAACCCCTTTTTCTTATGGAACTAGAATTAACTAAAATTATCGAGTTTTAACTTATGCTTGGGCCTTCTAGAGGTCCACTAACATAATTAAACCTACACCCATGCACAGAACACAGAAATTTTAAATTTTCCAACATACATAGAATTCTCGAAAATTGAGGCGTTACAACTCTACCCTCCTTAAAGAAATTTCGTCCTCGAAATTTACCTGATCCAAACAGATGAGGGTATTGCTATTGCATCGCCTCTTCCAGCTCCTAAGTAGCTTTCTTTCTGCTATGATTACGCCAAAGCACTTTTACTAATGGGACAGATTTCCTTCTAAGAACGTTAACATCTCGAGCCAATATTTGCACAGGCTCCTCCTCAAAGGTCAAATTAGTCTGAACTTCAATATCTGCAGCCGGCACAATATGAGCAGGGTCAGAATGATAATACCTTAACATGGAGACGTGAAAAACATCGTGAATCCTGTCTAACTCTGGAGGCAATTCCAATTGATAAGCTACTGGGCCTACTCGCTTCAAAATCCGATAAGGCCCAATGAATTACTGACTCAACTTGCCCTTCTTACCAAACCGTAATATCTTTTTCCAAGGAGAAACCTTTAAGAAGACCATATCACTTACAGAGTACTCAATCTTCTTACGCTTCAAATCTGCATACGACTTTTGCCTATCAGATGCTTCTTTTAACTGATCCCTAATTATTCTGACCTTATCCTCAGTATCAGCTACCAATTCTAGTCCAAGAACTTGTTGCTCTCCTAGTTCAATCCAACAACTAGGTGTATGACACCTTCGTCCATACAGTGCTTCATACGGTGCCATTCGAATACTCACCTGGTAACTGTTATTGTACACAAATTCTGCCAACGACAAGTAATCCTCCAACTACCTCGAAAGTCAATCACGCATCCCCTCAACATGTCCTCCAGAATCTGAATAACCCTTTCCGACTGACCATCAGTTTGGGGATGGAAAGCCGTACTAAAGTTCAATCGCATCCCCAACGACTCATTCAACTTTTGCCAAAACTGAGATGTGAATCTGGGATCCCGATCAGAGATAATCGAAACTGGAACTCCATGAAGTCGCACGATCTCTGCCACATACAACTTGGCTAACCTTTGAAGTTAGAAGTCAGTATATATAGGTATGAAATGGGATGATTTGGTCAACCTATCCACAATCACCCACACCGAGTCTTTCTTCGATGGTGATAAGGGCAGCCCAATCACAAAGTCCATGGTTACCCTCTCCCACTTCCAAAGTGGTATCTTCTCTGGTTGTAACAGTCCAGAAGGTAAGTGATGCTAAGCTTTCACTTGCTGGCATGTCAGACATTTTCCTACAAACTCCGTTACCTCTCGTTTAAGTCCAGGCCACCAGTACAATTCTCGCAAGTCGTGATACAACTTATTCCCTCCAGGATGCATGGCACAAGGTCCCCCATGAGCTTCCTGCAATATTGCCTGCCTCAAGTCAGAGTCCTTCGAAACACAATTTCTTCCTTGGAAACACAGAACTCCTTCGCCATTCAACCCAAACTCAGAAGTTTCCCCTTCCTTAACTTGTTGAAAATGAACGACCAAAGACTCATCGTTCAACTGCTTTTCCTTAATTTGTTCCACCCAGGTTGGTCTCACTTGCAACTCAGCCAACAGGCTTCTATCATCATACAGACTCAGACGAGAAAACATTGCTCTCAGATCAGATACTGTTCTACGACTTAGGGCGTCAGCTACCACATTAGCCTTGCCTGGGTGATACTCGATCGAACAGTCATAATCCTTAAGCAACTCAATCCATCTCATTTGCGTAAGGTTCAGCTCCTTCTGAGTCAACAAATACTTAAGACTCTTGTGGTCTGCGTATATAATACACCTCTCTCCGTACAAGTAATGTCTCCAAATCTTAAGTACAAATATCACTGCCGCCAACTCTAAATCATGAGTAGGATAGTTCCCCTCGTGAGGCTTAAGCTATCGTGATGCTTATGCAACCACCTTACCCTCTTGCATTAACACGCAGCCCAAACCTACATGTGATGCGTCACTGTACACAGTAAAATCCTTCCCAGACTCTGGCTGAATTAACACAGGTGCTTCAGTCAGAACTTTCTTCAACTTCTCAAAAGCTTCCTGCTGCATCTCAGTCCATACAAACGATACTCCTTTCCTTATGAGTTTTGTCAGAGGTGCTGCCATTACAGAAAAACCTTCCACAAACCTTCTGTAGTATCCTGCCAATCCTAGAAAACTCCGTATTTCCGACACTGACCTAGGTGGCTTCCACTCCAAAATCGCTTCAATCTTTCGAGGGTCCACCTTAATCCCCTCGGCAGAGACAACATGACCTAAGAAGGTTACCTCCTTCAACCAGAATTCACACTTGCTAAACTTTGCATAAAGTTCCTTCTCCCTTAACACTTGCAGCACTATACGGAGATGCTCATCATGCTTTGCTTCTGTTTCAGAATATACCAAGATATCATCAATAAAGACGACGACGAACTGATCCAAAAATGGTTGGAATACACAATTCATCAGATCTATAAATGTTGCAGGAGCGTTTGTCAGTCCAAATGGCATACCCAAAAACTCGTAATGACCATACCGAGTCCTGAATGTCGTCTTATGGATATCTGCCTCCTTAACCCGTAACTAATGGTATCCAGATCGAAGGTCGATCTTGGAAAATATAGAAGCTCCTCTAAGCTGGTCGAACAGATTGTCAATCCTTGGCAGTGGATACTTATTCTTAATCGTCAGTTTGTTCAACTGGCGATAATCAATGCACATCTACATCGTACCATCCTTCTTTTTCACGAATAGCACCGGTGCTCCCCATGGAGACACACTTGGCCTAATGAAGCCCCTATCCAACAACTCCTGAATTTGTGCCTTTAACTCCACTAACTCCTTTGGTGCCATCCTATACGGTGCGATGGACACGAGCGTTGTTCCAGGCAATAAGTTGATTCCAAACTCAACTTCTCGGTTCGAAGGCAATCTTGGGAGATCCTTCGAAAAAACATCTTGGAACTCCTTTACGGTCCTAACCTTATCCATTGCTAGTCCCTCCTCTTCTGACTGACTTACAAATGCCAAATAAGCCTCATAACCTTTCCGAATCCACTTCTCGGCTCTTAATGCCGACACCACAATTGACAAATAATCCCTTCGCTCACCTATCACCGTAACCTCCTCATCCTCTGTGGTCCTTAACACCATTCGTTTAGCAGCACAATCTAAAGTTGCCTTATGCTTAACAAGCCAGTCCATTCCCAGAATGAGGTCAAATTCTTCGAATTGTAACTCCATTAGATCTCCAGAGAAAATCCTACCTTGAGTTTCTAAGGGTACATCCCTATACAGTTTGTCTACCCTAACCGAGTGACCCAAAGGACTTAGCACAGATACCCCACTCACAATCTTCTCTGAGTGCACACCCAACGACCCAGATATAGCACATGCAACATAGGAATGAGTAGATCCAATATCCACCAAAGCAGTATACTGTATGCTAGAAACCAAAAACGTACCAGTTATGACGTCAGGTATGTCGCCCTCCTCTCGACGACGAGCTGCATACACCAACGCTGACTGTCAAGCTTTAGCATTTTCGGCACCTCTGCCAGGTGCCCCTCGACCTCGACCATTTCCATTTCCATTCCTACCTTGCCCACGTCCTCTCGGTGGTCGTGGTCCACCTCTCATGGGTTGAGCAACCCTCTATACAGCATCCTGAGCCTGATCAGCTCTCTAAGGATAGTCCTTAACTCTATGCTCCATAGATCTGCATCGAAAACAAGTACCAGAACGTTTCCTACACTCGCCCAAATGTACCTTACCACAGTCTCCACAGATTGGTGGTCTAACCACATTCATTGGCACTGCTCGAACTGGTTCCTCCACTCTTGCTCTCTTAACATTCCTATTAGCACTACCTGAGGGCCCTGAATGTAACACCCCAAACCCGAGACCATCGCCGGTGTCGGACACGAGGGGTTAACAAGCCAAATCCACATATTGCACCCACCAATTTGACACTTCCAGACAGGCTGGAAACCTGCGTCACTGTCGCCTTAAAAATCATATCTCGAGTTTCAAAACTCAGAAACTGATTCCGTAAATTTTCCCTGAATTTAGACTCATACATCCATCCATGGATTTATTTTTAGAATTTTTGGTCGGGCCAATTGGTACAGTTTATTAGTAAAAGTCACCCATGTTACAGGGATCGACTGCTCTGACCTTCGCGCGTTACAACTTGAATATCTCCCTGTACAGGGATTTAATACTGGTGCCGTTTGTTTCTACTGAAACTAGACTCAAAATGGAATCTGCACATATAAGGCATGACTTCTAATTCTTTCTGGATAATTTATAGTAAATTTTTAAAGTCGCAACAGGGGACCCAGAAACCGTTCTGGCCCTGTCTCACAATAGCTTTAATATCTCTTAACATGTAACTCCTATGACCGTTTCGTTTCTTCCATATGAAAGTAGACTCATCAAGGTTCATTTACATGACTTATTCACTATTTAATACCATTCCTACAAATTTTTGTGATTTTTCAAAACCACACCACTGCTGCTGCCAGCATCTGTTTTCAAGGTAACCATTACCTATTTCATGATTTCCACGATTCAATTGGCCCTTTTTGCATACATAGCACAAAGTGTGATCACGATTAACCATTCCAATGACTAATCTTTTCAAACAATTCCATACCACATAATGATCATCATACAAACGATTATAGAATCATACTAAAAACGTATATAAGCCATTTTCGCATGGCTATCCAAGCTTACACAAAACTGAAAGGTACATGACCTTCAACAATAGGGTAGTCCTATACATGCCATTTCAAAGTTCAACCAAAATTATACCAAAATGGAGGCTTTGATAGTGTAGATGACTTCGACTTTAATGATCCCGAATCCGATCGCTAACGAGCAAAATCTATAAAACAGAGAGCCAAAGCAGCGGGTAAGCATTTTTTATGCTTAGTAAGTCTCAAGCAATAAAATCAGCTTTAACTAAAGCATTACATTCACATAGCCAAATGAATCATTTCATTAATACACATTCACATAATCATACTTACTTCACACTTCATCATTATACACTTTCACAAGATATCAACCAATTCAATAGCTGAAAACTCGTTAGTCGATTGAGCGAATGTTACTCAAACATATCGACTTTTCCAATGCACATATAAACATACCTTATTCTTTGGGCTTTTCGAGCGTACTAATTAAATTTATTACAGCAACCAACGCTCACCTCCAGCCCAAGCTTCTTGAATACAACCGGATATAACCACATGCACGAATGCCTTGGTCTTAGCCCGGATAGAACGACTTGCACAAATGCCTTGGTATTAGCCCGGATTTAACAACTTGCACGAATGCCTTGGTCTTAGCCGGATGTAGTCACTAGCACAATTGCCTTGGTCTTAACCGGATATAATTACTAGCATAAATGTCTTCAGGACTTAGCCTGGATATCATTCAATTGCTCATGCACACATATACATCAATAATCATTACACATCCATATTTCATTTTCGTTACTAAGGCTCAAACACAAACATATCACTAGCATAATCGCCTTGGGACTTAGCCGGGTATCATTCAAATACTCATACACACATAAATCAATAATCATTACACATCCATATTTCATTTCACATAATTCGAGTAGGGTCATTTCTTGAGGACTTACCTCGGATGTCGTCAGACGGCTTCAACGGCTATTCGACCACTTTTTCCTTCCCTTTATCGGATTTAGCTCCCTTTGCTCTTGAGCTTAACGAATACAAGTAGAAGTATTCAATATTTTTATCAATAATGTTTACTTGTCAATCACCTTGACATCTCATATCATCTCGCTTTATTATAATTTATCATTCAACCTTTAAACCAAAACGCCATTATATGACCACATATACATACATCCATATATTTAAGCTCAAGAATTTTAATATAACATCAAGTGCTCAAATTACTCATGTGGCCGATTATACATGGTCATAATACACAAAAATCAAAAATAAATTCCAAGACTTTCACATCATATATGTACTAAGCGAATCGTTGGCCAAGTTCACATACATTCTTCAACAATTCCTTCTTTAAACAAACACATCTAAGCCTTCCTTTCATATTATCAACTCCAACCATATACATTATTCAAGTATAACATTTTCATATTCGCAATAGTATTACACATAATAGCCGATTCTTCTTACTTTGTATTTATGCATCTACTTGATCATTCGTTTAGTTCAAGCACCCATACACCAAGATTCATCAAGTTTAGCATGAAACATAACCTTAATCCTCAATAACCATTATGGCCGAAAGTTCTAGTCACCCCAAAATCACAATTTCTAACATGGGTCACCTAAAAAAAATACTTGGTAACTAGCTCAATTTCATCTAAAATTTCAAGGATTCATATGAATTTCTCACCTTATTTATGGCTTAGAAACCAAATGGTTGCTCTCTTTTTCTCCCTTAGAATCGGCAAGAAGAATCAAGAACAAAGACTTGTTTCTTTCACCCATTTCTAATTTATTCCTTAAATCATAAAGGCAACAACCATTTCCCCTAAACATCTTCCATGGCCGAACACTTGTATTACTACCACCTTCAAAATTTTTGACATGGGCAAGTAAAGGACTTAGTAACTAGCTTCATATATGCAAAGATTTCAAAGACTAACATGGATTCCATACCTTAGTTCAAGCTCAAGTGACCGAATGCTAACTCTTCCCTTTTCTTCTTGAAGGATCGGCTAAGCTAGGAGGAAGATGAACCAAACTTTTTTTTTTTCTTTGCTCAATACACGGCAATGGGGAGGGGGCAACCACACATACCCATTTTTTTTTCTTTTCTTCCTACTAACACCAATATAATAACCATTCTAACATCAACCATTAGCAAAACATGTTGGAAACATGTTCCCTTTGCCCATAATTTGTCATGGCCGGCCACTAACCTTAGGAAATGGGATAATTGACATGCAACTCCATTTATTTCACTTCATGCATTATTAGGCCACTTAAAAATTCACCTATCACATTTTCAAGTCCTAACACATGGGTCATTTCTTATAAATTAGCACCTAATTAATAAAAATCAAGACACGAAATATTTACGCATACAAATTCCACATACAATAAGCACAGAATATAACACCTAATTATTCTTGTGACTCGGTTTTGTGGTCCCGAAACCACTCTCCGACTAGGGTCACATTAGGGGTGTCACAACTCTCCCCCATTTAAGAGATTTTCGTCCCCGAAAATCTTACCGGTAAATAGGTTTGGGTATCGTTCTTTCATAGAGTTCTCGGGTTCCCAAGTAGCTTCTTCTATCCCGTGTTTGAGCCATAACACTTTTACTAACGGAACCCTTTTGTTTCGCAACTCCTTCACTTCACGATCTAGGATACGAATCGGTTCTTCTTCATAACTCATATCGGCTTGAATTTCAACCTCTGATGGACTAATCACGTGCGATGGATCAGATCTATAGCGTCAAAGCATCGAAACATGAAAGACATCGTGAATCTTTTCGAGTTCGGGGCAAAATCGACGATATGCCACTTTGGACCGACTCGCTTCGGATATCTCATATGGCCCAATGAACCTCGGGCTCAACTTGCCCTTACGGTAGAATCGAGTATCTTTTCCAAGGTGAAACCTTGAGAAACACTTTATCTCCCACGATGCTCGATGTCTTTACGCTTCAGTCCGCGTCACGACTTCGACGATCGGAGGCTATCTTCAGACTTTCACGGATTACTTTCACTTTCTATTCAGCATCTCTAATCAAATCCACCCCGAAAATTTTGCTTTCACCGAGCTCAGTCCAAAACAATGGTGTACGGCATTTACGACCGTACAAAGCCTCGTAGGGTGCCATCTTAATACTTGATTGAAAGCTATTGTTGTGCGAATTCAATCAACGACAAATACCGTTCCCATGAACCCTCGAACTCGAGGATGCAACATCTCAACATATCCTCAAGTATCCGAATTATCCGCCGGATTGACCATCGGTTTGGGGGTGAAAAGCGGTCTGAAATGCAACTTGGTACCCAAAGCTTCGCAACTTTTTCCAAAATCGCGAGGTAAATCTCGGATCTCTATCCGACACGATGGAAATAGGCACCCCGTGCAATCTCACAATCTGAGAAATGTACAGTTCGGCTAGTTTGTCCATTGAAAAGTCCGTACGTACGGGGACAAAGTGAGCCGACTTAGTCAATCTATCTACAACGACCCAAATCGTATCCTTCTTACTCACCGACAATGGCAGTCCGGATACGAAGTCCATTGTGACTCGATCCCATTTCCACTCGGGTATCGTGATCGGCTGAAGTAATCCTGAAGGCACTTGATGTTCCGCTTTCACTTGTTGACATATTAAACACCTCGAAACAAAGTCGGAGATGTCTCGTTTCATACCATGCCACCAAAACCGACGTTTCAAATCGTTGTACATCTTCGTACTCCCCGGGTGGATCGCCATTCGGCTACAATGGGCTTCGTTCAGTATTATCGAAATAAGTTCCGAATTCTTTGGAACACACAGACGACTCCTGAACCTCAAACAATCGTCATCATCGATCTGAAACTCCGATTCCTTGTTCGGAACACACTCGGCCTGTTTTGCAACCAACTCATCGTCGACCTTCTGAGCTTCACAAATTTGATGCATCAATAATGGTTTGGCTTTCAATTCAGCTACTAACATGTTGTCGGATCGAACGGACATGTGCACATTCATCGCTCGTAAAGCGAATAATGATTTACGACTCAAGGCATCCGCAACCACATTCGTCTTTCCCGGGTGATAGTCAATGACCAGCTCATAATCCTTTAACAACTCGAGCCAACGTCTTTGTCACAGATTTAAGTCTCTTTGGGTCATCAAATATTTGAGACTTTTGTGATCCGAATACACATGGCACTTCTCACCAAATAAGTAATGTCGCCATATCTTTAAGGTGAATACGATGGCAGCCAATTCGAGATCATGGGTCGGATAATTTTTCTCATGTGGCTTTAATTGTCTCGACGCATAGGCCACAACTCGCCCTTCTTGCATCAATACGCAACCCAACCCAAGTAGGGATGCGTCACTATAAATGACAAACTCTTTGCCCGATTCGGGTTGCACTAGAATTGGGGCTTCATCAAATAAGTTTTCAGTTGATCGAAACCTTTCGACATTTCTCTGTCCATTCGAACTTAACATCCTTTTGGAGTAAGCCGTCATTGGCGTGGCTATCGTTGAGAAACCTTTACAAATCGTGCGTAATAACGGCAAGCCCCAAAAACCTCCGAACCTCGTAATATTTCTCGGAGGCTTCCAATTAAGTATGGCTGAAATTTTGTTGAATTCGACTCGAATACCCGATGCAGATACCACATGCCCCAAGAAGCTAACCTCTCTTATCCGAACTCACACTTTGTGAACTTAGCATATAAGCGCTTATCCCGTAAAATTTGCAGCACTAACCTTAGGTGTTCAGCATGTTCGGTCTCATTTCTTGAATAGACCAAGATGTCATCAATGAATACGACTACCAACCGATCCAAATATGGTCTGAAGATCCGATTCATCAAATCCATAAATACCGCAAGGGCATTAGTAAGCCCAAACGGCATCACTAGGAACTCGTAGTGACCATATCTCGTTCTGAAGGCAGTCTTGGGTACGTCCGAATCTCGAATTCGCAATTGATAATAGCCCGATCTCAAATCTATTTTCGAGAACACTGAGGCTCCCTTCAGTTGATCGAACAAATCGTCGATACGCGGTAACGGATATTTGTTCTTTATCGTCGCTTTATTAAGTCGACGATAGTCGATGCAACCTCATGGTTCCATCCTTCTTTTCACAAACAACACCGGCGCACCTCAAGGCGAAAAACTTCGGCGAGCAAAACCTCATCCACCAATTCTTGCAATTGAGCTTTCAACTCCTTTAATTCGTTGGTGCCATACGATACGGAGCTATCGAAATTGGAGTGGTACCGGTACCAATTCGATGCCAAACTCTATTTCCGAACGGTGGTAAACCGGCAATTCTTGTGGAAAACATCCGGGTATTCACAAACCATCGCATCGATTCGGGTTTCTTTTCGACTCCTTGTCATCGAGCACATACGCAAGGTACGCTTTGCACCCTTTTCTTACATATTTCCGGGCCAACATTGCGATATTACGGTGGCAACCCTTTAAGTCCGTAGACTCAACCCGAATTATCTCGTTATTCGCACCTCAAATCGATAGTCTTGCTTTTGCAATTTACAACCGCATCGTGCATGGTCAACCAATCCAAACCAAGAATAACGTCGAATTCATCGAGCGGCAAAAGCATCAAGTCCGCCGGAAAACAAGAACCTCGGAATACTAGGGACTTTTCTTACACACCTTGTTGACAAGCACGTAATGACCCAAGGGTTTGACACCGAATTACAAACTCGAGAGACTCAATAGGCAAAGTCTTCTTTGGATGCTAAGGTTTCACATATATAAGAATGAGTAGAACCGGGGTCAATCAAAGCAATCACATTAGTATCGAAAAGAGTGAAAGTACCGGTAATAACATCCGGTGAGGCAAAGCATCCTCGGCGTGCGTATGGCATAAGTCCTAGCAGGAGCACGAGCCTCAGATCTGATGGTAGCATCTCTAGATCCTCTCTGACCGCCACTAACATTTCCCATATTTCTAGGTGGCCTACTTCGAGCAGTGGTAGCACCCAGGTTTCCACTTTGGTTTCCACTTTGACTTACATTTTGTTCGAGCAACCTCGGGCAATCCTTGATAAAGTGGTCGGCCGATCCACACTTATAGCAGGAGCGATCATGGAACCTACAGCTCCCCGAATGCCATTTGCCACAATGCAGACACTCCGCTCTCTCTCGGCAATCATTTCCACCACTGGCGATTGAAGTGACTCGTGTGGTCACAGGGGGTCGATCGCGATCTCGTCTAGAAAAGCCCGAAGCGCCTCTAGACCGGCTCACATCATCTCGAAATCTCTTGATGCTGTTGAAGAGACTTTCCGAGGACCTTTTTCTTAATTCTCCAGTTCCCACATCAACTTTTTGTTTCTCCTTTCTAAGCTCTTGACTTTACAAGCTCGCTCAACAAGTCTCGCAAACTCTCATATTTTGAGAATGCCAACGAACATCCTTATATCATCATTCAGCCCATCCTCAAGCGTTTACACATAATAGCCGGACGAAATGCATTCTCGCGCGTCTGGCTAAGCCTCACAAATTTTCGTTCGTAGTCGATGGCGACATAGAGCCTTGCTTAAGATCAAGAAATTCCTTCGCTTTTGGTCGATGAATCTCGATGATATACTTTTTTGAACTCGGTTTGAAAGAATTCCCAAGTCACTTGCTCTCTAGGCACCACAGTCGAGTACTCCACCAATAGTAGGCGGAATCGCGTAGCAAGGAGATGGTACACTTTAAGCACTCATCGGTGTACAAGATAGCTCATCGAGCACCGGATAGTGTTGTCCAACCAAAATTCAGCTTGCTCGGCATCGTCGCTATCCGTAGCCTTGAATTGGTGGCCCCATGTTTACGACTTACGTCGATTGGGGCTTACTTGACCTTTTTTGGTCGATTCACGGAGGTATTGTAGGTCTGGGGTTACATTAGTCGGGAATGGAGGTTGTGGAACAGTAGTGTTAGTTCGAATGTATTGGTTGAACCAATCATTCATCACACTATAAAAGGCTTGCCTAGCCTCATCATTCGGATTCTTGGCCATAGGTTGAGAGTCCGCGTATTTGTCCCTTCACGCGGAGCAGCGCCACACTCTCCACATCATCGCTATTGCTCGGTTGGGATCGGGATCCATTGCTATAAACAAACACAAATTGATTGTCGAAATCACCACACTATCAATTTATCACTATATGCAATGTATAGCTAGACCCCAAACATATCACGGTAGTCCTAGAATCGACTAAACCAAAGCTCTGATACCAATAAAATTGTAACACCCCGAACCCGAGACCATCGCGGTTGTCGGACACGAGGGGTTAACAAGCCAAATCCACATATTGCACCCACCAATTTGACATTTCAGAGACAGTGGAAATCTGCGTCCTTGTCTCCTTAGAAAATTTTTAAAGTCATGACAGGGACCCGAAACCGTTCGCCCTGTCTCACAATAGCTTTAATATCTCTTAACATGTAACTCCTATGACCGTTTCGTTTCTTCCATATGAAAGTAGACTCATCAAGGTTCATTTACATAATTTATTCACTATTTAATACCATTCCTAAAAATTTTGGTGATTTTTCAAAACCACACCACCTTCTTGCTGCCAAAGATCTGCATTTTCAAGGTAACCATTACCTATTTCATGATTTCCACGATTCAATTGGCCCTTTTTGCATACATAGCACAAAGTGTGATCACGATTAACCATTCCAATGGCTAATCTTTTCAAACAATTCCATACCCCATAATGATCATCATACAAATGATTATAGAATCATACTAAAAACGTATATAAGCCATTTTCGCATGGCTATCCAAGCTTACACAAAACCGAAAGGTACATGACCTTCAACAATAGGGTAGTCCTATACATGCCATTTCAAAGTTCAACCAAAATTATACCAAAATGGAGGCTTTGATAGTGTAGATGACTTCGACTTTAATGATCCCGAATCCGATCGCTAACGAGCAAAATCTATAAACAGAGAGCCAAAGCAACGGGTAAGCATTTTTTATGCTTAGTAAGTCTCAAGCAATAAAATCAGCTTTAACTAAAGCATTACATTCACATAGCCAAATGAATCATTTCATTAATACACATTCACATAATCATACTTACTTCACACTTCATCATTATACACTTTCACAAGATATCAACCAATTCAATAGCTGAAAACTCGTTAGTCGATTGAGCGAATGTTACTCAAACATATCGACTTTTCCAATGCACATATAAACATACCTTATTCTTTGGGCTTTTCGAGCGTACTAATTAAATTTATTACAGCAACCAACGCTCACCTCCAGCCCAAGCTTCTTGAATACAACCGGATATAACCACATGCACGAATGCCTTGGTCTTAGCCGGATAGAACGACTTGCACAAATGCCTTGGTATTAGCCCGGATTTAACAACTTGCACGAATGCCTTGGTCTTAGCCGGATGTAGTCACTAGCACAATTGCCTTGAGTCTTAACCGGATATAATTACTAGCATAAATGTCTTGGGACTTAGCCGGATATCATTCAATTGCTCATGCACACATATACATCAATAATCATTACACATTCATATTTCATTTTCAGTTACTAAGGCTCAAACACAAACATATCACTAGCATAATCGCCTTCGGGACTTAGCGGGTATCATTCAAATACTCATACACACATAAATCAATAATCATTACACATCCATATTTCATTTCACATAATTCGAGTAGGGTCATTTCTTGAGGACTTACCTCGGATGTCGTCGGACGGCTTCAACGGCTATTCGACCACTTTTTCCTTACCTTTATTGGATTTAGCTCCCCTTTGCTCTTGAGCTTAACGAATACAAGTAGAAGTATTCAATATTTTTATCAATAATGTTTACTTGTCAATCACCTTGACATCTCATATCATCTCGCTTTATTATAATTTATCATTCAACCTTTAAACCAAAACGCCATTATATGACTACATATACATACATCCATATATTTAAGCTCAAGAATTTTAATATAACATCAAGTGCTCAAATTACTCATGTGGCAGATTATACATGGTCATAATACACAAAATCAAAAATAAATTCCAAGACTTTCACATCATATATGTACTAAGCGAATCGTTGGCCAAGTTCACATACATTCTTCAACAATTCCTTCTTTAAACAAACACATCTAAGCCTTCCTTTCATATTATCAACTCCAACCATATACATTATTCAAGTATAACATTTTCATATTCGGCAATAGTATTACACATAATAGCCGATTCTTCTTACTTTGTATTTATGCATCTACTTGATCATTCGTTTAGTTCAAGCACCCATACACCAAGATTCATCAAGTTTAGCATGAAACATAACCTTAATCCTCAATAACCATTATGGCCGAAAGTTCTAGTCACCCCAAAATCACAATTTCTAACATGGGTCACCTAAAAAAATACTTGGTAACTAGCTCAATTTCATCTAAAATTTCAAGGATTCATATGAATTTCTCACCTCATTTATGGCTTAGAAACCAAATGGTTGCTCTCTTTTTCTCCCTTAGAATCGGCAAGAAGAATCAAGAACAAAGACTTGTTTCTTTCACCCATTTCTAATTTATTCCTTAAAATCATAAAGGCAACAACCATTTCCCCTAAACATCTTCCATGGCCGAACACTTGTATTACTACCACCTTCAAAATTTTTGACATGGGCAAGTAAAGGACTTAGTAACTAGCTTCATATATGCAAAGATTTCAAAGACTAACATGGATTCCATACCTTAGTTCAAGCTCAAGTGACCGAATGCTAACTCTTCCCTTTTCTTCTTGAAGGATCGGCTAAGCTAGGAGGAAGATGAACTAAACTTTTTTTTTTTCTTTGCTCAATACACGGCAATGGGGAGGGGCAACCACACATACCCATTTTTTTCTTTTCTTCCTACTAACACCAATATAATAACCATTCTAACATCAACCATTAGCAAAACATGTTGGAAACATGTTCCTTTGCCCATAATTTGTCATGGCTTACCACTAACCTTAGGAAATGGGATAATTGACATGCAACTCCATTTATTTCACTTCATGCATTATTAGGCCACTTAAAAATTCACCTATCACATTTTCAAGTCCTAACACATGGGTCCTTTCTTATAAATTAGCACCTAATTAATAAAAATCAAGACACGAAATATTTACGCATACAAATTCCACATACAATAAGCACAGAATATAACACCTAATTATTCTTGTGACTCGGTTTTGTGGTCCCGAAACCACTCTCCGACTAGGGTCACATTAGGGGTGTCACACTGAATCCCTCCAGAAATGGTTTCGATCCTTCTCCCTATTCTGCTTTTCAGCCCGGTTAACCTCCTCAGCTATCTTTGCCTTCTCCACCAAGACCGCAAAGTCCCGCTCCCTCTGCAGAGCAATCAACACCCTAAGGTCATCCCTAAGACCATCCTCGAAGCGCAAACTTCGCTCATATTCCGTAGCGACTATGCCTATGGCATACCGGCTCAGCCTCAGAAACTCGGCCTCGTACTCAGCAACTGTTTTACCTCCTTGCACTAGATTCAAGAATTCCTTTCTGCGGGCATCCACATAACACGCCCCAACGTACTTCCCTTTAAAAGCCATCTTAAACAGTTCCCAAGTTACCCTATCAGCTGGGGTCCCTTCTCTCACAGTGAGCCACTACTGATAAGCCTCTTCCCGTAACAACGAAACGGCTCCCTTCAGATTCTGCTCCACAGAGTAGTCCAAGTCGTCCATAATCCGTTCTGTGGCCTCCAACCAATATTCTGCCACATTCGGGGCTACACCAGACACACCCTTAAAGATCTCCGCTCCGTTAGCCCGAAGTCATTTAGAAATAGATCCCCGAATTCCGTTGCCCGTACTTGCCCCAGTAACCCTTTCCAAAACACAAAGCATTGCTTGTGACAGGGCATCATCCCCAACACTGCGGTCATAAGACTTCATCTCAGTTGCTGGTGGTACCGGTGCATCTGCTGCCGGCATATGTCTTGAAGACGAAGATCTCACTCGAGCACTTCCTTGGCCCCGTCCACAGCCTCTTCCACGAGCGGCTCTTGTACTCATATCGTATTATCTGATTACGAATTTTTATGCATTAACTCAATATTCTAGTGTTTGTTACAGATGTTTTATGAATCAGATAGTAATTCAAAGTTTGTTTTCACAGAATCGAACTCTAGCTACAGTTTCAGTCTCTTATCAAATTTTCCTATGGTTTCAGTATCATCCAATCTAGAGTATCCTAGTAGGGTTTCAGTACAGACAGATCATTCAGGAAAATATTCAGAAAAGTTCAGAGTAATACTTACAGGCTTGGGCCGGAGATTTGGAATGCCACCTTCTGAAAACTAGGTTGTTGTTGTTGTTTTTTTTTCAAAATATTTATTTTTGTAAACCCATTCCACAGCCGAGTTGTTGTAATTTGGCTCTGATACCACTAAATGTAACACCCCAAGCCTGGCTCAGACGTTATGGTCGGATCCGACATGCCACATCAAAGCGTTCAAAACATTTCAGGTTGTTGTTCTAGAAAAACTTACTTAGTGTTTTAAAAGATAATTTCAATGCAGGTTAAAGTGAATGGAAGCTGAGCATCAGGTATGAAATCGAAAAGGAAGAGGTGAGTCCATCAGACTGCTTAAGTACCAAGCTCCCTTCGGATCCAATCCTAGACATGCACACCGCCATTGCCACACCTTAATGTCATGTATATTTTCAGGAAACCAATTTGATTAAGTCTTTTTTTTAGGAAAAGTGATTAATTTTGGAAAATATTTTCATTGCGAAAGCTTTACTTGTTGTCGTGTATTTTTGAAATCAATTACTGTTTTTGAAAACGTGCCCTAAAAGCTATTCAATTTCAACAGTTACATATAAGTAATACCTATCTTAATAAAACATATTAAAACCATAAAAATAATTAAGCAGCCTTATTACAATTAAAGAACCAAAACCTTAAATGTAAATAAAAAGGATGTCCAGTTCACCAGAAGAAAATCAACTTGCAGAATATGTGGCCACTCCGAATCCCTCACAGCTCCAAGCCCACTATGGTTGGGGATTACCTGCATGGATGAAAATAAAGGGGTGAGTTTGGGGAAACTCAGTGTGTAAATTAACCCAACCATATCTTATATCGGTTCAAACCATAGAGAACAGAATAATTTAGCCTTAGCCCAGAACAGAAGTCAGAATAAAACCCATAGGCCCATAACAGAACAGAACAGATATCACAAGTTTATGCAGTACCCAACCCATATCCAACCGCATGCACCCCCATACCAACCTTTCACCATGTGGGGAGACTACTCGACCCACCCAACCGCTACACGCCATAGAAGTATGAAGCATGGCTGCTAGAACAAATAATGTGATAGAGTCACCAGAACAGATAATCGTGGCAGAGCCACCAGAACAGATATATATGGCAGAGCCACCAGAACAGATATATGTGGGAGAGCCACCAGATCAGATAATTATGGCATAGCCACCAGGACGCTTCCTCCATAATATAACCTATGTCCCCATGAAACAGATATACAATCATGGCATACATCATACAGAATTAAATCATCATGCTTTTCAGTTAAAAGTAACCCTAGGGATATAATGGTAATTTTGCACCTAGGGGTATATCAAAAATTTCCATACATAGGGGTATTCAAGTAATTTAACTATTCTTAGGGTTTTCATGCATAGCATAGCCATATACATAGGACCAGAAACACTTACCGCATTTTCTTACCGAATTGGGCCTGTTGGCCCACTATCCCGATTTTGGCCCATTAAGCCCAAAAACATCGAAATGCACAGAATCGTGCACTCTACAGTCTTATCACTTTAATCTACCATATACATCAAGCTATTAATCTCACGAGCATTCGCACACTCGCATGTTCCCAAAATACTGGCTTTTCAGCATTTCAGCTTTTCTGCTTTTACCGATCTAGTCTATAAGAGGGTGTTAGTTACACACCTATTTGCGACGATATGCTGACGAGATCCACACACGTACTGCCTACAATTGGATTACTAACACGTTAATCTAACTTATCGAAAATGAACTACGTAATCACCCCTTACCACATTCGGCCAAAAGCATCTTAGGCACTAGCAATCCTACCTTTGCCGAAGTTAGCGATTATGTCTAGATCCAGTCATTTCGCTTGTCCAAGCCTTCGATTAGCAGCCTTTAGATCCCACTATTATCAAAATAAAATAGTTATAACATCCCTTAGAGCTACATGACCAAATCGACAGCCCCCTAACCTTTAGGAGTTTCGGCTTTTCTAAAACCCGAAATAATGATTAAGTTAAAAAAACTTACCACCGGTTCCTTCAGTCAATGATCCCAATTAACTCCTACTCGATTTTGATGCATATCTACCCCTTAAATGATAACAAAAGTCGAGCCTTCAATGATCTTAAAATTCGGCTATAACCCTATGGCTATGCGTTTTCGGCTTTTTGTAACAGTGAAAAAAAGTTGAGGTTTTGTAGTGGCTTTGTCGACAGAAACTTGGGGTTCAGAGGACAAGAGAATCGGTCAAGAAGATGAGAGAAAATAAGAGGGTTTTGCCTAGAAGAAAATGGCACAAAAGAAATCAGGCCTTCAGGATTTCAGCTTTTTTGAGGCAATTGGCTATAGGCTTAAAATAATGGTAAGAAAGTTTTGTAGGGTAGAGTGGTGGAAGGATTAAACTATGGAGAAAAGAAGAGGAGAAAGTAGACGGAGAGAAAAAGAAAAGAAGAGAAGAGGAGGAAGGATGGTCATAAAAATGACACAACTTACCCCTAATGCCGAACTTATACTGGCACTTAACCTAGCCAAAATTGCCCCCCTAAAGCACCCCTTGGCCAGCTAATTCTTGCTCCTCAAAATTCCACCATTCGACCAACACTGTTCTCCCTAATCCTCTCCCTTATCAGCTTCTAAATCCTCTCCTGACAGACTTTCACTTTAGTTCCACTGCTTACCTTTTCTGTACATAAAAATTAATATCACTAATTTGCTTACCTTGCGACTTGAACCTTAGCTCTCCTTGGTCATCCACATGCCACCTCTAAAGCCCTCCAAGTGGCGTCACATGCCAACTTACCACAGGCCTCCTTGTGTTTTATTTTACCCAGTTATTACTTAAAAGCCTAGTTAACCAGAACCCCTTTTTCTTATGGAACTAGAATTAACTAAAATTACCGAGTTTTAACTTACGCTTGGGCCTTCTAGAGGCCCACTAACATAATGAAACCTATACCTACACAAACAGAACACATAAATTTTAAATTTGCCAACATACACAGAATTCCCGAAAATTAGGGCGTTACACTTCGATCTGAAATATCGTGTAAGACCGTATCTGGGACACATGTTTGATTTGAGATTTACGTGTAATACCCTATTTGGGACAGAGGCATCGATATTGAATTACATGTAAGACCACGTCCGGGACATTAGCATTGTACTTGTTTATGAGTATCTGTATCACTTTGGAATCGTCTGATGATAGCGTATGAAATATGAGAATGAGTATACGAAATGTATAACCTATGCAGGTATGTTTGTATCATACTAAATTTTGGAATATGAAAAACTCTGTCTCTGTGAAATATGTATGGAATTGGAAATGAAGCATGTCATACATTCAAATAAAGGAGCATGGTTAAGTCTATGAATTATTCTAGGAAATGGTTATGAATCTTTATGATTAAATTGTACTTATATACTTTAGTAGTTAGACCAATTGTATTTGTCTTACTAAGCTCTTTGTAGCTTACTCTGTGTGATTTCTAATTGTTTTACAGTTATCGTAGCTACTAAAGGCTCGGGGATAGTCAAGGATTGTCAACACACTATCAAACTCATTTTGATACTTTTAAAGTGTACATATTTATAAGTATGGCATGTATAGGCTAGAATGCTTATGTATTTAAGCTTTAATTTGTATATATAGATATGTTATGCCATAAGAGTTGGCTAGCAAATGGTGTGTTTGTGTTAAGTTTTGGTATGGTTTTAAATGGGTTGTTGAATGATGATGATATAGTTGTAATGTAACATGTTTTGAGCATGAAATTGGCTGAAAATTGTTGTATGAATGTTGCTTAACATTGCTAGTAGAAAAGACCCCTATAGGGGTGGCAAGTTCGCTTAAACCAAGCATGCGCTGTACCATACGGTCAGGGTACACGAGCGTGCCTTAAGGCCGTGTAAGAAAAGTAGTAACCTTTTAAGTTTCACACGGCCATAATACACGGGCGTGTTTGTTGGTCGTGTGAAAAAGTCAGTATAGGACCTCTTTTTGGCATAGCTGGATCACATGGTCATGGCTTATGCCTTTGTGTGGCACATGTCCTGGAGTACAGGCGTGTGGCTTTGACAGTTTTGAAATATTTGGTTAAGTTCTGAAAATTCTGAATGAGTTCGGTTTAATCCCGATCTTTCCTAAATGTATGTTTTAGGTTTCGTAGACTATACTAAAAGTTTAATTGTGAATGAGTATTTATGCATTGATATTATATGATATCAATGATACTGTATTGTTCGATAATGTTCTGTTTGCCCGGTGACGCCCCTTACCTATTCCGATGATGGTTACGGGATAGGGGTATTACAAATTGATATAGCATAAAATACAAAATAATTCCATAGAATATTTATTAAAACAAATTTTCCAAATAAAATCATGAATACCCTAAAATAATTTAAAATAATTAGTAATATAAAAATGAATAATGAATCCTTTGTAAAAAATTTAAAATAAATAATATAAAAAGAATTTTACAAAAAAAACTAAAATTAGAAGGAAAGGACTCAATTGAAGTAAAAACAAAATCAAAATGATAGTTTACAAACAAATAAAACTGTTAAACAATATTGAAGACTAAAATACAATGCGCGCAAACAAATAGGGATTAAAAATGCAATTATCCCAAGCCCCTGAACGCAGCGTTCAACTATAGACCAAATTAACACTGCGCATAAATATCGGGACGAAAATTAAAAAAATAAAAGAAATAGAAATGGGACCCAATCGAATAACAGCGTGAAAGGGATGGACTAATCGCACAAATATCCCTTCACCGGAGAAACACGCGGATCCTGCGGGAAATCGGGTCGGGTCACGGGTCAAAGGCTCAAAACAGTGTCATTTTGGTCTCTGAGAATACCCTTCGAAACGACGTCGTTTTCCCCTTGCTATTTAAATCAAAAATTTTGTCTTAAAATCATTTTAACAATTTTTTTTAAAAAAAGCGTAAAAACTTTAGAACTCTCTCATTTCTTCTCCTTCTCTTCCGATTTGCGGGCTTCGTCTACGCCTAATGCATCTCCATCTCTGACGGGGCTTTAACCGGATCCCCAGGGATCTGTCTGCCCTTGGACCGGAGGAGCAAACATCGACTAGGTCGACACCGAACAACAAGTAAGTAAACCTTCCCCTTTTTTTATATATTTGTCAAATAGATTCAAAATAAAGTAAAAAAAAAAAAGAACGAAGAATCAATCAATGAATCACCTTTAATCTTCTTTGAGTATATTTCTTTTTTGTATCGTCAAAAAAATACAATGGTTGGTTTTGACCCTTTTATAGCCGAATAGAGAAAAATAAAAATAAAGAAAATTTCCTTTAGATTTTTTTGTTATTTGCTGTCAATTTGTTGTACATTGTTGCTCCCCTTTTTACTGTTTTTTTTTTTGCAGGTGAAACCACCGTACGGAGAGCTACGGATGTGGCCATGACGCGCTGGAGGTCACTGCGGCGCAGAGGGAAAGCCCTAGTGTTTCCGAGGTCCCATTGTACTTGGGCCATTTGGGCCAGTTTCGGAGTTGGACCATTGGGCCCATAAATTAGGTTTAGCTTGGATTTTAATTTGGTCTTATTGTAAAATGGGTTTTAAAGTTTGGGCTGTAATTTGTATTTGTGCTGGTGAAGGCTGTAAATGGACTATTTTGGACTGTGTTTTTTTTTTGTTAATTATTTTGTTTTATTGTTTCTGATGGGCCCGGGCAAATTAGGCTACTTACAATTATGTTATAAATCTATTGATAAGTGGATGTCTATAATCCTCTCAAATTTATCATATTGTAATTTTTAAATAATGAATGTCCATAACCCCTAAATTATTTATAAGGTACATTCATATTGGTACTTAATGCTTTGTAACTAGATACTTGAAGCCCTATAAATAGAAGGCATGTACACGCTTACTGTATCCTTAGTGGAAGTTGAATCATCCTTTCATTTCTTTATCTTTCTTTCTCTCTTAATCTTTATATTCTTCTTTTAGTTTTTTAATATATTATCAGCACGACTTTGCTCAAAAGTAAAAATTCTTATATGTTGAAGATTAGATTTATCCTCCATAATTTTTCATTTGAAGCTTTACATGCAAGATGAAAAATTTTGAAGGGAGTTTTATTTAATCATTCATATTTAGATTATTATTATTTTAATTCTTGATTAATTATGATGATTTTGTTTAATTTGTTTAATTTCTATATTTATGGACGTGAAAGATTTGATCTTAATTTAGATCTGGATAAAATGCAATTTTATGTCAAATTTTATTGATTACTTGCCGCTGCTATTAGAACTTTCCCAAAAGATAAGAAGTTAAGGTAAATTTACTTATGACATCAAATGTCTTTATTTTTCTTCATAAAAATATGTTTTTCCATTAATATATGCTATTTGATAAATTGCTTGATGATTATGTACGAATGATGATAAATTAATTTTAATCTTAAAAATTGATAGGTTTTCATAATATTATCAATCACCTTTATTAATCAAGGCTTAAGGCTCATCTTAATATGTGACCATGCACCGGTTTTTAGTCATCATTAAACTAGTTGTTTTATGTGTTTATTTGATGGCTTCAATTTGAATATATATATATATATATATATATTTCTAATTTCTAGACATCATATGTACTTAGACTTTAATACTTTTAAAGTCCTCTTCATCAACAATAATTAAAATTATTACATATATTAATAAAATCAATATTATTTCACATCAAAGCGTGTTTGTTTTAAGTCCACTTAAGGACAAATTTGTGGAATGTCTTAATTGATTTTTGAACTAATTCTATTATAGAATTTCAACGTTTAATTACAACTAATTTTTAATACTTGGATGATTCTTGGTAGACAACTTTCGCTATTGTAGAGCTATTTAATGTATTTTATGCATTTTATATTATTCATTTAGCAATTGATTATTAAGATCACATGAGAAATTGTAAGTTGATCGTGCGATTTTGTGTGATAAGTTTTAAATATTTATAATTAATCCTTCTTGAAACTAACTATTATCGCTATGCAAGAAAGTGTACCTATCGAACAGTAGTATAGTTTTAGCAAGACCGGATTGTCGAACCCAAAGGAACTAAAAGACCTAGTTAATGACTGTCTTTTTTCTATGTAGCCTAAGAATAAGGGGGTTTTGTTTTAACTAACTAATTAACTAATCTAAGAATTCACAGAGAATGGAATTGGGGGATTACTTTTGGAAAGCGATTGAATTAAGACAATACCTAAAGAAAAATCCACCTAGACTGTACTTGTTATTCTGGCTCCGAATCAGACAATTTATTCATTTAACTTGTTCCGTAAAGATCCCTAAGTTATGTTATTATCCCTATTCAAGACTAATAACATCTAATCCCTAGATTGAATAATTGAGACTTTTCTCTAATTAACAACCTAGGGTTGCATTAACTCGATCTATGGATCCCCTTGTTAGGTTTCACCCTAATCCGGCAAAATCTTGTCACCTTATGTCTAGGCGCACAACCAACTCCGCTTAATTATGACAAATGTACTCTTAGACAGGGTCTATTACTCTTCTGAATAAGAGCTTATCTTGAATCAATATCCTAGGATATCAAAACAAGAATTAAGAACAAGTTAAATATTTATCATACAATTCAGAAAATAATAACAAGGTTCGTCTTAGGTTTCATTCCCCTTAAGTAAGTTCATAACTAAAAAGGAAACCATCTTAGAAGAATAACGAATACAAAACATAAAGAAAACCCAAAACTCCTGAAGGGAAATTGAGGGGAGATCTTCAGTCTTGATGGTGACTCCTGCTTCTGAGATGGATCAATCGGCTTTCTTCGAGTAATTCCTTCCTTCCTCTCCGTGTGTCCCCCTATTTTCCTCCTCTAGGGTGTATTTATAGGCTTTAGGATGCCTAAAAGCCCTCACAATTGGCCTTTTCTGAATTGGAATCAACTTGGGCTCGGTAGGGACACGCCCGTGTGACACACCCACATGAATCGTGCTTCAAATCTGCCAAATTGACAAGGCCGTGTAATCTGCCCATGTGAGGAAGTCCAGGCCGTGTTGATTTTTTACTTTTTCCCACTTTCTCTGTTTTTGGCCCGTTTCTTGTTCCTTTCGCTCTCCTATGCTCTCCTAAGTATAAAACATGAAATTAACGCATGAGGAGCATCGAATTCACCAATTCTAATCGAAAATCATCCATAAAATGCGTTAAACATGGGGTAAAAATATGTATAAATTACGGTTTATCAAAAGTGAAAACGTTTTAGTAAAAATGAGATGTATGATTTTGAAGTAAATTTCATGCATGTTTGCAATGGTTTATGACAATTTTGCTAGCACTAGCATTATATCATGTTTGGCATTTTAGATGTCAATTTTATCCATACATTTGATTTACAATAAACTCCATACATGACCTAACTATTTCTTATGGCTAAATAACGAGTTATTCATCCCACTAATTTTGCTTCATTTTGTGAAGAGAATGTAGCAATACATAAGATGAAACTTGTTGTCATTATTAGCAAATAGATAAGTGGAAGATGGATAATTCAAAATGTTTCTAAATTTTCATTCTTATAATAGTATAAGCAATTGTTTATATTGATTAATCATTCCTTGGAGAGGATGATATTACTATAATCTTATTGGTAAGGAATGTCAAATCTGATTTCCTTTAAACCTGAAAATTAGGAACATTTAAGGGTCAAATTGAAAAAGACCGTAAGTTGTTAGTCTTTACTAAAAAATCAAGAAAATATAGTAACTGAAATTGAATAGGGTTGAGAACCAAGTTTGGTTCGATTAGATTAGAACCAATCAGTCCTTTGCGGGAAACAAAATGATTTTTAATGAATGGTTTTCACGGTCGAAGAGCGTTTAAGAAGGGTTATAAATAGATGAGAAATGACTTCTTGAAGAGACTTCTTCTTCAATCTATTTCATTTTTTCTTCTTCCTTTCCTTACTTGGTTACTCCAAAGAAGAGATAGTTGTGGAAGCTTTGCATGGGGCGATGATCATGACGTTTAAGTAGGAAAAATAGATAATTCAGTAAGCTGGTAAGGTCCTAAATCCTTCAGTGTACGTAAGATTTAGGAAATAAAGTTAAGGGTTTCCAAAACCATTTTAAAGGTTCCGCAAGTTTCTAGAAAACTGAGGTTTAGGTTAAAAATACTGGGTTTAACCTATGATTTGTTTGACATGCTTAGCTGCCAAGAGAATGGAAGCTTTGGCATTTGGAAAAGGTAAACTAAGGAGATAAGGAAACATCAAGTGAGTTTCTACATTTCACCTCTAGAATGATAAACATGTTAAGGTTCTCATGGGATTATGAGTATCTGTAATTCTAGCTTACTATGCATGATCTCTCGATGTTTTATTTATAAAATGCATACATTACATATGGAATATTGATCGCGTGATTTCGTGATAGGTTTCAAATAATTATAATTAATCGTTCTTGAAACAAACTATTATCGCGATGTAGGCAAGTGTACCTATCAAACAGTAGTATAGTTTTAGCAAGACCGGATTGTTGAACCCAAAGGAACTAAAAGTACAAGTAATGACTGTCTTTTTATTATCTAGCCTAAGAATAAAGAGGTTTTCTTTTAACTAACTAATTATCTAAACTAAGAATTCACAGAGAATAGAATTGGGGAATTGCTTTTGCAAAAATCGATTGAATTAAGACAAAACCTAAGGAAAAATCCACCTAGACTGTACTAGTTATTCTGGCTTCGAATCGGATGATTTATTCATTTAACTTGTTCTATAGAGATCCCTAAGTTATGTTATTATCCCTATTCAAGACTAATAATGTCTAATCCCTTTATTGAATAATTGAGACATTTCTCTAATTAACACCTAGGGTTGCATTAACTCGATCTATGGATCCCCTTATTAGGTTTCACCCTAATCCGGCAAAATCTTGTCACCCTATGTCTAGGCACGCAATCAACTCCGATTAATTATGACAAATGTACTCTTAGACAGGGTCTATTCGTCCTCTGAATAAGAGCTTATCTGGAATCAGTATCCTAGGATATCAAAACAAGAATTAAGAACACATAATTAAGAACAAGTTAAATATTTATCATACAATTCAGAAAATAATAACAAGATTCGTCTTAGGTTTCATTCCCCTTAGGTATTTAGGGGATTTAGTTCATAACTAAATAAGAAAACATCTCAAAATAATAAAGAATACAAAACATAAAGAAAACCCAAAACTTCTGAAGGGGAAATTGAGGGGAGATCTTCAGTTCTGATGATGAATCCAGCTTCTGAGATAGATCAATCGGCTTTCTTGGTGTAATTCCTTACCCCCTGTTCTGTGTGTCCCCTTTCTTCCTCCTCTAGGGTGTATTTATAGGCTTTGGAATGCCTAAAAGCCCTTAAAATTAGCCTTTTCCGAATTTGACTCAACTTGGGCTTGGCAGGGACACGCCCGTGTGCGATTACTTCAGGCCATGCTCGAGCCTGCCAAATTGACATGGCCATGTGGTCTGCCCGTGTGGGGAGGTCTAGGCCGTGTTGTTTTCATACTTTGGCCCATTTTCTTCATTTTTGGCTCGTTTCTCATTTTTTTTGCTCTCCTTTGCTCTCCTAAGTATAAAACATGAAATTAAAGCATTAGGAGCATCAAATTCACCAATTCTAATGGGAAATCATCCATAAAATGCATTAAACATGGGGTAAAAATATGTATAAATTATGGTTTATCAAATACCCCCACACTTAAGCATTTGCTTGTCCTCAAGCAAAATTCTCAACTCATGATCAAAATAAATTCTTCTCAATTTATAATTTCTATCAATAATATCTCAAAATAATCCATAGGCAATCATACATGAGAATTCAACTAAAAGAACATAAAAGTTTCAAACATTCCAAGTTGAGTATTTAATCATGCAAACATAGGTGTCTCCCCTCATCTAAGTACTTACCATTGATTCAAATTATCAAGAGTTTCACATCCTCACTACAGATTCACTCAAATCACTCAAGGTGTTTAAGGACAATAAATGAAGCACTCAATAGTCAATAATGGAAAGTCATTACCATAGGCTTGCATGAAAATCAAATCTCCACCACTATAAATTGAGATGAAACATCAATCAAAAGGTCTTTAGAAGGTTGTCTGAGGCTTGGTTAGGGGGTGTGCTCACAAGCTGAAAGAAAGGGTTAGAATCGAGATTGAATTGAAAAATTTCCTAACTAGAACAAAAAAGTTAATCATCCCTTGCGTATAATATGGCTTCTTCTTAGAATATGAAATTACTAATGTGTATACATTTTTTTTAAGAACAAGTTAAATAACATAGACTAACTATTAAGAACAAGACATAGCTAAGCAATTTCTTCAACTCAAATCCCGACAAAAAAAGGGATTAATTTAGGGGATTTCAACAATAATGGGTTAAGGATTAATATTAAAGGTAATACAAGAAATGGCTTGTTAGGCTCAAGGGGGTTTACTGGGGGTTAATCGTGGAGGTAGGCTTTTCATGGCATGAGTGGGTTAATCCTAAGTGCCTTAATCTTTTTGACATATCAAATCAAATGGTGTGCTCTTGACATGCATAATCAAGCAAGTTCTAGAATAACATTTCGATATTGACGCATTCAAAGCAATAATAAAAGTGAGCATGAAAAAATCAATAAATGCTCAAAAGGCTCAAAAATCTCACAAAAATTATGGCTTTTTGATGTTTAAAACTTGTGAATTCTAACTCAAAGTAATACCTAACTTTGGGGAAACAACCTAATATTTTAATTTTTTAAAAATAAACTTATCATGCTTGATTCTCTAATGTCTTCAGGTTTAAACAATCAATGCATAAATCCCTATGTTTTAATTCAAGATATATCAATCATTGTCATAAATCAATCAAAATTTATGGGCTTTCCAAGAGAACAAGGCAGTCATTTAGGGATTTTTCTGATAATGAAATAAATATCCCCCCACACTTAAAATGTACATTGCCCTCAATGTACAAAGATAGATATTAGAATATAAAAATAAGATAGGGAGAGAAGTGAAACTTCCAGTATGATGAATTCCTCGAACTGGAGTTTTGGAGAGTAATCGGTGCGAGAGTGGAGGAGGATACTCCGACGGTGGTAGAGGTTCATTAGTCCATAAGTCTTGTGCCAAAAGAATATTATATCTAGTGGTAGCTATGGTCGTGGTCGATCAAGACATGGCAGTCGTGGAGAACCTTTCTCGGTAGAGTTTTTAGTTCCTATGCGATGATTAGCTTAAGAGCTCTATATAACTATGATAAGATCAGGAACTTTTTAGGAGATATTAGGAAGAATAATTACTCATAAAGAAATAACAGAAATTGATAATTAAAAATAAAATTCTAAAATCTAATAAAAATAAAAAGTAGTTTTAATAAAAATTAAGAACATAAAATAATAAATAAATATTTTTAAACATCTTCATCGCTGGATGGTTCGCGAGGTGGGACTGGCGATGAGATGTGGAGGTGCTGACAAATCTGCTATAGAGTAGCATCAATGTTGTCAAATCATTGAAAACACTGCTACTCGAATCGAGTGAGGCGCTTAGAGATGTCAGCATATGAAGCCGCCGCATGAACTGGACGAGAGGGTGGTGGTGGCTGGGATGGTGGGTCCTCATGTTGCGGAGGGACATCATCAGGAATGTCCTTATAGGCCTCCTCCTCGGTAGATTGGGTGAGACGATATTGAGGAGGGTAGGTTCTTCGGTGCCTCTCGATTATCCTCATGCTAAGCATGCTCGAGATGCCTTGTGGAGACATCTGTCCAATGAAGGTCAAGGATGATTCTTGGGCCGTGATGTCAAGGAGCCCGAAGTGTCGAGCCAATCGCATCACATAGGGGCCAATGGAGATGACCCCCTTCCTATGCCGCTCCGTCTGGTGCTAAATTGTGAGGGCGATAAAATAGGCAAGGTTGATGACGTGTCCGTATGACATAAACCATAAAAAGTAGCCGTCGTGAGTATTGATGATGCCAGTGCTCTCTCACCTTCTTGCAATCGTGTGAGCCAAAATGACGTGTAGGTAACTCAGGGAAGGTGGGAGAACTGATGCCTTGGAGCAGCTAGGATTGTAGGAGGCTGCGCTAGGGGCCAAAGTGTGCCAGCACTTCGAGGGAGAGAAGTGTATGTTGCGAGTGAGAGCATGTAGTTCATTCTCCTCCTTGAACTTCTCCGTATATAAACCCAGTGTAGCATCGAACTCTGGGAAGCTTAGCTGGTAGATTAATCCACCTAGGCGAAATTGGACCGTGCCGAGATCATCGTAGTTTGTCATTATAGTCTGAAGATGGAACATTGAGCACAGTTCTATCATGAGCTCAAGGTATGTTAGCTCGATGATCCCAAAGAACAGCTCCCAAGGGTCGGTGGTTGGGAGGGCCCAGATCGTATCAGCCAACTGAACTTGTTCTATTGTAGCCCAGTCGATGCAGCGGCATGCAATTAAAGGTCGGGTCCGAAGTATTTGGAAAAGTTCCTCCTGGGGCCCACGGGGGAACTGTAGGAGAGGGTGACGAATTTTTGCGGTTGGACCCGCGAGATGACGCCCCTTTCCTCTTTTTTGAAGTAGGTACTGCTGTTTTCTTTCCTCGTGAAGACGACATTGTATACCTGCAAGTGGAAACATCAATTCGTCTTTGGTGAGTAGACAAGAAATAATAATAATAATAATTTGCGACTAAATTCGAAAAGGAAAATACATAAATATGTTCAGGCACAACTACTAAATTTAATTTAAACAATAAGTTCAATGACCTATTTTTGTGGCATTAGCATGGTGATATAAGTAAAAATGACAAAGAATGGGATGCAACATACTATGAAAAGAAATGTCAACACAAAATGCATGATTATTTCAACAATCCTAGCCATGAATATTCACTTCTAACTAGTTAAATGGAGTGAAGGAATCATGTAATGAGTAAGATTTTAAACATGAGAAAGATGATAACTTGTTTTATAAATGAAATTTGTGTGATAGAAAGATGGAAATAACATGAAAAATATAGATTACTATGATAAATAGCATTATAAATCAGAGAAATAAAAGAGAAAAGAGTAAACAAATGCTAAAGGAAAGAGATTGGGCGTCGAAAATAGAGTTGGAGGCGGCGCACGGGCATGGTAGGGAGGCCGTGTGGACTTGCAGCGGCTACGGTTAAGGTTTTTGATTGGGGAAGAAAGTGAATAGTGTAGGGTGTTTATAGATTTTGGGCCACACGGCCAGTGAATACGCCCGTGTTCCCCAATTTTTGCCCGTGTGTTTTGCATTTGAAATTCGTCCCATGCCCGTGTACCTTGGGCGTGTGGGATCACATGGCCGTGTCGAATGATCGTGTCTAGCTTCATTCTCTTCTCCCATGCCCGTGTTAATTTAATAGGTTCGACCACGGGTACGGGACACGGGCGTGTCGAACGCCCGTGCTAGTTTCTCAGTTTCAACCACGGGTCTTCCACACGGGCGTGTCAAACGCCCGTGTTGTTTTGTTAGGTTCAACCATGGCCATGTCGCACGACAGCGACGTTTTATCATAGCCCATGTTGGGGAAATCTTTTGCCCTATTTTCACACGACCCTAAGCATGCCCATGTGCTTGGCCGTGTCTTTGCGGAAAAACCTGTCTTCAAGATATCTATTAGTAACTTAGATGTTAAATACTAAAATTTAAAGAAATTAATATTGTTAGTGCTCGGGTTGCCTCCCGAGAAGCGCTTATTTATAGTCTAAGCTCGACTTACCTCTCCATTGAATGGTCATGGTGGTTTGAGGAGTTTGTACTCCTCATTACTGCTATCAATCTCATAAAAATAAGGTTTTAAATGGGTGTTGTTTACCCTAAAAGTGCCGAACTTGGGGTGACTTACCCCAACTGTACCGAATGGAAAAATACTAAGTACCGTTAGAGGGATTTCTTCATTCGGTCTGGCAGTGAAAATGTGAGGATTTGTGGCATCCAATAAGACTTTATCGCCAATCTTAAGTTGATTTTGAAAGGTATCGAGCTCGTTCTGGCATAGTTTTGGTTTATCGTGTGTTCTCGATTTATGTGTTCGACATTCATCTAGTTCCTCTATTTGCAGTCTTCGTTCTTTATGAGTAGGTCCTCTACTATTGCTTGAAAATGATTCATATGCTTCCTTCAGACTCATTTCCTGCAAAGTAGGTTGCATCATATTGTCAGTTTTAGTAGAGTGGGATAAATGATCACCTTCAATTTCCGATGTGTTGCCAGAATTGCGAGCTTGAAGGGTGATTGTTTCCGTCTCCCACCTGGAGTGTGAGTTCACCTGTGCCAACATCAATGATTATTTTGGCAGTTGCTAAAAAGGGCCTTCCTCGAATTAAAAAAGTATCGCTATCCTCTTTTATGTTTAGAACAATGAAGTCGATGGGAAATATAAATATATCGGTTTTAACTAACACAGCTTCAATAATACCCCTAGGGAATCTTACAGTTTTATCTGCTAACTGAATGCTCATCCTAGTTTGTTTGGGTTTCCCAAGACCTAGTTGCTTAAACATTTTGTATGGCATGACGTTGATACTAGCCCCTAAATCAGCTAATGCATTATTAACAACTAAACTACCAATTAAGCAAGGAATCGTAAAACTCCCTGGATCTTTTAGTTTGTTGGGTAGTTTATTCTGGAGAATAGCTGAGCAAACTGCGTTTAGCTCCACATGCAATGCCTCATCCAACTTTCGCTTATTTGCTAAAAACTCATTTAAAAATTTCATTGCGTTTGGCATCTGCGATAGAGCTTCAATAAACGGTAAGTTAATATGTAATTTTTTTAGAAGTTTAAAGAATTTATCAAATTGTTCATCTGAGCGGTCTTTCCTTGTCGCGTTGTGGTATGGCACACGAGGTTTATATTCGACAGTCACTGGTTTGTTTTTATTATAATCTACCTCACCTTTACCTTTGCTTACCACCGTTTCTTACCTCGATTCTGGCTCAGGGTCAACAAATCCTTCTTCATTTTGAACATTAATCTTGTTAAGCTGTTCCTTTGGGTTAGGTTCAGTATTACTTGGCAAGCTATCTTGTGGTCGTTCGGAGATTAGTTTAGAAAGCTGACCTATCTGAGTTTCGAGCCCTTGGATTGACTCTTGTTGATTTTTAAGTGCCGTTTCGGTGTTCTAAAAATGATTTTTTGATACCGAGATAAACTTTGTAACCATCTCTTCAAGGTTCAGTTTCTTTTCCAGTTGATAGGGTGGCTATTTGTAGCCCGGAGGTGGTCACTGATTTCCTTGGCCTTCCCATGTGAAATTTGGGTGGTACCTCCAACCTGCATTATAAGTGTTACTATATGGATTGTTTTGAGGTCGAGGATTATTACCCATGTAATTTAATTGTTCGTTATCCATGTTATGGCTATAAGGTTGGCATTCGGAGTGGCTTGTTCCACCTCCACTTGCTTCGCACTGCATTACTGGGTGAACCTATGAAGAACTAAGAAAACCATCAATTTTCTTATTTAAAAGTTCTACCTGATTAGAGAGCATGGTGACCGAATCGATGTTATAAACACTGGCTGTTTTCATTGGCTTTGTCCTCATGACTTGCCACTGATAGTTATTTAATGAGATCTTCTCTATGAACTCATAAGCATCTTCAGGTGTTTTATTATTGATGGTTCTGCCAGCAGCTGTGTCAACCATTTGTCGAGTCAGAGGATTCAGGCCATTATGGAATGTTTGAACTTGGAGCCAAAGCGGTAACCCATGGTGAGGGCACCTTCTCAAAAGGTCCTTGTATCTCTCCCATGCATCGTAGAGTTTTTCTAAATCCATCTGCACAAAAGAAGAGACATCATTACGTAATTTAGCCGTTTTGGTCGGCGAAGAATATTTTAGTAAAAATTTTTCGGTCATTTGTTCCCAAGTAGTAATTGACCCTCGTGGTAACGAGTTCAACCACTGTTTAGCTTTGTTCCTTAATGAGAAAGGGAATAACCAAAGACGAATAGCATCGTCAGAAACGCCATTAATTTTAAATGTATCCCATAGTTCCAAAAAGTTTGCTAAGTGAGCGTTGGGATCTTCATCCTGCAAACCATCAAATTGGAAAACTGTTGTATCATTTTAATTGTGTTAGGTTTCAGTTCAAAAGTATTTGTAGCTATAGCAGGTCTAACTATGCTTGATTCAGTTCCTGTTAAAGAAGGTTTAGCATAATCATACATTGTGCGTGGAGCAGGATTTTGATTAGCCGCAATTGTAGGAGGTAGCTGATTGTCTTGGTTTTCAGCCATCTCTTCGGTTGGGGGTTGAGTATCGTCTTCTTGTTCGTTCTCTGTGTATCTTAGGCTTCGCCTTATTTCTCTTTCGTTTCTGCGAATTGTGGGATCAATTTCTTCGTCAAAAAGTAGTGGTCCTAACGGTTTCTTCTAGTCATAAACTATGAAAAACCTACCAGAAGAAAGAAAAACAAAATTAGTAAATTAGAATAAAATTAAAAATAAAATTAGATCGCAAGAAAAATAAATCGCTAAAGTAATAAAAATTGAGTGTTCCTAATATTTCAGCTCCCCGGTAACGGCACCAAAAACTTGATCGTGTGGTTTCATGATATGTTTTAAATATTTATAATTAATCGTTCTTGAAACTAACTATTATCGCCATGTAGGCAAGTGTACCTATCGAACAGTAGTATAGTTTTAGCAAGACCGGATTGTTGAACCCAAAGGAACTAAAAGTACTAGTAATGACTATCTTTTTATTATCTAGCCTAAGAATAAAGAGGTTTTCTTTTAACTAACTAATTATCTAAACTAAGAATTCACAGAGAATAGAATTGGGGAATTGCTTTTGCAAAAATCGATTGAATTAAGGCAAAACCTAAGGAAAAATCCACCTAGACTGTACTAGTTATTCTGGCTTCGAATCGGATGATTTATTCATTTAACTTGTTCTATAGAGATCCCTAAGTTATGTTATTATCCCTATTCAAGACTAATAATGTCTAATCCCTATATTGAATAATTGAGACATTTCTCTAATTAACACCTAGGGTTGCATTAACTCGATCTATGGATCCCCTTATTAGGTTTCACCCTAATCCGGCAAAATCTTGTCACCCTATGTCTAGGCACGCAATCAACTCTATTTAATTATGACAAATGTACTCTTAGACAGGGTCTATTCCTCCTCTGAATAAGAGCTTATTTGGAATCAGTATCTTAGGATATCAAAACAAGAATTAAGAACACATAATTAAGAACAAGTTAAATATTTATCTTACAATTCAAAAAATAATAACAAGATTCATCTTAGGTTTCATTCCCCTTAGGTATTTAGGGGATTTAGTTCATAACTAAATAAGAAAACATCTCAGAATAATAAAGAATACAAAACATAAAGAAAACCTAAAACTCCTGAAGGGGAAATTGAAGAGAGATCTTTAGTCTTGATGATAAATCCGGCTTCTGAGATGGATCAATTGGCTTTTTTGGAGTAATTCCTTACCCCCTGTTCTGTGTGTCCCCTTTCTTCCTCCTCTAGGGTGTATTTATAGGCTTTGGAATGCCTAAGAGCCCTCAAAATTAGCCTTTTTCGAATTGGACTCAACTTGGGCTCGGCAGGGACACGCGTGTGTGCGATTACTTCAGTGTGCTCGAGCACGCTAAATTGACACTGTAGTGTGGTCACGCCTATGTGAGGAGGTCCAGGCCATGTTGATTTCGTACTTTGGCCCATTTTCTCCGTTTTTGGCCAGTTTCTCGTTCCTTTTGCTCTCTTATGCTCTTCTAAGTATAAAACATGAAATTAAAGCATTAGGAGCATCAAATTCACAAATTCTAATGGGAAATCATCCATAAAATGTGTTAAACATGGGGTAAAAATATGTATAAATTACAGTTTATGAAATTTTCGTCCCCGAAAATCTTACCGTTAAACAGATTCGGATATTGTTGTGTCATGAAATTAAAAATATTGTTGTCTTATTGAAATTTTCGTCCCCGAAAATCTTACAGTTAAACTAGAGGAATTTTTTTTCGCAATTTTCTAACCTCTTGAGCTAAAATACGGATCGGTTTTTCTTTGTAAGTCATATTAGGTTGAATCTCAATTTCAGAAGGGGATATCACATGGGACGGATCAGATCTGTACCGTCGAAGCATCAATACATGAAATACATTTTGTATCTTTTCCAACTCAGATGGTAGCCTCAGTCTATAAGCAACCGACCCAACTTGCTCAATGATTTCATATGGTCCGATGAATCTCGGACTCAATTTTCCTTTTCTACCAAATCGGAACAGTTTCTCCATGGAGATTGTAACACCTCTATCCCGTAACCGTCGCCATAATAGGTAAGGGGCATTACCGGACTTGTAACTCACGTCAGAACAGTAAAATTTCGAACTTTTTCTTGAATTAAAGATCGTTCATTTAAATAAGTACTAAGCACAGCCAAAGGTAAAATTTAAACTTCACTAAGTAAACATTAAAAAGATGCCATTTTCGCATAGCTTATATACATTAACCAAAAATATTCTTCCGCCACTAGTCTATTCTATACATGCCATAAAATAGTTCTAAACATAGCGGTAACAAGCGGTGGATAGTGATAGTGTGACTAGTTCTTGACGATCCCGAGCACTGTATCTTCGCAATGAGACCTATAAGGCGGAGGAAGCAGAGTAAGCAGAGTAAGCATTACAATGCTTAGTAAGTTTTAAGCAGTGTCAACAGATAACAATCAAATTATAACATAGTTGTTCGTATTTTTATTTCACTCTTCCTTGGGCATACCATCCCTTTACCGAATATGCACATCTCATCATATACAATAGGCGGATAAACTCTCACATAAAAGTGAGCTCATGTGACATAGATATATCGTATGATTTCACATAACCTCTCACACTAATCCGATGTCACATAATCATAGGAATAGTCCCATAGATTGCTCTCGTATGCATCATATATAAACTTGGAGTACATAAGCTGTTTAACCTTTCGCATTGAGTATATTTATAAGCAATTCTTATTACGAAGTCTTACGGACATAATCTCCACACGTAGTCATCGGGTCTTACCGAACATAATCTCAAGTTTCATGTACATTTAATCGCATGTTACAACACTCACATTAGCCATTCGGCTTTACCACATATTCTTATCTCATACATATTTCACATTCGCCATTCGGCTTTACGACATATACATATCTCATACATATTTCACATTAGCCATTCAGCTTTACCACATCTACATATCACACATATATTTCACATTAGCCATTCGGCTTTACCACATATACATATCTTATATATATTTCACATTAGCCATTCGGCTTTACCACATATACATATCACACATATATTTCACATTAGCCATTCGGCTTTACCACATATACATATCACACATATATTTCACATTAGCCATTCGGCTTTACCACATATACATATCTTATATATATTTCACATTAGCCATTCGGCTTTACCACATACACATATCACACATATATATATTTATCTTGTACATCAATTTTAGCCATAGCTTATAAGCAACTTAAATAGTTTGATCAATGTTTACAACAAATTCACATATTCACCACAAGCTGTTTTCCTGAGCAATAGTCACTAACTTATTTATAACTGGAGTTAAAAAACTCAAAATCAATTGCCATTAATTTTCCCTGAATATAGACTCATATATCTTCCATCCATAAAATTTTCAGAATTTTAGGTTTGGCCAATCAATACCAGATTTTTCTTAAAGTTTCCCCTGTTTCACTGTTTGACTAATCTGACCACTCTTCACTACGAATCAAATTTTTCATTGTACAGAATTCATAATGTGTTCTATTTGATTTCATTTGAAATTAGACTCATTAAGGAGTCTAAGAATATAAATATTATCTTATAACCATTTTTGTACAAATTATAATGATTTTCCAAAGACAGAACAGGGATTTGAGTCATTCGACCTTTGTATCACACAACTTTAAATATCTCTTTATAGGAAATTTCTTTGCTTCCACGGTCTCTTATATAAGAAATTAGACCAACTAAGCTTTGATTACATATTTTATTCAGCCTATAATTCCACACCAACAATTTATATTGATTTTCTAAATTCACATTACTGCTGCTGTCCAAGCAAATTATTACAATTTGCTCTTAAATTTCAAGTCCAAACACTTATGAACTTACCATTTGAGTTTAAGACATATCATGGCCACATCATAACTTATTAAATCCACTCATTATGTCCTATTATGATTGAATTTACTCAACATTTAATCGCTTAAAACTTACCTCGGAAGTGGTCGACGATTAGATGTCCTGACTATTCGTTTACTTTCTCTTTTCCCTATCCGACTTTGATCCTCTTTGCTCTTAAGCTTAAGTAAAACAATAGATTTGCTTAAGTACTTAACTAATATTATTCACTTAACAATCACATTTGGAAATCACATATCATTTAATCTTTGATTGTGAATTTAACACATACCAAAATCCAATCATACATCTAACCTTTATCTCAATACCAAACCGAGTTATAAGATCATACATTATACTAAGCATATCATTAAACATACCTATTCAATTTAGCTAATTTCATAGTCGATTAATCACCTTACCCCACATTACTCAATGCCAAATATTAACCCAACATCACAAGCATAATCACCATGAAACTTACCTTAATACACATTTTATCCCATTGCGAATATATATATATATATATCATCAAACAAATCAACTAGTTTAGCATTCAAATTCTTCTAACCATTCCTCAATCATTTACTCAATGAACAACAATCCAAGCACATCAAAGCATAGTCGAATGTATCATTCTTCTTAAATTCAAAAATAAATGCATGGGCTAACTTCAAAATCTATTTAACAACTCAACTTTATAAACACATATTCGGCTAGGAAGAAAGATTGATAATTTAACAACCTTAGCTTAACATATAATTTGTTGTGACACATCTTTAAGCATTCTTTTATTCCATCAACTCAAAACACATTCATCCCTCTCAATAACTAAACTCATATTCGGCAATGGCCTCCAATATAGTGACCGATTCTTCTCAACTAGCACCTAGTGTACACACATGATCATTTGTTTGATTCAAGCACCTATCCACCAAAAATTCATCCAAATCAACAACAACCACATTCTTTGTTATCTACCATGACCGAAACCCATATTCATTAACCAAATATCAAAAATTTATCATCAATTTGACATATAAGGACTTAACCAAATGTTTCTTGCAACACAAACTCAAAAATTAACACATGGGTCATGTTATGAGCACCAAAACAAACTCAACTTCACAAAATTCCAAAAGAATCACTTGATATCATACCTTAATTCCCCACACAAGATGGCGAATGCCTTAGGTGTGCTTTCTTCCATTCTTGGTTAATTTCGGCTTGAGAGAGGTAGGAGGAGAAGATGAACATTTTTTTTTCTTTTCTTTTGTTTTCTTTCTTCCATTCACGGCAATGGAGGGGGGGCAACCACACACATTTTTTTTTGTCATCATTTGCCTTCCCATTATTATTTTATCATTTCTAACATAAACCATTAACACAACATGTTTTATGACATGTTTTGCCCATCACCCTTTGTCATGGCGGCCACTAGTAATTAAATGGGGAAAATTGACATGCAAGTCCACCCTTTGATTACATGCACTAATAGATCCTTATAGATTAACCTATCACATTTCAAAAGTGTCACACATAAGTCCTATTGACTAAATTCACATGCAATTTTCTAAATCGAAGCTTAAAACTTTCACACATTCATAATCACATATTTTAGACAATAAATATCATATTCAAATAATTTAGTGACTCAGTTTAGCGGTCCCGAAACTGCTTTCCGACTAGGGTCACTTTAGGGCTATCACAGAGATACTTTCAGAAACACTTTATCACTGATCTCAAATTCAATATCTTTTCATTTTAAATCCACATAAGATTATTGACGATCAGAGGCAGTTTTCAAACTATCTCGGATTACTTTCGCTTTCTGTTCTGTTTCTTTTATCAAATCAATACCGTAAATCTTATTCTCACAGAGCTCAGACCAGTATAACAGAGTTCTACACTTTCTACCGTATAAGGCTTCATACGGTGCCATTTTGATGCTCGATTGAAAGCTATATTTATAAGTAAATTCAATCAGAGGTAGATATTGTTCCCATGTACCTTCAAACTCAAGAATGCAACGTCTCAACATATCCTCGAGTATCTGAATAATCCGTTCTGATTGACCATCTGTTTGCGGATGAAAAGCAGTGCTAAAATGCAATTTAGTACCCAGAGCATCTTCCAATTTCTTCTAGAATCGCGACGTAAATCTCGGGTCCCTATCTGACACTATCGATAATGGCACACCATGCAATCTCAAAATATCAGAAATATACAACTCAACTAGCTTATCAAGCGAATAATCAAACCGTATCGGAATAAAATGAGCTGATTTTGTCAAACGATCAACTACAACCCAAATTGCATCTGTAACACCCCGTACCCGAGACCGTTGCCGGAGTCGAACACGAGGTGTTAACAGACTTATTTCATTGATTTACAGTTCATTTTAAAATTTCGGACAAGTTGGTTAAGCGCATCACAGTCACTTTAAAGTCATATCTCGAGTTCCAAAACTCGGCTGATTCGTAAATTTTCCTGAAACTAGACTCATATATCCATCTATAATTTTTTTTCTAGAATTTTTGGTTGGGCCATGTGACACCCCTAATTTGACCCTAGTCGAAAAGTGGTTTCGGGACCACAAAATCGAGTCATAAAATAATTAACCGTCATAGTTGATGCTTATTATATGTATATATGCATGTGTAAAAATTTCATGTTTGAATTTTGTTAATTGTAAGTGAATTTTATTAAATAGGACTTATGTGAGAAAATTTAGAAATGTGCTAGGCAAATGTAAAGTGGCCTATTAATGCATGTTATGAAAATGATGGGTTTGCATGTCAAATTACCCAAAATTAGAGCTAGTGGCGGCCATGCTATGGGGTGAAACATGTTGGAAACATGTTGTGTTAGTGTGTTATGTTAGAAAGAATAAAATAAGAGGTTAGTAATAAAGTAATGAAAAGAGAGGGTGATGAAAACAAAGTTGTCTCATCCATGCCCCCCCTCCATTGCCGTGAATTGAAGGAAGAAAACAAAAGAAAAGAAAAAAATGTTCATCTTCTTCTCCTACCTCTCTCAAGCCGAAACTAACCAAGAAATGGAAGAAAGCACACCTAAGGCATTCGACCATCTTGTGTGGGGAATTAAGGTATGATATCATGTGATTCTTTTGGAAATTTTGTGAAGTTGAGTTTGTTTTGGTGCTCATAACATGACCCATGTGTTAATTTTTGAGTTTGTGTTGCAAGAAACATTTGGTTATGTCCTTATATGTCAAATTGATGATAAATTTTTGATATTTGGTGAATGAATATGGGTTTCGGTCATGGTAGATAACAAAGAATGTGGTTGTTGTTCTTGTTAATTTGGATGAATTTTTGGTGGATAGGTGCTTGAATCAAACAAATGATCATGTGTGTACACTAGGTGCTAGTTGAGAAGAATCGGTCACTATATTGGAGGCCATTGCCGAATATGAGTTTAGTTATTGAGAGTGATGAATGTGTTTTGAGTTGATGGAATAAAAGAATGCTTAAAGATGTGTCACAACAAATTATATGTTAAGCTAAGGCTGTTAAATTATCAATCTTTCTTCCTAGCTGAATATGTGTTTATAAAGTTGAGTTGTTAAATAGATTTTGAAGTTAGCCCATGTATTTATTTTTGAATTTAAGAAGAATGATATATTCGACTATGCTTTGATGTGCTTGAATTGTTGTTATGTGAATAAATATTTGTTTGATGATATATATATATATGTATTCGCAATGGGAACAAATGTGTATTAAGGTAAGTTTCATGGTGATTATGCTTATGATGTTGGGTTAATATTCGCATTGAGTAATGTGGGTAAGGTGATTAATCGGCTATGAAATTAGCTAAATTGAATAGGTATGTTTAATGATATGCTTAGTATAATGTATGATCTTATAACTCGGTTTGGTATTGAGATAAAGGTTAGATGTATGATTGGATTTTGGTATGTGTTAAATTGGTTAATCAAAGATTAAATGATATGTGATTGCCAAATGTGATTGTTAAGTGAATAATATTAGTTAAGTACTTAAGCAATCTATTGTTTTACTTAAGCTTAAGAGCAAAGAGGATCAAAGTTGGATAGGGGAAAAGAGAAAGTAAACGAATAGCCGTGGACATCTAATCGTCGACCACTTCCGAGGTAAGTTTTAAGTGATTAAACGTTGAGTAAATTCAATCATAATAGGAAATAATGAGTTGATTTAATAAGATATGATGTGGCCATGATATGTCTTAAACTCAAATGGTAAGTTCATAAGTGTTTGGACTTGGAAATTTAAGAGCAAATTGTAATAATTTGCTTTGGACAGCAGCAGTATCGTGATTTTAGAAAATCACTATAAATTTTTGGCGTGGAATTATAGGCTGAATAAAATATGTAATCAAAGCTTAGTTAGTCTAGTTTCTTATAAAAGAGACCGTGGAAGCAAAGAAATTTCCTATAAAGAGATATTTAAAGTTGTGTGACAGTGTCGAATGACTCGAAATCCCCTGTTCTATTTTTGGAAAATCATTATAATTTGTACAAAAATGGTTATAAGATAAGATTTATATTCTTAGACTCCTTAATGATTCTAGTTTCAAATGAAATCAAATAGAACACATTATGAATTCTGTACAATGAAAAATTTGATTCGGTAGTGAAGAGTGGTCAGATTAGTGAAATAGTGAAACAGGGAAACTTTAAGAAAAATCTGGTATTGATTGGCCAAACCTAAAATTCTGGAAATTTTATGGATGGAAGATATACGAGTCTATATTCAGGTAAAATTAACGGCAAGTGATTTGGAGTTTTTTAGCTCTAGTTATAAATAATTTAGTGACTATTGCTCAGGAAAACAGCTCGTAGTGAATATGTGATTTTGTTGTAAACATGGATAAAACTTGTTTTAGTTGCTCATAAGCTATTGATTAAACCCATACGTGAATTCTAAATCGTGATATTGTAAAACGATATATGAGTGTTAGACGGATCTTTGATATTAAAATTTGTGAAATTGTAAGTTTATGAGTATTCGAATATGAAATGATAGTATGGCGTGAAATTGAATTATTCATTGGAAAATGATTGATGTAGATTCGGCCAAGACAAAGTGTATACATGATAGTATATGTGGTATGTGAAGTATATTTGGATAATTGTGATGTGAATACATGAAAATTTATATTTTGATTTAGGATTTTAAGTGATGAATGTGAATGTGTATATATGACATAAGGCCGAATGGCCAATGTGATGAATGTGAACATGCATATATGTGATAAGGCCGAATGGCCAATGTGATGAATGTGAGCATGCATATGTGTGATAAGGCCGAATGGCCAATGTGGTGAATATGAAGATGCATATATGTGGTAAAGCCGAATGGCTAATGTGAAATATGTATGAGATATGCATATGTGGTAAAGCCGAATGGTCAATGTGAAATATATATATGAGATATGTATATGTGGTAAAGCCGAATGGCTAGTGTGAAATATGTAGGCGATGTGCGTATATTGTGGCCGAACGACCAATGTGAAAGGTGTGTATTATTAGATATTTGATGAGGCAAATGAATTACAAATATGACAGTCGATGTGAATGTTGTAACATATGATTAAATGTACATGAAACTTGAAATATATTAAGGTAAGACCCGATAACTACGTGTGGAGATTATGTCGGGTAAGACCCGATGACTACGTGTGGAGATTTTGTCCGGTAAGACCCGATAACCCGTGTGGAGATTTCGTCGAGCTAAAGGTCTCGCCGATAATCCGAGTAGAGGTTAAAGCTATAAGACTTCGTAATAAGAATTGCTTATAAATATATTCAATGCGAAAGGTTAAGCGGTATGTACTCCAAGTTTATATGTGAGCTTGATTTGAACTAAATCATAAGGTAGTTATGTGATGCATACGAGAGCAATCTATGAGACTATTCCTATGATTATGTGACATCGGATCGGTGTGAGAGGTTATGTGAAATCATACAATATATTTATGTCACATGAGCTCACTTTTATGTGAAAGTTTATCGCCTATTGTATATGATGAGATGTGCATATTCGGTAAAGGGATGGTATGCCCGAAGGAAGAGTGAAATAAAATATCTGAACAACCATGTTATAATTTGATTGTTATCTGTTGACCTTTGCTTAAAACTTACTAAGCATTGTAATGCTTACTCCGTTTACTCTGTTTCCTCTGTTTTATAGATCTCATTCAAGGTTACTGAGGCTCTGGGATCGCCAAGAACTAGTCACACTATCACTATCCACCGCTTGTTACTGTTATGTTTAGAATTATTTTATGGCATGTATAGAATAGACTAGTGGCGGAAGAATATTTTTGGTTAATGTATATAAGCCATGCGAAAATGGCATCTTTTGAATGTTTACTTAGTGAAGTTTAAATTTTACCTCTGGTTGTGCTTAGTACTTATTTAAATGAACGATCTTTATTTCAAGAAAAAGTTCAAAATTTTACTATTCTGACATGAGTTACAAGTCCGGTAATGCCCCTTACCTATTTTGGCGACGGTTATGGGATAGGGGTGTTACAGGCCAATTAGTACAGTTTATTAGTTAAAGTCTCCCCTGTTACAGGGTTCGACTACTCTGACCTTCGTACATTACGACTTAGATATCTCCCTGTACAGGGCTTTAATACTTATGCCATTTATTTCTAATGAAACTAGACTCAAAAAGGAATCTGTACATATAAAGCATGACTTCTAATTATTTCTGGTTAATTTATGGTAAATTTCCAAAGTCAGAATAGGGGATCCAATAACCGTTCTGGACCTGTTTCACGAAAACTTAAACATCTCAAAAAAATACGGCTCATATGGTCATTTTGCTTCTTCCATATGAAAATAGACTCATCAAGGTTCGATTACATAATTTATTCATTATTTAATTACATTCCTACTATTTTAGTGAATTTTCAAACTCACATCACTGCTCTTTGTCAAGATCTATTTTAAGGTAAATTTCACCTATTTCATAGTTTCCATGATTCAACTAGCCATTGACATACATAGCACCAAATATGATCGTGATTAACCATTACAATGGCTAGTCATTGCCAAGCATTTCCACACCTCTCAATAACCATATATATACAAAATGATTTTAATACTATGCTCAAAATATTTAAGCCATTTTCGCATGGCTATCCGAATATATACATATTACCAAAGGTACTTGACTAACAACAAAGGGCAGTCCTATACATGCCATTATCAAGGTTCAACCAAAAGAGTACCAAAAGGGATTTGATAGTGTGGGCGACTCCGACCTTGACACTCCCGAGTCCGATAGCTGACGAGCTAAAATCTATAAAACAGAGAATCAAAGAAACGAATAAGCATTTAATGCTTAGTAAGTTTGAGTAATGAAATCATGCACAACTGAAGTATAGCATTCATATGACTAAACGAATAATTTCATATACACACATTCTCAAAATCACACCTACTTCACATTTCCAACCCTTATATTCATACATAAGGAATCAACTTGGCTAAAGGCCTAAGCTTGTTAATCGATTGAGCGAATACTATTTTAAAAGGAATCAACTATTCCAATGCATATCTGAAACATACCTCATCGTTTGGATTTTACGCGTATTAATTGAAATTATTACAGCAAGATCGCTCACTTCCAAACCCAAGTACCTTCGGATTTAGCGGATATAGCAACTCGCACAAATTCCTTTGGGTCTTAGCCGGATATAGTCAATAGCACAAATGCCTTCGGGACTTGGCGGATATAGTCACTAGCACAAATGCCTTGGGACTTAGCCGGATATAGTCACTAGCACAAATGCCTTCAGGACTTAGCCGGATATAGTCACTAGCACAAATGCCTTGGGACTTAGCCGGATATCATTCAATAATCATGCACATATATCAATAAATCATGACACATCCATATTTCATTTTCATTACTAAAGCTCAAACACAAGACACTTATCAAACCTTACCAATTTCGACTCAATAGCCACATACAAGGAACATGATTTTGATTGGCTTTATAACATGATCTCTATACACATTCGGCTACCCGTCATAGGTATAAACTAATCACCTCAAAATATCATTCAAGTAGAATCATTATATCTCCGTTTATTCGTTATGCTTATATGTCATGACTTAATCAAATCATAAACTAAGTTTCATTACTCGAAGACTTACCTCAGATATTGTCGAACGACCTCAACGGCTATTCAATTACTTTTTCCTTTCCTTTATCGGATTTAGTTCCCCTTTGCTCTTGAGCTTAATTTAACAAATAAATTGATTTAATCATTTCAAACATCAAAGAGAAATTCAAGGTACTTAGCCCATATATATATTAGGCATTAGAGTCATATATATATGAAATCATGAATCAAATTCAACATATTAGCCAATGTTCTCCTTTAGCCGATTATCTAAGTCAAGATAAAGCCATCAATATGCTTACCTATAGCCGAACGCATAACATCAATCTATGTATTCATTCATGTGGCTGAATATGCATATTCCAATATGATATCATTTCCATTTCATCTAACACTTAACATTTACCACATATCAATTAACCAACCTTTTTTTATAATTACAAGACTCTTCATCTATTCATGCTCTCATATTAGGTCATCCATGCCTATACTAACCATATAACCAAAATTCTAAGTTTAAACACAACACAACATTTTAGCACCATGGCCGAACACTTCATGAAGTTGCTAAGACCTACCCTTTTCAAATTCTCACACATACTCACCTCCAATCCTTTTTATTAAGCACTCAAACTCAATCATTTTCATACCTCATCATTTCAATCACTCACACGGCATGTGTTCAACTCATTAGACAAATCTATGTTTGGTCATTGTACCCATGAGCATTAAAATTTATAATTTGACTAACTTAAACTCTTTTCTTCAACAATTCTTCCTAAAACATAAAGGCTATAACCCAATCTCATCCTTTAATAACTAAAACCGAATGCTCAAACCATCACCAAGATTTCAAAATTTTGACATGGGTTATGTAAGAAATTAGCTAATCAACTAGAAACAAGCTTAAAATTTTAAAAAATCTAACACAACTTACTAACCTCCTTAAGCTTAAAGTGACCGAAACCTTCTCTTCTTTCTTTCTTCAATTCGCCAAGAAGAATCAAAAGGATGAAGCTTTTTTTCTTCTAGTTACGGCAAAATGGGGAGCAAGGATGAAACAACTTTGGTTTCTCCTCCCACTCCCTCATATTTTATTGTTCTTAACACAACATGTTATCACAAAATGTTTATAATATGTTTTACCCATCACATTTTGTCTATCCTCATTGTCATGGCGGCCACTACTATCAAAGTGGGGAAATTGACATGCAAGTCCACCCTTTTGATTACATGCACTAATAGATCATTATAGATTAACCTATCACATTTCAAAAGTGTCACACATAAGTCCTATTAACTAAATTCACATACAATTAACTAAATCGAAGCTTAAAACTTTCACACACTCATATTCACATATTTTAGACAATAAATATTATACTCAAATACTTCGGTGACTCGGTTTAGCGATCCCGAAACCACTTTCCGACTAGGGTCAATTTAGGGCTGTCACAGCATCTTTCTTTTTTGAAGACAGAGGCAAACCCGAAACAAAATCTATGGTCACTCGATCCCATTTCCACTCTGAAATCATAATCGGTTGTAATAACCCAAATGGCACCTGATGCTCAGCTTTAACTTGCTGACAGATTAAACATTTCGAAACAAAGTCAAAAATATCTCTTTTCATTATACATTTTCGTACTTCCCAGATGTACAGAAAATCTACTACTGTGAGCTTCACTCAAAATCGTTTGAATCAAATCCGGATTTCTTGGAACACAAAGTCTGTGCTTGAGTTCGTTTAGCCATAATCTCATTATCAACCTTCTGTGCTTCGATAATCTGTTCTAAAAACATTGGTCTCGCTTTTAATTCAGTTAAAACTGAACCATCATCAAACAGAACTAAATGAGCATTCATTGCAAATAACGATTTTTGACTCAAAGCATCAGATTTGCTTTTCTTGGGTGATAATCAATCACAAGTTCGTAGTCTTTTAGTAGTTCTAACCATCTTCTCTGTCACAAATTCAAATCTTTTTGCGTCATTAAATGCTTCAGACTTTTATGATCAAAAAACTCGTGACATTTCTCACCAAACAGGTAGTGATGCCAGATCTTGAAAGCAAATACAATGGCAGCTAACTCAAGGTCATGTGTTGGATAGTTCTTCTCACGTGACTTTAATTGTCTCGAAGCATAAGCAACAACTTTTCCTTCTTGCATTAAAACAAAACTGAGTCCATTCAACGAAGCATCGCTATAAACAACAAATTCTTTACCTGACTCATGTTGTACCAGTATTGGAGCTTCAGTTAGTAGAGCTTTTAACCGATCAAAACTTTTCTGACATTGCTCAGACCATTCAAATTTCACATCTTTCTGAAGCAATTTTGTCAACAGAGTTGCTATCGTAGAGAAATCTTTTACAAATCGTCTGTAGTAACCGACAAGTCCCAGAAAACTGCGGACTTCAGATACAATCCTTAGAGACTTCCAATCCAGAATAGCTGAAATCTTGCTCGGATCAACTTGGATACCGGAAGCTGATACAATATGACCCAAAAAACCAACTTCTCGCAACCAGAATTGACATTTACTAAACTTTACATACAACTATTTATCTTACAGAATTTGTAGCACTATTTTCAGATGTTCAGCATGCTTAGATTCATCACATGAATAAATCAAAATATCATCAATGAATACAACAACAAATTGATCAAGATACGGTTCGAAAATTCTATTCATTAAATCCATAAATACAGCAGGTGCATTCATTAAACCAAAAGGCATAACTAAAAATTTATAATGCCCGTACCTTATTCTAAAAGCAGTTTTCGGAATGTTAGAGTCCTTTACCCGTAACTGATAGTAATCCGATCTCAGATCTATCTTTGAAAATACAGTAGCACCTTTCAACTGATCGAATAAATCATCAATTCTAGGCAGAGGGTATTTGTTCTTTACATTCACTTTATTAAGCTGTAGGTAATCAATTCACATTCTCATTGTGCCATCTTTCTTTTTCACAAACAGAACAGGAGCACCTGATGGTGAAAAACTCGGTCTAGCAAATCCTCGATTGGTCAATTCTTGCAGCTGAGATTTTAATTCCTTTAACTCGGTTGGAGCCATTCTATACAGAGCTATTGAAATCGGAGTAGTACCAAGTACTAATTCAATGCCAAACTCGACTTCTCGAATTGGAGGCAAACCAGGTAGTTCTTCAGGAAACACATTAGAGAAGTCACAAACAACAGGCACTGATTCAACTTTCTTATCATTCACTTTCGAATCTAACACATAAGCTAAGTAGGCTTCACAACCTTTCTTCACATATTTTTGTATTTTCATTGCAGATACTACAGCTAGTAGTCCATTCAGATCACTAGACTTAATTCGGATTATTTCATCATTCTTACACCTTAAATCAATGACTTTTCATTTGCAATTCACAATAACATCATGCAAAGTTAACCAATCCATTCCCAGAATTATGTCAAATTCATCGAAAGGTAAAAGAATCAGATCAGCATGAAAACAGGTATCTCGTAACATTAACGGGCAATTTTTGCAGACTTTATCAACCAAAACACTTTTGCCTAAGGGGTTCGATACTCTAATTACGAATTCAGTAAACTCTACAGGCAAAGTCTTACTGTGCACTAACTTCATACAAATAATAGAATGCGCTGCTCCAGGATCTATCAATGCAATCACAGAAGTATCATAGAGTGTAAAAGTACCAGTAATCACGTCTAGGGACGAGGTTTCCTCACAACCTCGGATAGTATAGGCTCTGGCAGGTGCTCTGGCCTCAGATCTAACAATAGTATCTCCAGTAGTTCTTTGACCATTACTTGCATTTCTTGCATTTCTGGAAGGTCTACCTCTAGGTGAGGTGTTGCTCGGTCTCAAATTCTGTACATTCTCTTGCTCAGCAGGTTCAGAACAATCTTTTACAAAATGGTCCAGAGATTAACATAAAAAACAAGCTCGGTCATTCAATCTACAATTTCCCAGATGTCTTTTACCATAGTGTTTACATTCAGGTCTCTCAGATCGGACATTCCTAACACTTGCAACAGAAGTAGCAGGAGTTCTGAAATTAGAATGCGATCTAGCTCGATCTCGATTCAAATGTCCTATATCAGCCTTTGAATGGCTATAATCATCCCAAAATTTCTTTGACATATATTGAAATGATCTACTCGAAGATCTCTTTCTAGCATCTCTAGCTTCAGAATCAGCTTTTTCTTTTCTCTTTACTTAATTCTTCAACTTTACATGCTCGTTCAACAAGCACTACCATTTCTTTAATCTTCAAATCCCAACTGACAGACGGATATCTTCGTTTAGTCCATCTTCAAACCTTTTGCACATTATTGCATCATTTAATACACATTCTCGAGCATACTGGCTCAATCTCACAAATTCACGTTCGTATTCAGTAACAGACATACGGCCCTATTTAAGCTCGAGAAACTCTTTACGTTTCTGATAAATGAATCTCTGGTTGATATGTTTCTTTTGGAATTCAGATTGAAAGAAATCCCAAGTAACCCGTTCACTCGGGACTACAGGTATAAAAGTTTTCCACCAATGATACGCTGTATCTCTCAGAAGTGAAACACATTCCTCAAGACTCAGAGATATTTCATCAAACACTAGTATTGTATTTTCTAACCGGAATTCGGCTCTTTCAGCATCACCATTCGTTGTAGCTCGAAATTATTTAGTCCTATACTTTCTAATCTTATCAACCGGTGGTCTACTCAACTGTACTAGATTCACTCGTGGCATATCAGGAGTTTGAGAAGGATTAACTGGGGGTGGAGGTTGTTGTACAGACGGATTGGTTCTAATGTATTGAGTGAATCATTCATTCATCAACTGACAGAAGGCTTGCTTAGCCTCACCATCATGGCTACTCGTAGTAGGTCTAGAATCAGCTTGCACCAACCCTTGCACGGGAGCAGGCGCATTGCTTTCAACATCGTCAACTATAGCTTTATCGGGATCCATTTGCTATATGAAAGTACATTTCAATGTCAGGAGTCATCACACTATCACAGATTCAGATATATGGCATGTATAGCTAGACTCACATATGCTATGGTAGTCCTAGAATCGACTAAATCATAGCTCTGATACCAATAAAATATAACACCTCTAACTCGTAACCGATATCAAATTAGGGTTACGAGGCATTACCAGATAGACAAAATAATTTAGACCAATTTAGAATCACAGGTATTAATTAACATCATTTCATAAGCAATGATCTATTAAGATGGTCTACGAGACCTAAAACATACGTTTAAGAACGGTTAGAGCTAAACCGAATACATTCATAAAGTTCAAAACATAGAAAATTTTACAATTCTATTGAGGTCACACGCCCGTGTGTCCAGGCTGTGTGCCTTACACGGGCGTCAGACACACCCATGTGAACCAGCCGTGTCAAACCAGGGTAACCATACTGACTTTCACCCACGACCAATAAACACACCCATGTGTTGTACCCGTGTGATACTTAGCTAGCTACTAACTTTAGCCCACGGCCACATGACACGCACTTGTCCCCTGACCATGTGGCACCATGCAGACTTGATTTAAGCCAAATTGCCACCCCTTTTTAAAGGTCATCCCTACAAGCCATAATAAACAACATTTGTACCTAAAATTTTCAACCAATTCTATACTCATAACATGCTTCATTATAACAAAAACATATTAGCTCATAAAACACTACAACTATACACCATTTGGCACCATCAATTAAATACCAAAACTATATACAACATTTCATTTGTTAGCCAACTCTCATGGCATAATATATACACATTAAAACTTATCTACATAGACCTTCTAGCCTATACATGCCATACTTTAAAATATTTACACTTTCAAAAGTACCAAAATGGGATCGATAGTGGGGTGACAATCCTCGACTATCCCCGAGCCTTCAGTAGCTACGATAACTGTAAAATAGACAGTAAACATACAAAGTAAGCTACAAAGATCTTAGTAAGCCAAATACAATTGGTCTAACTACTAAAGCATATAAATACAATTCAACTATATAGATTCATAACCATTTCATAGAATAATTCATAAACTTAACCATGCTCTTTTGTTTGCATATATGTTATGCTTCATTTCATACATATTTCACAGAGACAGATTTTTTCATATTCGAAAATTTAGTACGATGCAAACATAACTACATAGGTTATACATTTCATATACTCAATCTCAGATTTCGTATGCTATCGTCAGACGGGTTAGTAACGATATAGATGTTCATAAACAAGTACAATGCTGACGTCCTAGATGTGGTCTTACATGTAATTCAATATCGATGCCTCTATCCCAGACAGGGTCTTACACGAAATCAGATACGATGCCGATGTCCCAGACATGGTCTTATACATAAATCTCAATCGAGGCTTGTGTCCCAGACACGGTCTTACACGATGTCTCAGATAGATGTCAACTTTTCTTAGAAACATACAGAGCTTTTCAGATATTAACATATTATCATACTTTACTCCAAAGATATTCATCAAGCACTCAAGGCCATCCAATACAGATTACAGTTTATATGTTCAGAATTTATTTCAATTAACACATAATTGTAATTTTACTTACCTCGGACGGATTTCAGATAAAACGAGTTGTCTATTCAACTATTTTGGACCTCCCCTGATCTAAGTTTGATTTTCTTTGTTCTTGATCTAATACAATATAAATTCAACCATTCATTTTATTCAATTTAATCCATATGCACATATTTAGGGCACTTTACATTTTAGCCCTTATATTTTCACACTTTGACAATTTAGTCCAATTTTCACAAAATCACCAATATGCAAAATTTTTTTGCAAAAAGGGCTAGCCGAATTTTCATGGCTTCTATATAAGCCTATGCAACATGTTCAATTCACAATTTAGTCGTTTTAAACCTCATTTTCAAAATTTAGCCCAAATAGCTCAATTTCATCAAGAACTCAAAGACAAAATTTATGAACCATCTACCAAGCCTTCATACTTCATTCAAAAACAACACAAAACTCATGATATCAACAATGAAATTTCATGAAATCTTTAACAGAAACAGAAATTTAGACATGGGTTTTGAAGAACACGAAGCAACGATCATAGAAACATAGAAATTATCAAAAATCGAGTTAAAACCGCACCTTAATCAAGTAATCAAAGTGCCGAAACCTAAAATAGCTTTCTCCTTTTTCTTTTTCTTTGATTTTCGACTATATGCATGATAATATGGCCAATTTCATGTTTTCATTTTATTATTACAACATTATAATCACCTTTTACCATTTTACCCTTAATGATATAACTTTAATTTCTACCAACTCATGTCCATATTTATCCATGCATTAGTACAATAGTCCAATTGACATGCAAGGACCTTTATTTTAAAAGCCAAGCCAAAAAGGTGCTTTAGCATCTAGCACTCAACTTTTACACTTTATGCAATTTAATCCTTTTTCATAATTAAGCACAAAAACAGACAAATTAAATCACAGAAATTTTCACAGATATAAATTCACAGATCACAGACACAAAAAAATAATATTAAAATATTTTTCAGACTCGGATTTGTGGTCCCAAAACCACTATTCTGACTAGGGTCAAAATAATATTAAAATAATATTAATTCACAGGACTGAAACGATTTACCCATCCGTCTCTTCTTTGAATATTGAAACTCTAATTCTGCTTTTCTCTTCTCTTTAGCTAATTCCTCGGCTTTACAGTCTCTCTCCACGAGCATACCAAATTCTCTCAGTTCAAGTACACCCACCAAAAACTGAATGCCTTCGTTTAATCCATCTTCAAATCTCTTGCACATGGTGGCCTCAGTCGATACACACTCTCGAGTGTATTTTCTCAGTCTCACGAATTCATGCTCATATTTCGTTAATGTCATTCGACCCTGCTTTAACTCGAGGAATTCCTTCCTTTTTTGATCAATAAATCTTTGGCTATTGTACTTCTTACGAAATTATTTTTGGAAGAACTCCCAATTAACTCTCTCCATTGGTACCACAGACACAAGGGTGTTCTACCACTAGTAGCCTGAGTCTCTTAGAAGGGACACAACACACTACATGCAATCCTTAGGAGTGCATGGTAATACATCAAGCACCCTAATGATATTCTCGAGCTAGAACTCTGCCCTCTTAGGGTCATCATCTTTACTAGCCCGAAACTCTTCGGCTCCTTATTTCTGAATCTTATCCACTGGAGGTCTATGCAGTCTCACAAAGTCCATACGTTGAGGTGCTACAGGGATAGGTTGAGGAATAAGTAGGGGTCGAGGGGGTTGAGCGTTCGGGTTTGTTTGAACGAACTCTGTGTACCAGGCGTCCATCATGTGGAGAAAGGCTTCTTTGCCTCATTCTCCTCTACTAACAGTCTCGAGTCTACTCTCAGCTGGCATTGCCCCTTCAACAGGAGTAGGCGCGTTACTTTTTACATCATCTGCCACTGCTTTACCGGGATCCATTGACTATATGAAAACACATTTTAAAATCGTCAGTAGTCGTCACACTATCATAACATATGTATGACATGTATAGCTAGACTCGTACACATGCTACTTTAGTCCAAGAACTGACTAAATCGTAGCTCTGATACCACTAAATATAACACCCCTTACCCATATCTGATGCAGGGACAGTGTTCGAGGCATTACCGAACTAAAACATAAGCATTTACGTGTAACCGGGTCATAAAATTTCATTGTATTTAAAAACCTTTCAATTTCATGCAAATTGTCCCTTATAAGGGACTACGAAGCCCAAAACATATATCGAAGGTGATTCGGGACTAAACTGAGGACTTTAGAAAATTTTAGGATAACTTAGAAAAATTTCCTACTTCGTGGAGTTACACGCCCGTGTGGGTAGGCCGTGTGGTTACACACGCCCGCGTAGCTTGCAACACACTCGTGTCCTCAGCTTATGTAACTCTATAACTATGACATCATCATACAATTAGGGTCACATGACCAAGTCACACGCACGTGTGATTAGGCCGTGTGGCGAATTAAATTCTCAAAATTAAGTGCAGACTTCACGCGGCCTTGGCACACGCCCATATTCTAAGGTTGTGCCTACCACACGGCTGAGACATACGGACCTGTCTCTACCTGTGTGTTTACTACTAGACATTCTGTTTACATTCATTAGGGTACATTGGACACACGGTCTAACCACAGGCCCATAGGACCGTGTGGACAAATTTTAGGCTAATTTCCAAGCCATTTATCCCTCTTAAATGCTCATTTGCTTATTCATCTAAGATATTATGCAACCTAGTAATATTGGCCACTTGAAAACTCATAGACATGATTATTCCATGCCTTTGTACAACATGACACTTATCCAAAACTTCAAACTTTCATATGACATTCCACACCAATTTCATATTCATTCATTAAGCTAACCCTACTTTTAAATTACCTAATTATACCATAGATTTGGCATACTTATTAACCATGATTCATTCACTTAGCACATGTGCCCTTTATCGTACATCTCATCCACAAACAAATGTGCCCTTCATTGTACATCTCATCCACAAATAAACACATCAAACATGAAACATTGCATGCATGTATAATTGATTAGGGTTACAACTCAAATGATCAATATGGACCATATCACATGGCCATATACAAAATAAATCAAATATTTCCATAAGCCAACACATTTGACTAGACCAATATGACATATAACAAAAAGACCAAGTCCCTATACATGCCATGATCAAAATATTGAGAATAACTATACCCCAAATGTCCAATTGATAGTGTGATTGAGCCTCCGACGTCATTCGATCCCCAAGCTGGCTTGGCGATACTATAAGAAAATAAAAAAGAAAGGGGAGTAAGCATGAAGCTTAGTAAGTTCACATGTAAATAAATAGCAACATGATCATAGATATATATAAACACTTATGACATAACATGGATTTACTTAAGTGTTATTATGAATTCAGAAATACATCTCAAAATTGTAAACTTAACTTACACATTTTCAATCTTACCAAACATTCATCACATATCGAGCTCATTCATATGAGTTTATTGTACATACCTATACCAACTCAAACCACACTGTCATATTCTCTCTTCATTGATTTACTTGTCAATTAACTCACAAGTTCACCCTTTGAACACTAGGAATATTATTGGATACATGGAAGATTTTCACATAGTGCATCAAAGGCAGTCACATGCTACCTTATATCTCAATCACATATTGCTCGCTCACGAGCTAATCACGGGCCTTCTCACACAAGCTGACAATTAGGACATAACTACTCGGGCTGTTCACACAAGCTGAAAAGTACTCGCAACACATGTTAGGCTACCCAGCCATCGGGAGGACGTACAGGACCAACACCCGAATTCACATATCACATATACACATATCCATGAGCTCATATTGACATAGTTCCTAGTGACATGTGACATTGTGTCCTAAACTATTCCTAAGGTTCAAACAGGGTTTTCTCGATATCTCATGTCCGTGAATTCATTCACAATCTCGTTCTCGTGGATTACAACATCATTTATATACTTGACATCATAAGTAATCATATAAACTCATACATTAATAAAATATTAAAAACATGAAATATCATTACATTATTTACACATGAACTTACCTTGATACAAAATATGGATAATTTATACGATTTAGTCCAAAATCTTGTTTTGTCCCCGGTCTAGGTCCGGACTCCGTTTTTCTTGATTTATAATAGCAAATTCAGCTCATTTAATCATCACATTGTTCAAAATAGTCTATAAATTACAATTTTGCCCTTAAACTTTCATATAATTACAACTTAGTCCCTAGGCTCGTAAAATGAAATGTGTTCATTTTCTTGGTTACCCAAGCCTAGCCAAACTTTTACTATGCTCATATCAGCCCATATTTTATTACTGCCCACTTTTACACTTTTACAAAGAAGTCCTCTTTTTAGGTGTTTTCACCAAAAATCACCTTGTAAAAGATGTTTATCATGCATCAAACATTCATATTCCTCCATTAATCGACAAAATACATGCATGTTACACATGAATAAAATTTCATACATGAACCCTAGTTCAAAGTATAGCTAGAAATGGATAGATCATGCTTCAAACATCTCAAAAATACAAAGAACATTAAAAACGAGGCTAGGATTGACTTACAATCAAGCTTGAAATATTGAACAAAACCCTAGTTATGGTGTCTTGCAAATTTTCGGCAATGAGAGAAGAAGATGGACACCAAGTTTGACTTATTTTCCCTTTTTATTCTTTTATTTACCAAATGACCAAAATGCCCATAGGGTCTTTCTTTCAAATTTTTCTTATGCATGTCCATTTTAGTCCAAAATTATAGAAAAATTGTCAAATTGCTAATTAGGACCCTCTAAGTCATAATCTAAAACAATTTCATGATTAAAGCTTCTAGAATGCAAGTTTTGTATTTAATTCAATTTGGTCCCTAAAATTCAATTGGACATTTTGATGCATAGAATTCCTTCATAAAACTTTCACACAAGCATGAAATTATATCATGGACGTCGTGAGAATCATAAAATAATTATTTTTATATTTGAATTTGTGGTCTCGAAGCCACTATTTCTATTAGGCCCTAATTCGGGATGTTATATTCATAATGTTACTGTTGATTTATGAATGTATATATATATATGATGTTTAATATGTGAGTTGGAAATCGAAATATTATAACTAAATATAAGGTGAGATAGGACTTATTTGAAAACTATTGAATTATAGCATGTGTATTGAGAAATATGGAAGTACCTCTAATTCATGAAAGGTATAATTTTGTAAAAATGCCCGTTTGGACATAGTAAATGATTAGGATACGATTGGCATGCTAATAAGGTTAGTATGCACACTTGTACAGGATTTGCACTTTGGTGCCTTTGTTTGCATATTAGTGCCCCTATTTACATTTTGGTGTCCCTACGATGCCCCTGTTTGCACATTTATGCCCTTATCTGCACTTCGGTGCTCTTGTTATGCATCTATGATGCCTCTAGTATGGTGTAGTTACCTGAGTATCCGAGTTAAGTTACTAGTTGATCGAGCTAAATGTTAATAGAATTTACAAAATTATTTAAATATTAAATGATAATGTATAGTCATTATATTAATCAATTTTGAATGTTAAATGTTCAATGAATTACTTGATCATACGTGAGTATCATTATATTAATGATTATTCAATTAAAGATAGATGTTTATACACATATATGCATGAGTTTGGATTGAATTATTATAGTACAAGAAGCGTATGATGAACCATTTTCAGTACTAATCCTATAAGTGCTTCGTAAATGAATAATAGGTATCATTAATCTATTTATTTAGCTTTCACATTGTTTAGTAAAAGTAAGTGATTCGGAATGATATTTTTATATGAAAGTTTGAATCAAAAGAAGAATTACAGAATGATTATATGTTAAATGTGTTAGTGTTATGGTAAGAAGAAACATTTAAGTGAAATGCTTATAAGGAAAAATATATACATGTATATGCAAGGCTACACCAATTATCCATAAAAGGTGTAGTGACTAGAAAATGAAAGCTATCTTAAATTATAATAAAAATTATGCTTAGTTTTTTATTCTATTATGTTGGCAGTTAATTTTCCTTATACGAACTTATTAAGCATTATTGGTTACGTCAGTTGTTTTCTTTTCCTGTAGATTATCGGAAAGTTTGATTTGCTTGGAAGCTCATTAGAGACCTATCACACTATCCAATAGTTGATTCAATAGTTTTTGAGCATTTTTTTGCTAAGGTTCATAATGGCATGTATAAGATGTTATGTAATGGTGATTTGGTATGGTTTGCGTGAAGATTATGTTTAGTTGATGGATTTGTAATCTTTCCTAAGCTATGTCATTTTGATCATTTTTAAGCCTTGTAAATAAGTTTATTTTGGTATGTTTGAAATGGCTTGTTAATGGCCATTTGTGGTGTGTTTTGGCACTTATTTGAACTAGGTCTTTATTCAAGAAATATGGTAAGGTCAACTTGATTTAGTAAATGATGTTTGATGAAATTGTGGTGCCTATGAATTGTACACTGGTTAGATAATTTAAGATGAAAGATATGGTATGTTTACATATGTTTGATTGGCATTTGAACCCCCTCTATGTTGCTTATATGGTTTAGGTGAATAGGAATGAAATGGCCATGTAATGATTTGATTTTAGGTACATTATTGGTCCATATGGCCTGAGACACGGGCATGTGACTCCGCCATGTGAGACACACGGCCTGGCAACACTGTCATGTGAGACACATGGCCTGGGGACACGATAATGTGTCATCTAATGATTTCTTTAGGGTGCAAGTCAGTGAGTTACACAGCCTAACAAACGGGAGTGTGACATGGCCGTGTGACCCTACTTAGTGAGTTACAGAGGTGAGGACATGGGTTGGGAGATGGCTGTGTGTCCCTATTTCAAAGGTTACATTGCTTGAGGCATGGGCGTGTGTCTCAGCCGTGTGAGTCACATGGCCTGGCCACACGGCCGTGTGACCAATGTTTTGCAAATTTTGCATATTTTTGCTAAACTTTTTGATTTCTTTCAAATTGGTCTGGAATTGCTTTTAAGCTATTTTTAAGGCCTCGAGGGCTCGATTTAGGGACATTATGCATGCATATGAATGGTCTATGATGTGATTAAATTATTGAATGAAATTATATGTAAATATTTTTTATTATACAGTAATGCTCCGTAACTCATATCCGGCAACGAAAATGGGTTAGGGGTGTTATAGTATCTCAATCATGATCAATGTTATTTCAATTCAATATTTCCACTTCCAATTATACACATAAATATAATCCATTATTATGCAATTAAGTTCATGTAATACATATGTAAATGTACTAAAATTAAACCGAACGAACTTGTCAGACTAAATTGCAGAAATGACAAAGTACATGGACTATTTAGTAATTTTCTCTTTTCCTTAGTTGTCCACTCGTTCTTGATCTAAAATAATAATTTTCATTCAGGTCACTAATTTCAACAATAAAATTAACTCAGTTTATACAATTAAGTCCTTTTTGACATTTTTACAAAATTACCCCTAATATTTTAATTTTATACAATTTAGTCCCTAGGTCCAAATCATGCAATTTAACCATTTTCTATTAAATCAAAACGTAGGTGATCTATTAACCACTTCATTACAGCCGATACTTGCTACTATTTATCATCAAATCCTTGTACTTTTATTAATTTTACATTTTAGCCCTTGAACATTAAAATTAACAAAAACTATTTTACAAAATAGTCTTATTTAGCAACCAAGCTTAATAGTCTACCATAAAATTTCAAGAACAACTCAAATTCATCGATGGAACAATCTATAACATTTTACGGTTTTACAAATTAGTCTCCGGATTAGTTAGATAAAGATAATACGAGCTCAAAAACATAAAAATTACTAAAATCGGGTGAGATTTCACTTCTATATTATGCAATCAAAGCTTGGTTGAAGCTTCCCATGCCCTAGCCACGGTGTTTCAGCTTTCTACCCATGAAGAAGAAAAGAAAATGAAATAATATCTTTTAATTTCTTTAATTTTAACTTTAGTTTTTAACTTTTTACTAAATTGCCATATTAATTTAACTTGTAAAACTATTAAATCATGTCCATAAATGTTCATAATATAAGTATATGGCATAATTGCCAACCAAGGAAGGTTTAATTGCATAATTTGTCCTTCAATTATTTTAAAATTTAACTAAACAAGCTTAATTTTCAATTTAATCCTAAACTAATCAAGACTAAATGAGCAGTTAGCCCAAAAGTTAGTCGATTATAATCATGTCACTACCACTTAGACTTTTTTATGATGGTTGTAATACCCGTTACCCGTATCCAAGGCTGGAACAGAGTACGAGGCATTACCAGACTTAACAATACACATAGATGAAAACCGAGCCATAAAATTTCATTTAATTCAAAACTTTTCAAACACATGCATAACAAACAAAGCTAACTATATCATCACATCAAAACATAGGACATGTCACGATTAATTAAACTTATAAACCATAATGTATAAGGACTACATCTCATGATTATATACGATAACTCAATGCAGACTGATACGTATGGTCAAAATCATAATAAAAATACATATCACAAACCAACTTCCTATACATGCCACTCACTTGATATTTCTAATATTGGAATTAATTCTCCCAAAAATGATAGTTTGATAGTGTGATTTTGCCTCTGACGATCTCCAACCCCGAGCCGACCTACCAATACTAAAGAAATGGAGAGGATGGGTAAGCTTTACGCTTGGTAAGTTCATATGAAAATAATAAGCAATTACTACCACGCTTTTCAAGATAAAACACTATAATTGTACAATTACACATGTTCAGGTTAAGTTGTGTTATCGAGAGACAGTTACTACTACTCTGACCCCTCATAAATCTTTCTCCCTTAAAATTTCCAGAATTTTTGGTTTAGCCAATTAGTACAGTTTATTCATTAAAGTTTCCCCTGTTTGAGGGTACGACTACTCTGACCTCTGTGCACTACGAACCAAATTCCAAATTTCTCCCTGTACAGAATTTCAATGACCATGCCGTTTGTTTCCCTTAAAAATAGACTCAATAAGGAATCCATGCATGTAAGGTATGACTCTTAATAATTTTTGTCAATTTATAGTGAATTTATAAATTCAGAATAAGGGATCTCGAATTTATTCTGACACTGTCTCAAAAAAATTATAATATCACATAATATATAACTATTTTGCTCCCCCTGTTTCTTTTATATGAAAATAGACTCATTAATATTTAATTACATAATTTTTTTGAAATTTAATTCAACTTACACAATATTTGGCAAATTTTCAAAGTCATGCACTGCTTCTGTTCAACACTGTTTTACTACTAAAGTTCACTTTTACACAATTCACTTAATCCATTCTATTTCACCGAGGTTCGCTCAAATATCGAGCATATTGCTCATAAATTCAAATAAACATATACTTGCACTTGTTCATCACATAATCACTTTCACATGTATTTTCATTTAATCGGTTTCCCGTTGAACTCATCGGAAAAATAACAGATACACAATTGCCTGCACATTTTCCCATTTTCCACACTTGTAGCCGAAGCTATCTAGTACGCATAGTATCCTGCACTTAGTATGTGACAGCCCAAAATTGACCCTAGTCGGAAAGTGGTTTCGGGACCACGAAACCGAGTCTTATAAATAATTAATTGTTATATTCTATGTTTATGATGTTAATAAATGCGTGTATGAAAGTTTCATGCATTAATTTGATCATTTCTATGTGAATTTATTAAAATGGACTTATATGAAACATTGTAGAAATGTGATAGGTTAATCTATGAGGACCTATTAAAGCATGTAGTGAAAATAGTGGTTTTGCATGTCAAATACTCCTTTTCTTATGCATAGTGGCGGCCATGATGGAGCATATATTACAATATGTGGTAAATTTCCATGAAGTGGTCATTATTTTATGTAAAAGAAAGGAAATAATAAAAGAAATAGAAAAGAAAAAAAGGCTTCATTCCTTTGTTTCTTCTTGACCGAAAATGAAGAGTGGATGAAGGGGGAGTATTCGCCATCCTAGGGTGATAATGAGGTAAGTAGCCTAGACTAGTTCTTGAAATTTTAGTTGATCTTGGGTGAGATATCAAGCTATTTTGTAGCCCATGTGGAAATTTTGATATTGGGATGAGTAAGGTTTTCGGCTATGGTGATTGATAAGGGTGATAGTTGTTGTTTCATACTAAATCTAGATGAACAAGGGTAGTTGCTTACATCTTAATAATTATGAGTTCCTTTCTTGAATCTACCTTAAACCCATGAAGCATTCGCCATGGTTGATAGTGAAGGGGTTGATTTATTTTCTTTATGTTAAATGAATAAGTGTGGATGGGTGAAGCTTGAATTAGTTAAATGTTCAAATAGGTTGTTTGGATGCTAATGCCGTATATGAGGATGTTGAACTTGATTAAACAATATTCGGCTAGCATGATAAGTATGAAATGTTAAGTAGATGATAAAATTGAAGGGTGAAGTGGCTAATAGGGACTTTTAATGAAATTATGCCAAGGCCGAATGTATCATGAAATAAATAAAAAATGCTAAATTGTGCTTGTATGTGTATTCGGCCAAGGAAGTGTGATATGAAGCTTTGATAGGCTTGAAAGATGAATGACCGAATGAGCTATAGGTCATGTATGGGTTAATTTTATGCATATGTGTGTGTGGCATTAGTAGTTAATGGCATTCGGCATTGTTTAACTAAAATTAGAAATGAATCTTAAAAGTTAAATAGGTTGCCCTAGTGGCGAATGTGTTAAAAGCTAATGTATGGACAAATGATACGAATGAATTGGTTTCTGAAATGTGTATGGTTGCCGTATGTATGTGTTAGATTGAGAAGTAAATTTGTTTGATTTAGCTCAAGAGCAAAGGGGAACTAGATTGGATAAAGGAAAGGAGAAAGCAAACGAGTAGCCGATTTGGAACCGTTCTACCCCAAACAAGGTAAGTCATTATGCACGTATTTGATATTGCTTAAATGATTGTAAAATTTATGCAATTGTGTTTAATGGGATGATATATATATATATATATATAAATGAAAATGTATGTGTATGGAGTGATGACATTTGTTGAATGTAAAAGAAATAGTGAAATGTGTAGAAAGTTTGCTTTCGGCACTAAGTGTGCGGGCAATACGTGTGTATGGTGACGAGATTGGCACTAAGTGTGCGTGCTGGGAATATATGGCACTAAGTGTGCGTGCTGGAAATATAAGGCACTAAGTGTGCATGCTGGAAAAATATGACACTATGTGTGCAAGCTGGAAAAATACGGCACTGGGTGTGCGAGCTCGGAGGGTATGGCACTGTGTGTGCGGGCTTAAATTACGTGGCACTAAGTGTGCGAAATCGAGTAGTAAGCACTGTGTGTGCGTACTCTATATATATGGAGGGTGTGTCTCCATTGAATTGAGTATGGACAGCGGATAGGGTAAGTACCTCGAGCTCATGACGAATAGAGAATACGTTCATGCTTGGGGTTGAATTTGATAAGCCTTAAATCTATGTGATGATTGAAATTGTATGGTTGTGCTGGAAAATGAGTTAATGTGTAAAAATGCTTCGATTATCTTGTTGTGTAAAATATGAAATGTGGATGTATGATTTGGTACGAGATTGGACCGAAAGGTCCGAGGTATTATGGTATAGATTCGATATGGATGAGTACCTAGCCTCGTTTGTTGTACATGTTGTAGTAACTTTATCGTGGATTGATGAATGCTTATGACTTCTGAGTTGTAAACTCACTCGGTGTTTTTCTTGTCACCCATTTTAGGTCTCTCGGACTCGTATTGTTTGCGTGATCGGACTGTCGCTGAAGTCATCACAACGGCTGAAATCTTGTGGTATTGTTTTTGTTGTTGAAGAACATTTGGCATGTATAGGCTATTATATTTTGTCGAATTGTGGGTTGTAAACTTTAAGCCATGTGAAAATGGCCTATGTGGTCGTCGAGTGGGATGCTAGAACCTATAGCCACGAGTCTTAGAAAGTCTAATTTTGATAAGGTGGCCATAATTTGTGTCATGTATGATGGATGATTAAGGCCAAGGAAAATTCATGAAATTGGCATAGTCACTGCAGTAACTGTTGCGGACAGCAGCAGTGAGATGAGATTGAAAAATCACTAAAAATAGTAGAAGTAGAATTAAATAGTGAGTAAATTATGGAACTGAACCTTGATGAATCTATTTTTATATGGACGAAACGAAACGACCATATGAGCAGTATACTGAGAAATATTAAAGTTCTCGTGAGACAGGGCCAGAACGGTTTCTGGGTCCCCTGTCGCGACTTTGAAAATTTACCATAAATTATCCAGAAATAATTAGGAGTCATAACTTATATGTACAGATTCAATTTTGAGTCTAGTTTCATTAGAAACAAACAACACCAGTATTAAATCCCTGTACAGAGAGATATCCAAGTTGTAACACGCGAAGGTCAGAGCAGTCGATCCCTGTAACATGGGTGACTTTAACTAATAAACTGTACCAATTGGACCAACCAAAAATTCTAAAAATAAATCCATGGATGGGTATATGAGTCTAAATTCAGGGAAAATTTACGAAAACAGTTTCCAAGTTTTGAAACTCGAGATATGATTTTTAAGGCGATGGTGACGCAGTTTTCCAGCCTGACTGGTAATGTCAAATTGGTTGGTATCTTGAGAGGATTTGGCCGTTAACCCCTCGTGTCCGACACCGGCGTCGGTCACGAGTTAGGGGTGTTACATAGTACTACACATGTGACCAATAATCTGGTACACGTAGTAGCCTACACTTAGTACTACACACGTGATCACAATTTTCGGGTACACATAGTAGTTTCACTTAGTACTACACATGCGACCAGTTATCCGGTACACGTAGTAGCCTGCACTTAGTACTACACACGTGACCTCACAATAGTTCATTTGTATCATTTCTATTCCGAAGGTTCAACCGGGAAATTCCTCACTTTTCAACATTTTACTAAATTGTCCGTAATCAATTTAAATTCATAATTTACATCAAATACCATTTGATAAGCAGCCACATTTCATATGATATCAAACTATAATAACATAAAAAGAATCGATAGATTATTTATGTACGAACTTACTCGAAGTGTCGATCTCACTATCCATAGTACCAATTGTCCATTCATAGTATAATAAGACACAACTCAAATATCAAATCAACTTTTAAGAATTTACATAGCATATATCACATATTTCATATATCACTTGTCATGTATCATCATTTTCTTGCATTTCATGTAACATTCTTTCTTGTCATATTTCCACATCATAAACACCATTCCATCAACTTTTTCAATATATTAAATCATACAATATATGCAATAATAGTAAGAAATATAATTCAAACATAACATTTCATTATTATTACCATACGAACTTACCTCGATCCACAAACGACAATTTACCATTTTAGTCCATAACCTTGTATTTTCTCGATTTAAGCCCGAATCTCGATTTCCTTCATCTATAATATCACATTTAGCCTAATAATTAGTCACACATTTCATACGGGTCCAAAAATCATATTTTTACAAATTTTCATTTTGACCCCTAAACTTTTGCATATTTGCACTTTTGCCCCAAGGTTTGGAAATTAAACTTCATCCTATTTTCTTATGTTTTATGATATGCTGATCATTTTTACCTTTTATGGAAACATCAAATTCTCACTCTAACATGTACTTATGACTATTAGGTATTCTTACCGATTAAGCCCTTTCGCTTGTTTTCACTTAAGACCGAGTAGCACAAGTTGTCTAACATAATTTAAAACCTCATATTCTATCATAAAACACCAAAATACACAAATTTCACCTATGGGTATTTTTCCAATTACGAACCCTAGGTTGAATTATTGCTAGCATAAGCTAAATCAAGTTGCCGGGACTCCAAAAACGTAAAGAAAACATTAAAAACGAGGCTAAAACGGACTTACAATCGAGCTTGGAAGCTTGGAAACCCTAGCCATGGAGTCTCTCTTTGTATACACGTCCATGATGAATAAGATGAACAAAATTGGCTTTTAATTTTGTATTTTAATTCATTTTACCCCTAAATGACCAAAATGCCCTTTTTACTAAACTTTCCAAAAATTCCATCCATATCCAATTTTTGTCCATAAACTTAGAAATTGGTCAAATTTCTATTTAAGACCTCCTAATTAATATTTCAAAGCAATTTCATACGAGAAACTTCTAGAATGCATGTTTTGCAACTTTTTCAATTTAGTCCCTAACTTCAAATTAAGCACTTTATGCATAGAATTTCTTCACGAAATTTTCACAAAATCATGCAATCATATCATAGACCTCAAAATAATCATAAAATAATTATTTCTATCTCGCATTTGTGGTCACAAAACCACTATTCTGATTAGGCCCTAATTCGGGATATTACAACTCTCCCCCCTTTAGGGATTTTTGTCCCCGAAAATCTTACCGAAAAAGTGGTCTTCACTTAGATTCCTCAATTTCATATTCAATGCTGAAGAACTTTCACTCAGGCGGTGCCTCCAATATATCTCTTTAATTTCTCATATATTCTGAAAGCTTACAGACTCATCTCTTAATTGTTCTTAAATTTTCAACCCTTCTCTGTTTCCCTTGTCATCTTGATATAAAACCAAATCTCAATTTGGTTAATGGAGACTAAAATTCCAAGAAATCCAACAATCAAAGGGACCTGTACTCTTCTGAAATAATCATACAGATTTTTATCATTAATAAATCACAATCCAATAACATTTGAATCAAATTACAATACACGTCATTACTTTCTGAATGAATAGGCAAATTTTCACTGTGAGCTTCATACAATTCTTTCTGTATAAGCCTCAGAATAATAATAATAATACCGTGAATCAGATCCAATCTGAAATTCAACATCAGAAGTCGATCCTCACTGTACTCTTTTAGTTTACTACTCACTATCACATTTCCCTCTTTCCGCTACGAAAATAATTCTGATATAACCTTGAAAATAAACCTTTCTTCTAGTTACAAAATAATTCATCATGCCATCCTTTACTATTCATCCATTATGTTAATCAAAACCATCTCAATTGCATTAGTTCAAGTACCAAAATATCTCAATTGAAGACATTAGCTATAATTGACTTACTTGAGAGAAGTAATCCACCATACCGATTGAAACTCGCACTTTTATCACTTATACCTTTACTGTTGTCAAACCTTACACTAAAATTAGAAAAATCCCAATACTGAAATCACCACATCACCCAAATCAAATCAGAAGTATAGTCATGCTTGACATGATTATCATGAGCTGAAGAATGCACTCCGAACATGAGTCATAATTGACAAATTACGGAATAAAGATAACAAGAAAACCGAATAAAGAAATCTAAGATAGAAAAACCCAGAATAAAGAAATCCAGAATAGAGAAACCCAAGATACGATACTATGCCAGAAAATTGAAAACCAAACTCATAGGAAACTATAGAAGATCCCGATAATTCCTCAGAGAAAAGAAATCCAGTAGAAAACATCATTTAATCTCACTGGAATCAAATGCAACAAGAACAATGTATCTTCCCATATATATACATATCAAATGGAGCATCAAGTAGAAGAAACAGAATCATAGTACCATACATATTCTCTCACCAATTTTTTTATTAGGCAGAATATAATGGAATGCCCGAAGGAATAGAGTAATACAATTTATAAACTAGTCAGGCTACCAATGTTTTCGTCTAACATCAGGATTAGAATACATTCCCATATAACAAAAATTTCTTCAAAAGATCAATAACCGTAGAAATATTTCTGGGAACGGATAAACATATAGAACATCTTAGAAGAAACTACTAAAATCTGTCTAGCCGTAACTGTCACACTTAAATATTACACATTTCAGATATCATTTCCCTAACTATTTTTGCCATCACAAATTTCACATTTCTTTTCACTAGAGAAGACTAGTTCTGAATAAATTTTGATTTGCACTTTTCTCAACCTTGTACCTTAGTAATTTGATTTATAAAAAAAATTTCTTCTCTAATTGGAACAGTGCATAACTCTAATAATTCTTATGTCAATCTAATACTTTTCTAGGTTTGACTTTACTTATCAACCCATTCTTGAATATCTAATCATATTTATAATTATTCTAGCATTGAACTCTTTGGTTTCTCAACCGGAAACTTATTTAGTACAAATCTCATGAAATTCCATTATAAAACACCACTTTGGTAAGGGGGAAGGGGTCGTAGGGCCTCTAACTCAACTCTCATATACATATACATGTAACACAATTTTCATCATAGTAATCATATCTCAATCATGTCGTTCATTTCGAGTAACTAACATTCATATTGGTTTAATGCCCACTTTCCAGTTATCTCATTTAGTCAAGTATAATTATGCATGCATCCTATGTTTTCTGGATAGCTTGACTTATCCATTCATCTACTCAAACAAATCATACTCATGACATCATATAAGGGTTAAACAAACATAGATATTTGCATCACAATCGCAACTTTCATTTCGTGCATCATCATATACATATCATTACAATCACATAATTCAGTCCAAACAATTTAACATAGATAAATTCATTTCTTTATAATCATTTATCTCATAAAAAGAAATATCATTGACATTTATCTACATTCAACATTCAATCAAAGCAATGACATTCTCATTCATATCATGATATTAGGAACTTTTACTCAAACCTCTATGAATTTCTATTTATCCCGTTCATCTTATCAAGTAAGTCAAATACACTACATCATATGAGCATCAAGCAAGTATGGATATTTATCACAACATGACCTTTCATCTCACGTGTTATCACTTATATATACATCATAAATTTTTATTCATATTTTTCTAAATCGAGACTCATCATAATCGTAATTTTATTCAAACACCTTCGCATCACATTGAACATGGTCAGTGCAGCTCGGCTGGAGAGTACCTCTATCTAAACAAGATGGTGGTTATACGCGTCGGGAGACATCACACTATCACAGATCAGTGGCATGTATAGCTGGACTTTTACACATGCTAGGTTAGTCTGAGAACCGACTAAACCATAGCTCTGATACCACTAAATGTAATACCCCTTACCCGTATTCAAGGCTGGAACAGAGTACGAGGCATTACCAGACTTAACAATACACATAGACGAAAATCGGGCCATAAAATTTCATTTAATTTAAAACTTTTCTAACACATGCATAACAAACAAAGCTAACTATATCATCACATCAAAACATAGGACATGGCACGATTAATTAAACTTATAAACCATAATGGATAAGGGCTACATCTCATGATCATATACGATAACTCAATGCAGACTGATACGTATGTTCAAAATCATAATAAAAATACATATCACAAACCAACTTCCTATACATGCCACTCACTTGATATTTCTAATATTTGAATTAATTCTCCCAAAATGATAGTTTGATAGTGTGATTTTGCCTCCGACGATCTCCAACCCCGAGCCGAACTGCCAATACTAAAGAAATGGAGAGGATGGGTAAGCTTTACGCTTAGTAAGTTCATATGAAAATAATAAGCAATTACTACCACGCTTTTCAAGATAAAACACTATAATTGTACAATTACAATTGTTCAGGTTAAGTTGTGTTATCGAGTTGCAGTTACTAAATCATTCATATCTGAAGCTATGAAACTCAAAATTTATTTTCGTTAATTTTCATTGAAACTAGATTCATAGAACCTTCTCCAATAAAATTTCCAGAATTTTTGGTTTAGCCAATTAGTACAGTTTTTTCATTAAAGTTTCCCCTGTTTCAAGGTAAGCCTACTTTGACCCCTGTGCACTACTAACCAAATTTCTCCCTGTACATAATTTCAACGACCATACCGTTTTTTTCCCTTAAAAACAGACTCAATAATAAATCCATGCATGTAAGGTATGACTCTTAATAATTTTTGTACAATTTATGGTGAATTTATAAATTCAAAATAAGGGATCTCGAATTTATTATGACACTGTCTCAAAAAAATTATAATATCACATAGTATATAACTATTTTGCTCCCCTGTTTCTGTTATATGAACATAGACTCATTAATCTTTAATTGCATAATTTTTTTGAAATTTAATTCAACTTACACAATATTTGGTAAATTTTCAAAGTCATGCACTGCTGCTGTTCAACACTATTTTACTACTAAAGTTCACTTTTACACAATTCACTTAATCCATTCTATTTCATCGAGGTTCGCTCAAACATCGAGCATATTGCTCATAAATTCAAATAAACATATACTTGCACTTGTTCATCACATAATCACTTTCACATGTATTTTCATTTAATCGATTTCCCGTTGAACTCATCAGAATAATAATAGATACACAATTGCCTGCACATTTTCCCATTTCCACACTTGTAGCCGAAGCTATCTAGTACGCATAGTAGCCTGCACTTAGTACTACACATGCGACCAATAATCTGGTACACGTAGTAGCCTGCACTTAGTACTACACACGTGATCACAGTTTTAGGGTACGCATAGTAGCCTGCACTTAGAACTACACATGCGACCAATTATCGGTACACGTAGTAGCCTGCACTTAGTACTACACACGTGACCTCACAATAGTTCATTTGTATCGTTTCTATTCCGAAGGTTCAACCGGGAAATTCCTCACTTTTCAACATTTTACTAAATTGTCCGTAATCAATTTAAATTCATAACTTACATCAAATAACCATTTGATAGGCAGCCACATTTCATATGATATCAAAATATAATAACATAAAAAGAATCGATAGATTATTTATGTACGAACTTACTCGAAGTGTCGATCTCACTATCCATAGTACCAATTGTCCATTCATAGTATAATAAGACACAACTCAAATATCAAATCAGCTTTTAAGAATTTACATAGCATATATCACATATTTCATATATCACTTGTCATGTATCATCATTTTCTTGCATTTCATGTAACATTCTTTCATGTCATATTTCCACATAATAAACACCATTCCATCATCTTTTCCAACATATTAAATCATACAATATATGCAATAATAGTAAGAAATATAATTCAAACATAACATTGCATTATTATTATCATACGAACTTACCTCGATCCAGAAACGACAATTTACCATTTTAGTCCATAACCTTGTATTTTCCCGATTTAAGCCCGAATCTCGATTTCCTGCATTTATAATATCACATTTAGCCTAATAATTAGTCACACTTTTCATACGGGTCCAAAAATCATATTTTTACAAAATTTGATTTTGACCCTTAAACTTTTGCATATTTGCACCTTTGCCCCAAGGTTCAAAAATTAAACTTCATCCTATTTTCTTATGTTTCATGGCATGCTGATCATTTTTCCCTTCATTGGCAAATCAAATTCTCACTCTAACATGTACTTATGTCTATTAGGTATTTTTACCGATAAGCCCTTTTACTTGTTTTCACTTAAAACCGAGTAGCACAAGTTGTCTAACATAATTTAAAACCTCATATTCTATCATAAAACACCAAAATACACAAATTTCACCTATGGGTATTTTTCCAATTATGAACCCTAGGTTGAATTATTGCTAGCATAAGCTAAATCAAGTTACCGGGACTCCAAAAACGTAAAAATCATTAAAAACGAGGCTAGAACGGACTTACAATCGAGCTTGGAAGCTTGGAAACCCTAGCCATGGAGTCTCCCTTGGTATACACGTCCATGGTGAAGAAGATGAACAAAATTGGCTTTTAATTTTGTATTTTAATTCATTTTACCCCTAAATGACCAAAATGCCCTTTTTACTAAACTTTCCAAAAATTCCATCCATGTCCAATTTTTGTCCATAAACTTAGAATTTGGTCAAATTGCTATTTAAGACCTCCTAATTAATATTTCAAAGCAATTTCATACTAGAAACTTCTAGAATACAAGTTTTGCAACTTATTCAATTTAGTCCCTAACTTCAAATTAAGCACTTTATGCATAGAATTTCTTCACGAAATTTTCGCACAATCATGCAATCATATCATAGACCTCAAAATAATCATAAAATAATTATTTCTATCTCGTATTTTTGGTCACCAAACCACTATTCTGATTTGGCCCTAATTCGGGATATTACAATGGTTTAATTAGTGTTTTTGTCCCTTTACTATTTTAAATCTATAACAATTAACTTTTACCTCTTTTACAATTTAATCCTTTTACCGTAATTAAGCAATAAATCATCAAAATTACTGAATCAAACTTTAATTCACATAAAATACGACTCTGTAAATATTTAATTAAAATATTTACTGCCTTAAATTACAGGAACGAGGTCCTAATAACTCATTTTCAATAACCACTTGACTTTTGAACTGAACCACTTATGCAAACTTTTAATTCAATTGGTTAAAATTCCACAAATCAAAATTCAATATAAAATTATTATTGACTCATGTAATTTAAATATTAATTATACTAACTTACTTGTCAGATTTGTGGTCCCAAAACCAGTGTTTCTGATGCCACTAAAAATTGGGTTGGTCTAGTGTGACTGTCACTAGTTCCTTTGGGGAGAATGTGTTGTTCAATAGAGATTGTCGTAGGTGTCTGCTAATGATTCAAGGACAAGTCTTCTATGTAAACTTGATGGAGTTGCCATTCTATGGGTTCGACGTAATTTTAGGGATGGATTGGCTGATTGAGCATAAAACAAGGTTGACTTTGAGCTAAAGAGAGTCACTTGTGAAGCAATGAAGGCAAAGAGATTGTTATGGTTTGTGAGCAAGTTCAATTTATGACCAACGTGGTTTCAGCCATGAAAGTAGAAAGATGCTAGGTAAGGGCTGCAAAGCCTATCTAGCTTTTTTGATGGGTTCGTAGGATTTGGTGAAAGGGCTTTGCAAGATACGAAATTAAAATACTTTTCTGAAGTGCTGAAGATACAACTTCAGGAGTTTCTTGGTAGAGGCTTTATACGATCAGGCATATCACCTTTGTAACACCCCTTACCCGTACCCGAGATCGAGACAAGGTATGAGGCATTACCGTACATAAACAGGGCATCTCTAGAAAAAATCGATCATGAAATTTCATTCCAAATTAAATCCGACCAAACAAAATCATATCGTCCTTATTACGGACCTTCGAGGTCCAAAACATACATTAAAAGAAATCTGGAACTAACCCGAGAACTTAAGAAAATTCTAAGAAAAATTTCTAGGTTTAAGCCTCACACGCCCGTGTGCTTTGGGACACGCCCGTGTCCTATATCCATGTGGAATTTCTAGAATTTATTTATAATTTTGAACCTACAGGGAATTTCACACGACCGAGCACACGCCCGTGTCCCTCACACAGCCTAGACACGCCTATGTCATCACTTATGTCCAAAAACCTGGACATTTTGTTTATGACGTCAGTGTTCACTTAAGGGCACACGACCAAGGTACACGCCCGTGTAATAGGCCGTGTCCTCCACACGGCTGAGACACACGGCCATTCAACACACCCATGGGGCAGACCGTGTGCCACACACGGTCTAGACACACGCCCGTGTGTCTACTTGTGTGGACCATTTAAATGATATTTTCCAAGCTTATAGTCACCCACAATCACTAATACATTCCAACATACTTTATAACATGAAGCGTGACATATTCAAGCACTCAATATTCCATACCATGGCACTCTTCTATCTTCATAAAGTCATCGTATTGTACATTCATTTGTTACACTATTTAGAGGCATTCCACACCAATTTCATGCATTATTAAATTTGTTGTCATGACTTGCAATTGTGCATTCATACTTATAGTCATTTTAAGCCATTAGATCATCCCTTATCCTTTAGCACCCAATTCATACTTTACCGTACATTCATTGATTAACAACATACCACATCATTATCATGCACTCACCAAGAAATAACATATCCCACCATCAAAACTAGTACATGCATGTATGGGTAATTAGATTACAACCCAAATGATCAAATATGAGCCATATCACATAGCCATTACAAAATGAATCATTATTATCATTGGCCTTTACAAATTGGCCAAATAGCATGACACATATCATAAAATGACCAAGTTTCCTAAACATGCCATACTCAAAATAATAATTTCACTATACCCAATAGTCTTTTGATAGTGTGATTGAATACTCCGGCAGCTTCCGATCCCCGAGCTAGCTTGGTGGAACTATAAAGGATGAAAAGGGAGGGGAGTAAGCGTTAAAGCTTAGTAAGTCAACATACAAATAATATGAAATGGTAGTGAGGAATCAACATGCATAAACATAGAAACATATACATAAAGATTATTCATCATTCAAACCTTTCTACTTACTCATCATACGCACATATATACTTGCTCATCGTAAATCGATCTTTATTAAGACATTGTTCATAGGTTTAGCATACATACCTGTACTCATTGTAAAGTATCCATAACCATACCTCTTTCATATGTCCTCCTAAGGACTCTCATTACATTCACTACATTACCCGTTGAACACTCGAAATACTATTGGATACGCAGAAACCTTACACATAAGTGCCACATTTACAAATGTAGCCAAAGCTACCACATAACATGTAACACATCCATAATGAACTCAGACCTCTCATTGCACATAGCATCTTCATCGTGCTTGCTCGTAACGTCATGGATAACGACCATAATAACATTCACGCTTTCATAACAATTAGCAAGCATATAGTTCATCATTCCAATAAAGCATTTATTACAATACATATTAAAACATTAAAGCATACTACAACACCACATTATTTGCTTATGTACTTACCTCGGTACAAAATGATGATAATCGAGCCTAATCATCATGTACTTTATTCTTTCCTTGATCAAGTCCTAGTTCATGTTTTTCTTGATCTATAATGCCAAATTTAACTTATTTATTATTCACATTGTTCAAATAGGTCCATAATTCATACTTTTTCAAATTTATATTTTGAACCCTAAACTTTCACATATTTACGATTTAGTCCCTAGTCTCATAAAATGAAATACATGCATTTTCTTGGTTACCCAAGCCTAGTCGAACCTTTACTATGCTCATATCAGCTCATATTTTCTTTTATTTCATATTATTACTATTCTCTTTTACACTTTTACAAACAAAGTCCCTTGTTTAGGTGTTTTCACTAAAATTCACCTAGTAAAAGATGTTTTTTATGCCTCAAACATTCATATTCCTCTATTAATCATCAAAATACATGCATGTCACACATGGGTCAAATTTTATACATGAGCCTTAGCTTAAAATATAGCTAGAAATGGGTAGATCATGCTTCAAGGACTTCAAAAATGTAAAGAACATTAAAAACGAGGCTAGGATACACTTATAATCAAGCTTGAAAATGTTGAACAAACCCTAGCTATGGTGGCTTGAAATTTTCGACAATGAAGGAAGAAGATGGACACCAATTTTGACATATTTTTCCCTTTTTATTCTTTTAACTACCAATTGACCAAAATACCCTTAGGGTTTCTCTTTCACAATTTTCCTATGCATGTCCATTTTTGTCCACAATTATAAAAATTGGTCAAATTGCTAATTAGGACCCTCTAATTCAATATCTAATGCAATTTCATGCTTAAAGCTTCTAGAATGGAAGTTTTACAGTTTATTTAATTTGGTCCCTAAAATGCAATTAGACATTTTATGCATAGAATTTCTTCATGAAACTTTCACATAAACATACATTCATAACATAAACCTTATAAGAATCATAAAATAATTATTTCTATCTTCAGATTTGTGGTCTCAAAACCACTATTCTAATTAGACCCTAATTCGTGATGTTACAACTCTCTCCCCTTTAGGGATTTTCGTCCCCAAAAATCTTATTGGTGAAAAGGTTTTGGTATTTTTTCCTTATAGCCTCCTCGGGCTCCCTTGTAGCCTCTTTAACCCCATGTCTTTGCCATAAAACTTTCACAAAAGCAACACTTTTGTTTCTCAATTGCTTGACTTCCTGAGCCAAGATCTTAACAGGTTCCTCACCATAAGTCATATCTGGTCTGATCTCAACCTCTGTCATTACAATCAAATGTGAAGGGTCAAATCTATATTGGCGCAACATGGACACATTAAACACATCATGGATCTTTTCTAATTCAGTCGGCAAAGCCAATTGACAAGCAATAGGCCCTATTCTTTCAGTAACCTCATACGGTCCTATAAAACGAGGACTCAACTTGCCTTTTCTACCGAATCTCAAAATCTTCTTCTATGGGGATACTTTCAAGAATACCTTATCACCAACTTGATACTCAATTTCTTTCCTTGTCAAATCCGCATATGACTTTTGTCTGTCAGACGCCACTTTCAAACAATCAAGAATTACTTTTACCTTTTCCTCGATTTCCTTAATCAAATCTATCCCATGAATCCTATTCTTCTTAAGCTCAGTCCAATAAACGACGTACGACATTTACATCCATACAATGCTTCATAAGGTGCCATCTTCAAACTCGTCTGATAGCTATTATTATAGGCAAATTCAACCAAAGTTAGGTACCTTTCACAATAACTTAGAAATTCAAGAACACAACATCTAAGCATTTCTTCAAATGTTTGAATTACTCTCTCGGATTGTCCATCAGTCTGTGGATGAAAAGCGGTTCTAAAGTTTAGCTTTGTACCCAAAGCTTCTTGTAACTTCTCCCAAAACCGTGAAGTGAACCTTGGATCCCTATCCGAAATAATCAATAAAGGTACTCCATGAAGTCTCACAATCTCAGAAATATACAGCTCGACTAGCTTATCAAGTGAATAATATTGCGTATTGGTATAAAATAAGCCAACTTAGTCAATCTGTTAACCACTACCCATACGACATCTTTCTTTCTTGGTGTTAATGGGAAGCCTGTCACAAAGTCCATAGTAACCATGTCCCATTTCCATTCAGGAACTAAGATAGGTTGAAGTAAACCTGAAGGTACCTGGTGTTCGGCCTTTACTTGTTGGCAAATCAAGCATCTCGATACAAACCATTCCACCAATACATTTTCTTTAAATTATTGTACATTTTTGTGCTACCCGGGTAAACTGACATACCTCCGTTATAAGCTTCATTCAACTCAGTATTCTTCAGAACACAAATCTTTCCACGGAACCTCAGAAAATCATCAAGATCTCTCTGGAAATCTAATTTACTGCTCAACTCACACTGAGCTTTCTTAGCTTGTAACTCCTTATCAACTTCCTGAGCATCACAAATCTGTTGAAGAAAAGTTGGTCTAGCTCTTAACTCTGCTAGAGTTGTACCATCATGAGATAGGGTTAACCGTGTGTTCATAGCTCTTAAAGAAAATAAAGACTTTATGCTCAAGGCGTCGGCAACCACATTTGCCTTACCAGGGTGATAATTAATCACAAGTTCATAATATTTTAATAATTCAAGCCACCTTCGTTGCCTCAAGTTCAAGTCCTTTTGAGCCATTAGATTTTTAAGACGTTTATGGTCTGAATAGACATGGCATTTCTAGGTAATGTTGCCAAATCTCTAAAGCAAATACAATAGCATTAATTCTAAATCATGCGTAGGATAGTTCTTCTCATAGGGCTTCAGTTGCCTCGAAGCATAAGCTTCTACCTTATCTTCTTGCATAAGGACACAACCTAGTCCATTCAAGGATGCATCACTATAAATCACTAATTCTTTCCCTGGTTCTGGTTGTACTAACACTGGTGCCTCGATTGACAACGCTTTCAGTTTCTCAAAACTTTGTTGGTACTTCTCCGTCCATTCAAACGTAACATCTTTTTGCAACAACCTCGTAATTGGGGTGGCTATCATCGAAAATCCTTTCACAAACTGTCTCTAATAATTGGCTAAACCCAAAAAACTCCTAACTTCGGTTATGTTCTTTGGCGGCCTCCATTCGACAATAGCAGAAATCTTACTGGCCTAAAAATCTAACCTCTCGAAGCCAAAACTCGCTTTTACTAAACTTGGCATATAACTTTTTATCCCTCAGAGTCTGTAAAATAGTTCTCAAATTCTCGGTATGCTCTGCCTCATCTCTAGATTAAATCATAATATTATTGATAAACACCACAACAAACTTGTCTAAATATGGATGAAAATTCAGTTCATTAAACCCATAAACATGGCAGGAGCATTAGTTAATCCGCATGGCATAACAAGAAACTCATAATGACCATACCTCGTCCTAAAAGCAATCTTAGGCACATCAGACTTTTTCATTCGTAATATAGTATCTGAACCTCAAGTCTATCTTAGAGAACCACGCCGCTCCCTTCAGTTGATCAAACAAGTTATCAATTCTTGGTAGATGATACTTATTTTTTTATTGTCACCTTATTAAGTTACCGGTAGTCAATGCATAATCTCACAAAGCCGTACTTCTTTTTCATAAATAGTATGGGAACACCCCACAGCGAAAAGCTTGGTCTCACAAGACCCTTGTCGGTTAGCTCTTGTAACTGTTATTTCAAATCTTTCAGCTCAATCGGGGCCATCCTATATGGGGCAATAGAGATGGATGCTGTCCCTGGCATTAGCTCAATAATGAATTCAACTTCTCTAACTGGAGGTAAACTCGACAATTCCTCAGAAAATACGTCCGTGTACTCGCACACAACTAGCACTGATTTGATTTTCAATTTGGATTTCGTTGTATTCAATATATATGCCAAATAAGATTCATACCCTTTTCTTATATATCTCTGAGCAACCATCGAAGAAACCATCATTAGCAACTTCTCTGCATCATCTGATTCAACCCAAAGAATTTCACAATTTTCATATTTCAATTCCATAACTTTCTGTCTACAATTCACTATAGCCTCATGTAGTGTCAACCAATCCATACCCAGTATGACATCAAATTTGTCAAACGATAATCAAGTCAGCCGGAAAACAATGACCTTTAACCATTAATGGCCATTTCTTACATACTTTATCAACTATCACATGCTTTCCGATCGGGTTAGACACCTTATTTACAAATTCTATAGACTTGATCAGAATATTCAAACTCGATGCCAATTTCATACACATATACGAATGAGTGGAGCCAGGGTCTATCAAAGCAATAACATTAGTATCATAGAGAGAAAATTTACCAGTGATCACATCAAGAAAAGTTGCGTCTTCGCATGCATATATGGCATAGGCTCTAGCCAGAGCCCTAGCTTTAGACCTTACTATTGTATCTCACGTCACATTCTTACTACTGGATTTATTCCCGGCATTTCTCGAGGGTCTTCCCCTAAAAGTTGCACCACTCAGTCTTGGACTCTAAAATCTTTCTTTTTCCATCATCTTGGGATAGTAGTTAATAAAGTGGTCTAAAGACCCACATTTAAAACATGATCCTTCACTCACTTTATAGTTGCCAGAATGACGTCTACCACATTGCGGACATTTAGCTTTGGAAGGTTTAGCGTTACCCATGCTTGCCATAGACGTAGCCTGAGTTCTAAAACCCAAATTCTACTTTTTACTATTCCCATATGAATGTCAGCTGACACATGTGAACGAGAATACATCTCTCTAGATTTCTTAGACTGAAATGGAAATGACTTATGCATGTACCTCTTTCTTGTATCTTTTGCATCAGACTCGGCCTTCTTCCTTTCTTTAACCAAGTCTTCAGCTTTACAAGCCCATTCAACAAGTACCACAAATTCTTTCAACTCAAGAATACCCACTAATGTCTTAATATCCTCATTCAGTCCATCATCAAATCTTCTGCACATCTTAGCCTTGGAGGGTACGCACTCCTGAGCATATTTGTCGAGTCTAACAAATTCTCTCTCATAGTCACTAACTGTCATATGACCCTGTTTCAATTCCAGAAATTCCGTATGCTTCTGTTTGATGAGTCTTTCACTAATGTATTTCTTTCGAAATTCCTCTTGAAAGAATTCCCAAGTAACCCTCTCTGGTGGTACTACAGATATCAACATTCTCCATTAGTGATACGTCGCATCTCTCAATAGGGATATGGCACATTTCAAACACTCCTTGGGTGTACATGACAATTCATCGAATATCCATATCAAGTTCTCAAACCAGAACTCAGCTCTTTCGGGGTTATCATTGGCATTTGCCCTAAATTCTTCGGCATCTTGTTTTCGAATTCTATCAATAAGTGTTCTAGTAAATCTCATGAAATCCATATGTTGAGGCATCACAGGTGCGGGTTGAGGATTTGGGGGAGGTGGGGGAGGTTGAGCATTCAAGTTCGTTCGAACAAACTCCGTATACCATGCATTCATCATGTGGAGAAAGGCCTCTCTACCTCTTTCTCCTTTACTGACCGTTTCAGGCCTACTTTCAGATGGCACCTCTCCTTCCGCTCGAGCTGGGGCGTTAGTTTCTAGGTCATCTGCCACTGCTCTGTCGAGATCTATTTGCTATATGAAAACACATTTTAATATTGTCAGAAGTCGTCACACTATCATTACTTATATATATATATATGTATGGCATGTATATCTAGACTCAAATACGCTAGGTTAGTCCTAGAATTGACTAAACCATAGCTTTGATACCATTAAATGTAACACCCCATACCCGTACCCAAGACCGGGACAGGGTACGAGCCATTACCGTACATAAATGGGTATCTCCGAAAAATACTGATCATGAAATTTCATTCAAAATTAAATCCGACCAAACAAAATCATATTGTTCTTATTATGGACCTATGAGGTCCAAAACATACATTAAAAGAAATCTAGAACTAAACTGAGAACTTAAGAAAATTCTAAGAAAAATTTCTAGATTTAAGCCTCACACGCCCGTGTGGAGGTAATGCACATGCCCGTGTCCCATACCCGTGTGGAATTTCTAGAATTTATTTTTCATTTTAAACCTACAGGGGTTTTCACACAGTCGAGCACATGCCCGTGTCCCTCACACGGCCTAGACACACTGTGTCATTGTCTGTGTCCAAGAACTTGGACATTCTGTTTATGATTTCAACATTCCCTCAGGGACACACGGCCAAGGCACACGCCCGTGCACTGGGCCGTGTCCTCCACACGGCTAAGGCACACTGTCGTGTCTCTACCCGTGTGTTTACTACCATGCATACTGATTTAGAAATTTTAGGTGCAGGGGACACACAGCCATTCAACACACCCATGGGCCACACACGGTCTAGACACATGCCCATGTGTCTACCCATGTGGACCATTTAAAGGCTATTTTCCAAGCCTATAGTCATCCACATTCACTTATACATTTCAACATACTTTATAACATGCAACATGACATATTCAAGCACTCAATATTCCACACCATTGCACTCTCTTATCTTCATAAATCATACTATTGCGCATTCATTTGTTACACTATTTAGAGGCATTCCACACCAATTTCATGCATTATTAAACTTGTTATCATGACTTTAAATTGTTCATTCATACTTATAGTTATTTTAAGCCATTAGGTCATCCCTTATCCTTTAGCACCTAATTCATACTTTACCATACATTCATTGATCAACAACATATCACATCATTATCAAGCAGTCATCAAGCAATAACATATCCTACAATCAAAACACTAGCACATGCATGTATGGGTAATTAGATTACAACCCAAATGATAAAAAATGAGCCATATCACATGGCCATTACAAAATGAATCATCATTATCATTGGCCTTCACAAATTGGCCAAATAGCATGACACATATCAAAAAATGACCAAGTTTCCTATACATGCCATACTCAAAATAATATTTTCACTATACCCAATAGTCATTTGATATTGTGATTGAATACTCTGGCAGCTTCCGATCCCCGAGCCAGCTTGGTGGAACTACAAATGATGAAAAGAGAGGGGAGTAAGTGTTAAAGCTTAGTAAGTCCACATACAAATAATATGAAATGGTAGCAAGGAATCAACATCCAAAAACATAGCAACATATCATAAACATTATTCATCCTTCAAACCTTTATACTTACTCATCATACACACATATATACTTGTTCTTCGTAAATTGATCTTTATTAAAACATTACTCATAGGTTTAGCATACATACCTGTACTATAACGCCCCCATGCCTGAGACCGTCGCCAGAGTCGAGTATGAGGTGTTACTAAGCTTAATTTAACATATTTAGAACTTTGGATTATTTATTTCTACATTCACAGCTTTTAAGCTACTTGCATCACAGTCACAAGAAAAATCATATTTCGAGTTACGAAACTCGAAATCAAGATCCGTAAATTTTCCCTAAATATAGACTCATATACCTATCTACTAATATTTTTCTAGAATTTTTGGTTGGGCCAATTAGTACAGTTTATTAGTTAAATTTACCCCTGTTTCAGGACTTGACTGGTCTGACCTCTGTTTACTACGAACCACATTTCTCTCTGTAAAAATTCCATATGACTATGAGGATTATTTATCCTGAAACTAGACTCAATAAGGATTCTGAGATTATAAAATACACTACCTAATTATATCTTTACAATTTATGGTAAATTTCTAAAGTTGGAACAGGGGATTCAGAAACTGCTATGACCCTGTTTCACTAAAATTCAAATATCTTCTAACATATACTTCCTTTACTTGTTTCATTTCTTTCATGTGAAACTATACATAATAAGCTTCAATTTGATATGTATTTTATCACCAAATTCAATTTCTATGATTTTTAGTAAATTTTCTAACTCGCGTTAGTGTTGCTGCAGTATTCTGTTTATGGCAAATTTCATCCTTTTTATGAGTTTTTATGCACTAAGTATCTTAATAGTTTTCCTTAACATCAAACATAATCTAAACTAACCATTTTCATAATTTATCATTATCAAGCATTTCCTCAACCATTTCACAACCATACCATAAGATCATTTACACAAAATAGGTATATTGCTATACATGCCATACTTAAATTTACAAGCCATTTACCAAAAGTCTTCCGGATAGTGTGGTGAGCCTTGACCTATCCCGACTCTCGAGCTGGCTTGTCCAAAACTACAATGAGTAAGAAGGAGGGAGTAAGCATAAATGCTTAGTAAGTTCATATGCAAATAATAAGTAACATAACAAACAGTTATACCAGTCAACATTAGCATACATCACTAAAACACATATCACATTTTTAATCATTCTTCATCATCTTATTACCTTATCGTGGTTGTATCAATACTCAACCCGAGGGTTAAATACATACCTATCCAAAATATCCATTTCATATCACTTACCAATACGTCTCTTTACATCTCAAAATTTTCCTCCATTTGAGTAGAACTTTACCCGTTGAACACATTGGAATATAATTCGGATACATGGATAACTTGCACATAAGTGCCATATATGCAATCAAGCAATCATGTAACCCGCCCATAAGCGAACTCGGACTCAACTCAACGAGCTCGGGCGTTTGCATCCATAAGTGAACTCGGACTCAACTCAACGAGTTCGGATGCCTAGTTACATCTCACGAACTCGGACTAAACTCAACGAGTTCGGACATTCGCATCCATAAGTGAACTTGGACTCAACTCAACGAGTTCGGATGCTCAACCATCCTAGTGACATGTCACTTGTATCCTAATCTATTCCTAAGGTTCAAACGGGCTTTTCCTCGAACACTTATCCTTGCCGCTTTCCGTAGAATGTCAAATCAATACTCGGTAACAATTATATTTAACAAGTAGTTCACATAATTTACATATTATTTGAAATTAATCACAAACCATACATTTCATAATAAAATTCAGCATAACATATAATTAACATCAATAACTTAAAAATAACCATTATGCTACATTATTTACACATGAACTTACCTTGGTACCAAAATACAAAGATTTTGCAATTTAGTCCACAATCTTTTCTTTTCCTCGATTGAGGTCGATTCCACGTCTTTCTTGATCTAAAATAACACATTTAGCTTATTTAATACTCACATTATCAAACTAATCCTTAACTCAAATTTTGGCAAAATTACAATTTTACCCCTAAATTTTTGCATATTTACCTTTTTGCCCCTAGGCTCGGGATTAAACTTTATTCCTTATTCTTATGTTTTACAACATGCTGATCACTTTTCTCTTCTATGGCAACATCAAATTCTCACTCTAACTTGTACTTGTGACTATTAGGTATTTTTACCGATTAAGCCCTTTTACTCGTTTTTGCTTAAAATCGAGTAGTACAAGTTGTCTAACATAATTTAAAACTTCATAGTCTATCATAAAACATCAAAATACACAAATTTCACCTATGGGTATTTTTCCAAATATAAACCCTAGGTTAAATTATTGCTAACATAAGCTTTATCGAGTTACCGGGATCTCAAAAACATAAAAATCATTAAAAATGGGGCTTGGAATCACTTACTATGGAGCTTGGAAGCTTGAAACAAACCCTAGCTATGGAGAACCCTTGAAATTTCGGCCTAATGAAGAAGATGGACAAAAATTGGCTTTTAATTTTGTTTTTAATTCATTTTAATAACTAAATGACCAAAATACCCTTACTACTAAACTTTCCAAAAATTCCTTCCATGTCCTAATTTTGTCCATGAACTTAAAATTGGTCAAATTTCTATTTAAGACCTCCTCATTAATATTCCAAAACAATTTCATACTAAAAACTTCTAGAATGCAAGTTTTGCAACTTATTCGATTTAGTCCCTACTTTCAATTTAAGCACTTTAGGCATAGAATTTCATCACGAAATTTTCACACAATCATGCAATCATATCATAAACCTCAAAATTATTATAAAATAATTATTTCTATCTCAGATTTATGGTCACGAAACCACTATTTCGATTAGGCCCTAATTCGGGATATTACAACTCTCCCCCCCTTTAAGGATTTTCGTCCTCGAAAATCTTACCGGTAAACAGATGTGGGTATTGATTTCTCATAGTTTATTCGGATTCCCATGTAGCTTCTTCTACTCCATGCCTTTGCCACAACACCTTCACAAGTGCAACATTTTTATTCCTTAGTTGTTTGACCTCTCGAGCTAAAATCTTAATCGGTTCTTCTTCGTAGGTCATATCTGGTTGTAGTTCAATTTCTGTCGGTGAAACTACATGTGAAGGATCCGAACGATACCGACGTAACATAGATACGTGAACACATCATGAATCTTCTCTAATTCAGGTGGTAATGCTAGCCGATATGCTACCGGTCTAACTTTTTCAATTACTTCATACGGCCCAACAAAACGCGGACTTAATTTGCCCTTCCGTCCAAATCTAAGGACTTTCTTCCACGAAGTCACCTTTAAAAATACTTTATCACCAACTTGAAATTCAATGTCCTTTCGCTTTAGTCGCATAAGATTTACATCTATCTCAAGCGACTTTCAAACAATCTCGAATTATCTTCACTTTTCTTGAGTTTCTTTTATTAGATCAACTCCACAAATCTGATTTTCCTTGAGTTCAGTCCAATACAATGGCGTTCGACACTTACGACCATATAATGCTTCATAAGGTGCCATTTTCAAGCTCGTCTGATAACTATTATTGTAAGCAAATTCCACCAACGGTAAGTATCTTTCCCAACTTCCTTGAAATTCCAATACACAACATCTAAGCTTATCTTCAAGAATCTGAATTATTCTTTCTGATTGTCCATCAGTTTGTGGATGAAAAGCAGTACTGAAATTTAACTTCGTACCTAACGCGTCTTGCAACTTTTGCCAAAACCGCGAGGTAAACCTTGGATCTCTATCTGAAATAATCGATAATGGTATTCCGTGTAATCTAACAATTTCTCGAATATACAGTTCAGCCAACTTGTTAAGAGAATAATCCGTACGTACTGGGATAAAATGAGCCGACTTAGTTAATCTGTCAACTATTACCCAGATGGCATCTTTCTTTCCTGGAGTCAATGGCAATCCTGAAACAAAATCCATAGTAATCCGATCCCATTTCCATTCAGGAACCATAATAGGCTGAAGTAATCCCGAAGGCACTTGGTGTTCAGCTTTCACCTGTTGACAAATTAACCATTTGGACACAAACTCTGATATATCTCTTTTCATTCCATTCCACCAATACATTTTCTTCAAGTTATTATACATTTTCGTACTACTCGGATGAATCGAGAAATAACCACTATTTGCTTCCTGTAGGATCTTTTGAATCAATTCCTCATTCTTCGGTACACAAATCCAATCTTTAAACATTAAGCACCCATCAGAACCAATTTTGAAATCTGATCCCGTATCAGCTTCACACTGTTTTCTTTTGGCTAGCAAATCTTGATCATTTTTCTGAGTTTTAGAAATCTCTTGTAAAAAATCTGTCTTGCTCTTAACTCTGCTAGAATCGAACCGTCATCTGACATTTTCAACTGAGTGTTCATAACTCTCAAAGCAAACAACAACTTTCTACTTAAAGCATCGGCAACCACATTCGCTTTTCCCGGATGATAATCAATAACAAGCTCATAATCTTTCAATAACTCCAACCATCTTCACTGTCTCAAATTCAAGTCTTTTTGTGACATCAAGTATTTAAGACTTTTGTGGTCGGTATATACCCGACATTTTTCACCATACAAATAATGTCGCCAAATTTTCAAAGCAAACACCACCATGACCAATTCCAAATCGTGAGTAGGATAATTCCTCTCATGAGGTTTTAACGCCTCAAGCATAAGCCACCACTTTTCCTTCTTGCATGAGTACACACCCCAAACCATTTAGAGAAGCATCACTATACACCACAAATTCTTTACCTAATTCGGGTTGTACCAACACCGGTGCTTCAGATTAATAACTTTTCAATTCTTCAAAACTCATTGACATTCTTCCGTCCATTCAAATTTAACATCCTTTCGGAGTAGTCTAGTCATAGGAGCAGCAATTATAGAAAATCCATTTACAAACCGCCGATAATACCCAGCTAGCCCCAAGAAACTTCTAACTTTAGTTATATTTTTCGGTGGTTTCCAATCAACAATGGCTGAAATTTTACTAGGATCAACCCGTATACCATCACCTGAAACAATATGACCCAAAAATCCAACTTCCCAGAGCCAAAATTCACTTTTACTAAACTTAGCATATAGCTGCTTATCTCTCAAAGTTTGCAAAACTATCCTCAAATGCTCAGCATGCTCTGTCTCATCTTTTGAATAAATTAAAATATCTTCTATAAACACCACAACAAATCTGTCCAAGTATGGCCGAAATATGCGATTCATTAAATCCATAAACATAGCAGGAGCATTTGTCAACCCGAATGTCATAACTAAAAATTCATAATGACCGTACCTTGTTCTAAAAGCAGTTTTAGGCACATTCGACTCCTTTACCCAGATTGTTAATACCCGGATCTCAAGTCAATCTTTGAAAACCATGTCGCTCCTTTTAGCTGATCAAACAAATCATCAATTCTTGGCAACGGATACTTGTTTTTGATTGTCACCTTGTTTAACTACCGATAATCAACTCACAACCTCATAGAACCATCCTTCTTTTTCACAAATAACACGGGAGCACCCCAAGGTGAAAAACTCGGTCTCACAAAACCTTTATCAGTCAACTCTTGCAACTACGACTTTAATTCCTTCAACTCTGCTGGTGCCATTTGTAATATCCTGATTTTGGGCCTAGTCGGAATAGTGGTTTCGTGACCACAAAATCCGAGATAGAAATAATTATTTTATGATTATTTTAAGGTCTATGATATGATTGCATGATTGTGTGAAAATTTCGTGAAGAAATTTTATGCATAAAGTGCTTAATTTGAAATTTGGGACTAAATTGAATAAATTGCAAAACTTGCATTCTAGAAGTTTTTAGTATGAAATTGTTTTGGAATATTAATGAGGAGGTCTTAAATAGCAATTTGACCAATTTTAAGTTCATGGACAAAATTAGGACATGGAAGGAATTTTTGGAAAGTTTAGTAGTAAGGGTATTTTGGTCATTTAGTTATTAAAATGAATTAAAAACAAAATTAAAAGCCAATTTTGTCCATCTTCTTCATTAGGCCGAAATTTCAAGGGTTCTCCATAGCTAGGGTTTGTTTCAAGCTTCCAAGCTCCATAGTAAGTGATTCCAAGCCCGCTTTTAATGATTTTACGTTTTGAGATCCCGTAACTCGATAAAGCTTATGTTAGCAATAATTTAACCTAGGGTTTATATTTGGAAAAATACCCATAGGTGAAATTTGTGTATTTTGATGTTTTATGATAGAATATGAAGTTTTAAATTATGTTAGACAACTTGTACTACTCGATTTTAAGCAAAAACGAGTAAAGGGCTTAATCGGTAAAAATACCTAATAGTCACAAGTACATGTTAGAGTGAGAATTTGATGTTGCCATAGAAGAGAAAAGTGATCAGCATGTTGTAAAACATAAGAATAAGGAATAAAGTTTAATCCCAAGCCTAGGGGCAAAAATGTAAATATGCAAAAGTTTAGGGTAAAATTGTAATTTTGCCAAAATTTGAGTTAAGGATTAATTTGATAATGTGAGTATTAAATAAGCTAAATGTGTTATTTTAGATCAAGAAAGACGTGGAATCGACCTCAATCGAGGAAAAGAAAAGATTGTGGACTAAATTGCAAAATCTTTGTATTTTGGTACCAAGGTAAGTTCATGTGTAAATAATGTAGCATAATTGTTATTTTTAAGTTATTGATATTAATTATGTGTTATGCTGAATTTTATTATGAAATGTATGCTTTGTGGTTAATTTCAAATAATATGTAAATTATGTGAACTACTTGTTAAATATAATTGTTACCGAGTATTGATTTCGGCATTCTACGGAAGACGGCAAGGATAAGTGTTCGAGGAAAAAGCCCGTTTGAACCTTAGGAATAGATTAGGATACAAGTGACATGTCACTAGGATGGTTGAGCATCCGAACTCGTTGAGTTGAGTCCGAGTTCACTTATGGATGCGAATGTCCGAACTCGTTGAGTTGAGTCCGAGTTCGTGAGATGTAACTAGGCATCCGAACTCGTTGAGTTGAGTCCGAGTTCACTTATGGATGCGAACGCCCGAGCTCGTTGAGTTGAGTCCGAGTTCACTTATGGGCGGGTTACATGGTAGCTTGGCTACATATGTGGCACTTATGTGCAAACTTTCCATGTATCCGAATTATATTCGATGTGTTCAACGGGTAAAGTTCTACTCAAATGGAGGAATACTCAAGATGAAAGGGACGTATTGGTAAGTGTTGTGAAATGGATACTTTGAACAGGTATGTACTTAACCCTCGGGTTGAAAACTCGATATAACAACAATATGGTAAGATGATAAATGAAAAGGTGATATGAATGTCTTGGTGATGATTATGCAAATGATGTTTTATGTTTGCTTATATGGTTATGTTACTTGCTATTTGCATGTGAGCTTACTAAGCATTTATGCTTACTCCTCCTTTTCATTCCTTGTAGTGTTGACAAGCCAGCTCGGAAATCGGAAACGGTCGGAGGCACGCTCACACTATCCGTATACCATCTTGGCATAATGGCTTGTATATTTTGAGTATGGCATGTATAGCATTATAATCATTTTATATATATGGTCTTATGATATGGTTATTGAGTGGTATGGAAATAGAAATGCTTGGTAATGATTAGCCATTGGAATGGCTAATCATGATCATATTTGGTATTATGTATGTCAAATTGCTAGCTAATCCATGGAAACCATGAAATAGGTAAAATTTACCATAAAATAGATTCAGACAGCAGCAGTGACGTGAGTTTGAAAAATCACTAAAAATAGTATAAATGGAATTAAATAATGAATAAGTTATGGAATCGAAGCTTGATGAGTCTATTTTCATATGGAATAAGCGAAACAGGTATATGAGCTATATTTTATGAGATGTTTAAATTTTTGTGAAACAGGGCCAGAGCGATTTCTGGATCCCCTGTTATGACTTTGGAAATTCACAATAAATTTTACAAAGATAATTAGAAGTCACGCTTTATATGTACAGATTCCTTATTGAGTCTAGTTTTATTAGAGATAAACGGCATAGTCATTGAAGGTCTGTATAGGGAGATATCTGATTCGTAATACACAGAGGTCAGAGTAGTTGAACCCTGAAACAGGGAGACTTTAACTAATAAACTGTACTAATTGGCCCAACCAAAATTCTAGAAAAAATTAGTAGATATATATATGAGTCTAGTTTCAGGAAAAATTTACGGAATTGGATTTCGAGTTTCGTAACTCGAGATATGATTTTTAAAGCGACTGTGATGCAGTTAGCTAGCTTGTCTGGAAATTTTAAAATGAATTGTATGAGCTGTTTAATTAATGAATTAAGTCCGTTAACACCTCGTGTTCGACTCCGGAAACGGTCTCGGGTACGGGTGTTACATTTAGTGGTATCAGAGCAGGTTTAGTCGGTTCTCGGACTAACCTAGCATGTGTAAAAGTTTAGCTATACATGCCACTGATCTGTGATAGTGTGATGTCTTCTGACGCGTATAAGTACCGTCTTATTTAGACAGGGTACTCTCCAACCGAGCTGTGCCGACCATGTTCAATGTTATGTGAAGCTATTTGAGTAAAATTATGATTATGATAAGTCTCGGTTCAGAAAAGTATGAATAAAGGTTTATGATACATATGTGATAATATGTGAGATGAAAGTTCATGTTGTGATAAATATCCATATTTGCTTAATGCTCATACGATGTAGTGTATGTGGCTTACTTGATAAGATGAACGGAATAAATAGAAAGTAGTAGAGGTATGAATAAAGGTCATAATGTTATGATACGAATGAAAATGTGTAACACCCCTAACTCGTGACCGACGCCGGTGTCGGACACGAGGGGTTAACGGCCAAACCCTCTCAAGATGCCAACCAATTTGACATTACCAGTCAGGCTGGAAAACTGCGTCACCGTCGCCTTAAAAATCATATCTCGAGTTTCAAAACTCGGAAACTGGTTTCGTAAATTTTGATACCAATAAAATTGTAACACCCCTAACTCGTGACCGACGCCGGTGTCGGACACGAGGGGTTAACGGCCAAACCCTCTCAAGATGCCAACCAATTTGACATTACCAGTCAGGCTGGAAAACTGCATCACCGTCGCCTTAAAAATCATATCTCGAGTTTCAAAACTCGGAAACTGGTTTCGTAAATTTTCCCTGAATTTAGACTCATATAACCATCCATGGATTTATTTTTAGAATTTTTGGTTGGGCCAATTGGTACAGTTTATTAGTTAAAGTCACCCATGTTACAGGGACCGACTGCTCTGACCTTCACGCGTTACAACTTGAATATCTCTCTGTACAGGGCTTTAATACTGGTGCCGTTTGTTTCTAATGAAACTAGACTCAAAATGGAATCTGTACATATAAGGAATGACTCCTAATTCTTTCTGGATAATTTATGGTAAATTTTCAAAGTCACGACAGGGGACCCAGAAACCGTTCTGGCCCTGTCTCACGAGAACCTTAATATTTCTCAGTATACTGCTCATATGGTCGTTTCGTTTCGTCCATATAAAAATAGATTCATCAAGGTTCAGTTCCATAATTTACTCACTATTTAGTTCTACTTCTACTATTTTTAGTGATTTTTCAATCTCATCTCACTGCTGCTGTCCGCAACAGTTACTGCAGTAGACTATGCCAATTTCATGAATTTTTCCTTGGCCTTAATCATCCATCATACATGACACAAATTATGGCCACCTTATCAAAATTTGAGTTTCTAAGACTCGTGGCTATAGGTTCTAGCATCCCACTCGACGACCACATAGGCCATTTTCACATGGCTTAAAGTTTACAACCCACAATTCGACAAAATATAATAGCCTATACATGCCAAATGTTCTTCAACAACAAAAACAATACCACAAGATTTCAGCCGGTGTGATGACTTCAACGACGGTCCCGATCACGCAAACAATACGAGTCCGAGAGACCTAAAATGGGTGACAAGAAAACACCGAGTGAGTTTACAACTCAGTAAGTCATAAGCATTCATCAATCCACCGATAAAGTTACTACTACATGTACAACAAATGAGGCTAGGTACTCGTCCATATCGATTCTATACCATAATACCTCGGACCTTTCGGTCCAATCTCGTACCAATTCATACATCCACATTTCATATTCTACACAACAAGATAATCGAAGCATTTTTACACATTAACTCATTTTCCAGCACAACCATACAATTTCAATCATCACATAGATTTAAGGCTTACCAATTTCAACCCCAAGCATGAACGTATTCTCTATTCGTCATGAGCTCTAGGTACTTACCCGATCCGCTGTCCATACTCAATTCAATGGAGACACACCTCCATATATTTAAAGCACGCACACACACAGTGCTTACTACTCGATTTCGCACACTTAGTGCCACGTAATTTAAGCCCGCACACACAGTGCCATACCCTCCGAGCTCGCACACCCAGTGCCGTATTTTTTTCCAGCTTGCACACTTAGTGCCATATATTTCCAGCACGCACACTTAGTGCCATATATTTCCAGCACGCACACTTAGTGCCGATCTCGTCACCGTACACACGTATTGCCCGCACACTTAGTGCCGAAAGCAAACTTTCTACACATTTCACTATTTCTCTTACATTCAACAAATGTCATCACTCCATACACATACATTTTCATTCATATATATATATGTCATCCCATTAAACACAATTGTATAAATTTTACAATCATTTAAGCAATATCAAATACGTGCTTAATGACTTACCTTGTTTGGGGTAGAACGGTTCCAAATCGGCTACTCGTTTGCTTTCTCCTTTCCTTTGTCCAATCTAGTTCCCCTTTGCTCTTGAGCTAAATCAAACAATTTACCTCTCCATCAAACACAAACATACGGCATTCACATGCATTATTATGGTTATTGCGAATACTTAACACAACTAAGCTGAAAATTTACTCAATCTCATCTTAATTTATTGCTACTTATTTATCAAAGTTTCCAATACAAGGTATTTAACACCTATGCCCATTTGTACCCCATATGGCGAATGCTTCATTCCTTACCCAATTAACCATCCAACAATTTTTCAGCCTCATTACCACCCTTTTCATGTCTAATTGTTTAAATACTCTCAAGCTCATTCACAAGTACTATTATACATCTCATTAAGCATTAATCATGTTGCAACATAAATTCTATAGCATGGCCGAATACTCATGCACACACACATAACAACAAGAACTCAATGGCACAAAATTTCCTTTTGTTAAACATTCGAACTTACTCATTTCCATGCTTTCATCACAACAACATCAAAACACTCACCAAGGAAAACAACATGCATGGCGAATTTTAACTCACCTAACAACTTAGTTTCGATTTGAGATTCAAGGAAAATTTTGAACCAATCCTCCAAATCATGCATGCATTTTCAAGAGTGGCATAAAACATACCTTCTTGTATCAAAACACCTTAGTCTAGTAAGCTCCATGGCTGATTTTCTCAAGCTTTTTCCCCTTTCTTCTTAGTATATTCGCCAAGCAAGGAGAAAATGAGAGAATGAACACCCTTTTTTTTCTTTCTTTCTTTGCTTTTGTTTCTCTCATGTACTGCAAGGGGGAAAGCATCCACACTCTTTTTTTTTTTTGTTATCATCATTTTCTTTTTCCATTTCTTTAATGCTAACTTTCTTATTTTATTGTTTCCTACATGCATCACTAGTCTAACATGTTGGAGACATGTTTCCACCCATAGCATGGCCGGCCATCATGCTTCATTTTGGCTAATTTGACATGCAAGGACAACACTTTCCCACATGTATTAATAGGCCACCTTACATTTGCCTAGCACATTTCTAAATTTTCTCAGATAAGTCCTATTTGATAAAAATTCACTTACAATTAACAAAATCCAAACATGAAATTTTCACACATGCATATATACATATAATGAGCATCAATTATGATGGTTAATTATTATTATGACTCGGTTTAGTGGTCCCGAAACCACTTTCCGACTAGGGTCAATTTAGGGATGTCACAACTCTCCCCCACTTAAGAAATTTTCGTCCCGAAAATCTTACCAGTAAATAGGCTCGGTATCGCTCTTTCATAGAGTCCTCAAGTTCCCAAGTGGCTTCTTCCATTCCGAGTTTATGCCACAACACCTTCACTAACGGGATTTTCCTATTGCGCAACTCTTTTACTTCACGCCTCATAATGTGAACGGTTCCTCTTCATAGCTCAAATTAGGTGAATCTCAATCTCGGATGGAGCAATTACGTGCGATGGATCAGACCTATATCGTCAAGCATCGAGACATGAAAACGTTGTGAATCCTTTCGAGCTCGGGGAAAAATTAATCGATATGCGATCGCCCAATTCGTTCGGATACTTCATATGGCCCGATGAACCTCGGACTCAATTTGCCCTTACGACCAAATCTAAGCACCTTCTTCCAAGGTGAAACTTTGAGAAAGACCTTGTCTCCAACCCGATATTCAATATCTTTTCTTTTCAAATCCGCATACGACTTTTGGCGATCCAAGCGACTTTCAAACTTTCACGAATTACTCGAACTTTTGCTCGGCATCCTTAACCAAATCAACCTCGAAGAATTTACCTTCACTAAGTTCAGGTCAGAATAATGGGGTACGGCATTTACGACCGTATAAAGCCTCGTAAGGCGCCATCTTAATACTTGATTGAAAGCTATTGTTGTGCGAATTCAATCAAAGGCGAATACTGTTCCTATGAACCACTAAACTCAAGGATGCAACATCTCAACATATCCTCGAGTATTTGAATTATCCGTTCGGATTGACCATCGGTTTGGGGTGAAAAGTGCTAAAATGCGTTTGGTACCCAAAGCCTCTTGCAATTTCTTCCAAAACCGCGACGTAAATCTTGGGTCTCTATCCGACACGATAGAAATAGGTACCCCATGCAATCGAACAATTTGGGAGACGTATAATTCGCCAACTTATCGGCGTAAAATCCGTGCGGACGACAGGATAAAATGAGCAGACTTGGTCATCTATCAACAATGACCCAAACCGAGTCTTTCATATTACGAGTCAATGGTAACCCGCACACAAAGTCCATTGTTACTCGATCCCATTTCCATTCGGGTATCATGATCGGTGAAGTAATCCCGATGGCACTTGATGTTCCGCTTTCACTTGTTGACATATCGGACACCTTGAAACAAATTCGAAATGTCTCGTTTCATAGGGCCACCAAAATTGGCGTTTGGTCATTGTACATTTTAGTACTACCGGGTGGATTGACATTCGACTACAATGGGCTTCATTCAGAATTATCGAAATAAGTTCAATTCTTTGGAACACAGACGACTTCGAACCTCAAACAATCGTCATCATCAATTTGAAACTCGATTCCTTATTCGAACACACTCACCCGTTTTGCAAGCAACTCCTCATCAACTTTTCGAGCTTCACGAATTTGATGAGCCAATAATGGTTTGGTCTTTAATTCGGCTACTAACACATTGTCGGGTAGAATAGACAAGTGTACATTCATCGTCGTAAAGCAAATAGTGATTTCGACTTAAGGCATCCGCAACCACATTAGCCTTTCCCGGTGATAATCAATGACGAGTTCATAATCTTTTAACAACTCGAGCCATCGTCTTTGTCGCAGATTTAAGTCTCTCGAGTCATCAAATATTTGAGACTTTTGTGATCCGAATACACATGGCACTTCTCACCAAATAAGTAATGTCGCCATATCTTTAAAGCGAACACGATGGCGACCAATTCGAGATCATGGGTTGGATAATTTTTCTCATGTGGCTTTAATTATCTCGACGCATAGGCCACAACTCGCCTTCTTGCATCAATACGCAACCCAACCCAAGTAGGGATGCGTCACTATAAATGACAAACTCTTTGCCCGATTCGGGTTGCACTAGAATTGGGGCTTCATCAAATAAGCTTTCAGTTGATCGAAACTTTTCGACATTTCTCCGTCCATTCGAACTTAACATCCTTTTGGAGTAGCCGTCATTGGCGTGGCTATCGTCGAGAAACCTTTTACAAATCGTCGGTAATAACCGCAAGCCCCAAAAAGCTCCTAACTTCGGTAACATTCCTTGGTGGTTTCCAATCGACTATGGCCAAAATTTTGTTCGGGTCCACCACGACACCGTCACGGACACCACGTGCCCCAAAAAGCTAACCTCTTTCAACCAAAATTCACATTTCTTGAACTTTGCGTATAATCGCTTATCTCGTAAGATTTGCAACACTAGCCTCGGTGTTCAAAGATGTTCGGTTTCATCTCTCGAATAGACCAAAATGTCATCGATAAATACAACTACGAACCGATCCAAGTATGGCCTGAAAATTCTATTCATTAAATCCATAAACACCGTAGGGCATTAGTGAGCCCAAACGGCATCACCAAGAATTCGTAGTGACTGTACCTCGTTCTAAAAGCGGTTTTGGGTATGTCCGATTCTCGGACCCTCAACTGATAGTACCCCGACCTCAAATCTATCTTTGAAAACACCGAGGCTCCCTTTAATTGATCAAACAAATCGTCAATTCGTGGCAATGGATATTTATTCTTTATCGTCACTTTATTGAGTTGACGATAGTCGATGCACAACCTCATGGTTCCGTCCTTCTTCTTCACAAACAATACAAAGTCGCCCCATGGAGAAAAACTCGGTCGAGCGAAACCTCTATCCGTCAATTCTTGCAATTGAACCTTCAATTCCTTTAATTCCGTTAATGCCATACGACACGGGGCTATTGAAATCGGCGTAGTACCGGTACAACTTCGATGTCAATTCCACTTCTCGAACCGGTGGCAATCCAGTAACTCCTCGGGAAAAACATCCGAATACTCACAAAACACTGGTACCGATTCGAGTTTCCTTTCCGTCTCTTTACTTCCAAACACATACGCAAGGTATGTTTCACACCCCTTTTCACATACCTCCGAGCGGTCATAGAAGATATTATCATTGGCGCTCCTTTTAAATCAAGAGACTCGACTCGAACTACCTCATTATTTGCACTCCTCAAATCAATGGTTTTCCTTTTGCAGTCCACCATCGCATCATGTACTGTCACCAATCCATACCAAGAATAACATCGAATTCATTAAATGGTAGAAGCATCGATCGGCCGGAAAACAGATTCTCGAATTATTAGGGGCATCTCTTGCACACTTTATCAACGAAAGCACGTATTGACCCAAAGGGTTTGACACTGAATTACGAACTCAGAGACTCAACGGTAGAGTCTTATGGATGCTAAGGTTTCACATACATATGAGTGAGTAGAGCGGGGTCAATCAATGCAATCACAATAGTATCAAAGAGAGTAAAAGTACCGGTGATAACGTCGGGGAGGATGCCTCCTCTCGTGCGCTGGATGGCATATGCTCTAGCAGAGCACGGGTCTTGGATCGGACAGCCGTATTAGAGGCTCCTCTCGATTACCACCCCTACCTCCGAGAGATTCTCGGGGCCTACCTCCGGCCGTCGTTCCACTAGGTCTTGCACCTTGCGTCTTATTCCTCTCATCTAGCTCGTGCAATCTCTAATGAAGTGGTCCTTGAACCGCATCCATAACAGCCCTATTAGCAGACTTACCCCAACATTCACCTAGGTGTCGTCTTCCACATTGGGGGCATTCAGTCTCTCTTGACGATTATTGCCCACACTAGCTACTGAAGTAGCTCGAGTCCGTCAATGGTCGGGCTCTAATGGAAATTCCCGCAATCGTCCTCGACTTCTGGTGTCCTCCACGAACCTCTTTACAGCCGAGAACGGAGCTTTACTCGTCGATCTTTTACGGTAATCTCTTGCTTCAAATTCAGCCTTCTTCTTCTCCTTCCCAAGTTCTTCCGCCTTGCAGCTCGTTCGACTAGTGTCACGAACTCCTTTATCTCTAAAATTCCCATTAGTAACTTTAACTCTTCATTCAATCCTTCTTCAAATCTTTTGCACATCGCAACCTCATCAGCCACACACTCCGAGCATACCGACTAAGTCTTACGAACTCATGTTCAGATTCAGATCTGATCATCCGCCTTGCTTGAGTTCCAAGAATTCCTTACGCTTCGATCGATGAACCGTTGACTAATGTATTTCTTCGAAATTGGATTGGAAGAAATCCCAAGTAACTCGTTCATTTGGGACTATGGAAATTAAAGTCCTCCACCAATAATAAGTGAGTCTCATAACAAGGATATAGCACACTTAAGACATTCATCGGTGTGCATGGCAGTTCATCTAACACTCTAATGGTGTTATCGAGCGAACTCGGCCTTTTCGGCATCATCAAGAACTATGGCCTTGAACTCCTCGCCCCACGCTTCCTAATCAAGTCCACGGTGGTTTACTCAACCTCACGGGATCGAGAATCGGAGGCATTGCGGGCTCTTGGGGTGGAGTATTTAAATTCGGGAATGGTTGGACAGCCGGGTTGGTTCGGGCATATTGCGCGACCCACTCATTCATCATGGTGAAGAAGGCTTGTTTCGCCCTTCATTTTGATTATTCGCGGATGATCGAGGCTCGTGGCGGTGTCCCTTGCGCAGAGCAGCCGCTACACTTTCAACGTCATCCGCCAAGGGTCTCTACCCGGGTTCCATTGCTAATCAAAACAAAAATTCCAACCGTCGAAGTCATCACATTATTAAGCGCTAACAATTTGGCATGTATAGCTAGACTCACACGCGCTATGGTAGTCCTAGAACCGACTAAACCATAGCTCGATACCAATAAAATTGTAACACCCTAACTCGTGACCGACGCCGTGTCGGACACCGTGGGTTAACGGCCAAACCCTCTCAAGATGCCAACCAATTTGACATTACCGGTCAGTTGGAAAAGCTGCGTCACCGTCGCCTTAAAATCATATCTCGAGTTTCAAAACTCGGAAACTGGTTTCGTAAATTTTGATACCAATAAAATTGTAACACCCCTAACTCTTGACCGACGCCGGTGTCGGACACGAGGGGTTAACGGCCAAACCCTCTCAAGATGCCAACCAATTTGACATTACCAGTCAGGCTGGAAAACTGCGTCACCGTCGCCTTAAAAATCATATCTCGAGTTTCAAAACTCGGAAACTGGTTTCGTAAATTTTCCCTGAATTTAGACTCATATACCCATCCATGGATTTATTTTTAGAATTTTTGGTTGGGCCAATTGGTACAGTTTATTAGTTAAAGTCACCCATGTTACAGGGACCGACTGCTCTGACCTTCACCCGTTACAACTTGAATATCTCTCTGTACAGGGCTTTAATACTGGTGCCGTTTATTTCTAATGAAACTAGACTCAAAATGGAATCTGTACATATAAGGCATGACTCCTAATTCTTTCTGGATAATTTATGGTAAATTTTCAAAGTCACGACAGGGGACCCAGAAACCGTTCTGGCCCTGTCTCACGAGAACCTTAATATTTCTCAGTATACTGCTCATATGGTCGTTTCGTTTCGTCCATATAAAAATAGATTCATCAAGGTTCAGTTCCATAATTTACTCACTATTTAGTTCTACTTCTACTATTTTTAGTGATTTTTCAATCTCATCTCACTGCTGCTGTCCGCAACAGTTACTGCAGTAGACTATGCCAATTTCATGAATTTTTCCTTGGCCTTAATCATCCATCATACATGACACAAATTATGGCCACCTTATCAAAATTTGAGTTTCTAAGACTCGTGGCTATAGGTTCTAGCATCCCACTCGACGACCACATAGGCCATTTTCACATGGCTTAAAGTTTACAACCCACAATTCGACAAAATATAATAGCCTATACATGCCAAATGTTCTTCAACAACAAAAACAATACCACAAGATTTCAGCGGTGTGATGACTTCAACGACGGTCCCGATCACGCAAACAATACGAGTCCGAGAGACCTAAAATGGGTGACAAGAAAAACACCGAGTGAGTTTACAACTCAGTAAGTCATAAGCATTCATCAATCCACTGATAAAGTTACTACTACATGTACAACAAATGAGGCTAGGTACTCGTCCATATCGATTCTATACCATAATACCTCGGACCTTTCGGTCCAATCTCGCACCAATTCATACATCCACATTTCATATTCTACACAACAAGATAATCAAGCATTTTTACACATTAACTCATTTTCCAGCACAACCATACAATTTCAATCATCACATAGATTTAAGGCTTACCAATTTCAACCCCAAGCATGAACGTATTCTCTATTCGTCATGAGCTCTAGGTACTTACCCGATCCGCTGTCCATACTCAATTCAATGGAGACACACCTCCATATATTTAAAGTACGCACACAGTGCTTACTACTCGATTTCGCACACTTAGTGCCACGTAATTTAAGCCCGCACACACGGTGCCATACCCTCCGAGCTCGCACACCCAAGGTCAGTATTTTTTCCAGCTTGCACACTTAGTGCCATATATTTCCAGCACGCACACTTAGTGCCATATATTTCCAGCACGCACACTTAGTGCCGATCTCGTCACCGTACACACGATTATTGCCGCACACTTAGTGCCGAAAGCAAACTTTCTACACATTTCACTATTTCTCTTACATTCAACAAATGTCATCACTCCATACACATACATTTTCATTCATATATATATATGTCATCCCATTAAACACAATTGTATAAATTTTACAATCATTTAAGCAATATCAAATACGTGCTTAATGACTTACCTTGTTTGGGGTAGAACGGTTCCAAATCGGCTACTCGTTTGCTTTCTCCTTTCCTTTGTCCAATCTAGTTCCCCTTTGCTCTTGAGCTAAATCAAACAATTTACCTCTCCATCAAACACAAACATACGGCATTCACATGCATTATTATGGTTATTGCCGAATACTTAACACAACTAAGCTGAAAATTTACTCAATCTCATCTTAATTTATTGCTACTTATTTATCAAAGTTTCCAATACAAGGTATTTAACACCTATGCCCATTTGTACCCCATATGGCGAATGCTTCATTCCTTACCCAATTAACCATCCAACAATTTTTCAGCCTCATTACCACCCTTTTCATGTCTAATTGTTTAAATACTCTCAAGCTCATTCACAAGTACTATTATACATCTCATTAAGCATTAATCATGTTGCAACATAAATTCTATAGCATGGCCGAATACTCATGCACACACACATAACAACAAGAACTCAATGGCACAAAATTTCCTTTTGTTAAACATTGAACTTACTCATTTCCATGCTTTCATCACAACAACATCAAAACACTCACCAAGGAAAACAACATGCATGGCGAATTTTAACTCACCTAACAACTTAGTTTCGATTTGAGATTCAAGGAAAATTTTGAACCAATCCTCCAAATCATGCATGCATTTTCAAGAGTGGCATAAAACATACCTTCTTGTATCAAAACACCTTAGTCTAGTAAGCTCCCATGGCTGATTTTCTCAAGCTTTTTCCCCCTTTCTTCTTAGTATATTCGCCAAGCAAGGAGAAAATGAGAGAATGAACACCTTTTTTTTTCTTTCTTTCTTTGCTTTTGTTTCTCTCATGTACGGCAAGGGGGAAAGCATCCACACTCTCTCTTTTTTTTGTTATCATCATTTTCTTTTTCCATTTCTTTAATGCTAACTTTCTTATTTTATTGTTTCCTACATGCATCACTAGTCTAACATGTTGGAGACATGTTTCCACCCATAGCATGGCCGGCCATCATGCTTCATTTTGGCTAATTTGACATGCAAGGACAACACTTTCCCACATGTATTAATAGGCCACCTTACATTTGCCTAGCACATTTCTAAATTTTCTCAGATAAGTCCTATTTGATAAAAATTCACTTACAATTAACAAAATCCAAACATGAAATTTTCACACATGCATATATACATATAATGAGCATCAATTATGATGGTTAATTATTATTATGACTCGGTTTAGTGGTCCCGAAACCACTTTCCGACTAGGGTCATTTTAGGGATGTCACAACTCTCCCCCACTTAAGAAATTTTCGTCCCGAAAATCTTACCGTAAATAGGCTCGGGTATCGCTCTTTCATAGAGTCCTCAAGTTCCCAAGTGGCTTCTTCCATTCGAGTTTATGCCACAACACCTTCACTAACGGGATTTTCCTATTGCGCAACTCTTTTACTTCACGCCTCATAATGTGAACCGGTTCCTCTTCATAGCTCAAATTAGGTGAATCTCAATCTCGATGGAGCAATTACGTGCGATGGATCAGACCTATATCGTCAAGCATCGAGACATGAAAACGCGTTGTGAATCCTTTCGAGCTCGGGGAAAAATTAATCGATATGCGATCGCCCAATTCGTTCGGATACTTCATATGGCCCGATGAACCTCGGACTCAATTTGCCCTTACGACCAAATCTAAGCACCTTCTTCCAAGGTGAAACTTTGAGAAAGACCTTGTCTCCAACCCGATATTCAATATCTTTTCTTTTCAAATCCGCATACGACTTTTGGCGATCCGGCGACTTTCAAACTTTCACGAATTACTCGAACTTTTGCTCGGCATCCTTAACCAAATCAACCTCAAGAATTTACCTTCACTAAGTTCAGTCCAGAATAATGGGTACGGCATTTACGATCGTATAAAGCCTCGTAAGGCGCCATCTTAATACTTGATTGAAAGCTATTGTTGTAGCGAATTCAATCAAAGGCGATATCGTTCCTATGAACCACTAAACTCAAGGATGCAACATCTCAACATATCCTCGAGTATTTGAATTATCCGTTCGGATTGACCATCGGTTTGGGGTGAAAAGCGATTGCTAAAATGCGCTTTGGTACCCAAAGCCTCTTGCAATTTCTTCCAAAACCGCTGACGTAAATCTTGGGTCTCTATCCGACACGATAGAAATAGGTACCCCATGCAATCGAACAATTTGGGAGACGATAATTCGCCAACTTATCGAGCGTAAAATCCGTGCGGACGAGGATAAAATGAGCGACTTGGTCATCTATCAACAATGACCCAAACCGAGTCTTTCATATTTCGAGTCAATGGTAACCCAGACACAAAGTCCATTGTTACTCGATCCCATTTCCATTCGGGTATCATGATCGGCTGAAGTAATCCCGATGGCACTTGATGTTCCGCTTTCACTTGTTGACATATCAGACACCTTGAAACAAATTCAGAAATGTCTCGTTTCATACCGGGCCACCAAAATTGGCGTTTCAGGTCATTGTACATTTTAGTACTACCCGGGTGGATTGACATTCGACTACAATGGGCTTCATTCAGAATTATCGAAATAAGTTCCGAATTCTTTGGAACACACAGACGACTTCTGAACCTCAAACAATCGTCATCATCAATTTGAAACTCTGATTCCTTATTCAGAACACACTCAGCCCGTTTTGCAAGCAACTCCTCATCAACTTTTCGAGCTTCACGAATTTGATGAGCCAATAATGGTTTGGTCTTTAATTCGCTACTAACACATTGTCGGGTAGAATAGACAAGTGTACATTCATCGTCAGTAAAGCAAATAGTGATTTCGACTTAAGGCATCCGCAACCACATTAGCCTTTCCGGGTGATAATCAATGACGAGTTCATAATCTTTTAACAACTCGAGCCATCGTCTTTGTCGCAGATTTAAGTCTCTCGAGTCATCAAATATTTGAGACTTTTGTGATCCGAATACACATGGCACTTCTCACCAAATAAGTAATGTCGCCATATCTTTAAGGCGAACACGATGGCAGCCAATTCGAGATCATGGGTTGGATAATTTTTCTCATGTGGCTTTAATTATCTCGACGCATAGGCCACAACTCGCCCTTCTTGCATCAATACGCAACCCAACCCAAGTAGGGATGCGTCACTATAAATGACAAACTCTTTGCCCGATTCGGGTTGCACTAGAATTGGGGCTTCAGTCAAATAAGCTTTCAGTTGATCGAAACTTTTCTGACATTTCTCCGTCCATTCGAACTTAACATCCTTTTGGAGTAAGCCGTCATTGGCGTGGCTATCGTCGAGAAACCTTTACAAATCGTCGGTAATAACCGCAAGCCCCAAAAGCTCCTAACTTCGGTAACATTCCTTGGTGGTTTCCAATCGACTATGGCCAAAATTTTGTTCGGGTCCACCCGACACCGATGCGGACACCACGTGCCCCAAAAGCTAACCTCTTTCAACCAAAATTCACATTTCTTGAACTTTGCGTATAATCGCTTATCTCGTAAGATTTGCAACACTAGCCTCGGTGTTCAGCATGTTCGTTTCATCTCTCGAATAGACCAAAATGTCATCGATAAATACAACTACGAACCGATCCAAGTATGGCTGAAAATTCTATTCATTAAATCCATAAACACCGTAGGGCATTAGTGAGCCCAAACGGCATCACCAAGAATTCAGTAGTGACTGTACCTCGTTCTAAAAGCGGTTTTGGGTATGTTCGATTCTCGGACCCTCAACCGATAGTACCCGACCTCAAATCTATCTTTGAAAACACCGAGGCTCCCTTTAATTGATCAAACAAATCGTCAATTCGTGGCAATGGATATTTATTCTTTATCGTCACTTTATTGAGTTGACGATAGTCGATGCACAACCTCATGGTTCCGTCCTTCTTCTTCACAAACAATACAAAGCGCCCCATGGAGAAAAACTCGGTCGAGCGAAACCTCTATCCGTCAATTCTTGCAATTGAACCTTCAATTCCTTTAATTCCGTTAATGCCATACGACACGGGCTATTGAAATCGGCGTAGTACCGGTACAACCGATGCCAATTCCACTTCTCGAACCGGTGGCAATCCGGTAACTCCTCGGGAAAAACATCTGAATACTCACAAAACACTGGTACCGATTCGAGTTTCCTTTCCGTCTCTTTACTTCCAAACACATACGCAAGGTATGTTTCACACCCTTTTCACATACCTCCGAAGCGGTCATAGAAGATATTATCATTGGCGCTCCTTTTAAATCGAGAGACTCGACTCGAACTACCTCATTATTTGCACTCCTCAAATCAATGGTTTTCCTTTTGCAGTCCACCTTGCATCATGTACTGGTCACCAATCCATACCAAGAATAACATCAATTCATTAAATGGTAGAAGCATCGATCGGCCGGAAAGCAGATTCTCGAATTATTAGGGGCATCTCTTGCACACTTTATCAACGAGCACGTATTGACCCAAAGGGTTTGACACTCGAATTACGAACTCAAGAGACTCAACGGTAGAGTCTTCTTGGATGCTAAGGTTTCACATACATATGAGTGAGTAGAGCGGGGTCAATCAATGCAATCACAATAGTATCAAAGAGAGTAAAAGTACCGGTGATAACGTCGGGGAGGATGCCTCCTCTCGTATGCGGATGGCATATGCTCTAGCAGAGCACGGGTCTTGGATCGGACAGCCAGATTAGAGGCTCCTCTCGATTACCACCCCTACCTCCAGAGATTCTCGGGGCCTACCTCCACCGTCGTTCCACTAGGTCTTGCACCTTGCGTCTTATTCCTCTCATCTAGCTCGTGCAATCTCTAATGAAGTGGTCCTTGAACCGCATCCATAACAGCCCTATTAACAGACTTACCCCAACATTCACCTAGGTGTCGTCTTCCACATTGGGGCATTCAGGTCTCTCTTGACGATTATTGCCCACACTAGCTACTGAAGTAGCTCGGAGTCCGTCAATGGTCGGGCTCTAATGGAAATTCCCGATCGTCCTCGACTTCTTGGTGTCCTCCCGAACCTCTTTACTACCGAGAACGGAGCTTTACTCGTCGATCTTTTACGGTAATCTCTTGCTTCAAATTCAGCCTTCTTCTTCTCCTTCCCAAGTTCTTCCGCCTTGCAGGCTCGTTCGACTAGTGTCACGAACTCCTTTATCTCTAAAATTCCCACTAGTAACTTTAACTCTTCATTCAATCCTTCTTCAAATCTTTTGCACATCGCAACCTCATCACCACACACTCCGAGCATACCGACTAAGTCTTACGAACTCATGTTCGTATTCAGATACGGTCATCCGGCCTTGCTTGAGTTCCAAGAATTCCTTACGCTTCTGATCGATGAACCGTTGACTAATGTATTTCTTTCGAAATTCGGATTGGAAGAAATCCCAAGTAACTCGTTCATTTGGGACTATGGAAATTAAAGTCCTCCACCAATAATAAGTCGAGTCTCTTAACAAGGATATAGCACACTTAAGACATTCATCGGTGTGCATGACAGTTCATCTAACACTCTAATGGTGTTATCGAGCGAACTCGGCCTTTTCGGCATCATCGGTAACTATGGCCTTGAACTCCTCGCCCCACGCTTCCTAATCAAGTCCACGGTGGTTTACTCACCTCACGGGATCGAGAATCGGAGGCATTGCGGGCTCTTGGGGTGGAGTATTTAAATTCGGGAATGGTTGGACAGCCGGGTTGGTTCGGGCATATTGCGCGACCCACTCATTCATCATGGTGAAGAAGGCTTGTTTCGCCCTTCATTTTGATTATTCGCGGATGATCGAGGCTCGCGGGCGGTGTCCCTTGCGCAGAGCAGCCGCTACACTTTCAACGTCATCCGCCAAGGTCTCTCTACCCGGGTTCCATTGCTAATCAAAACAAAAATTCCAACCGTCGAAGTCATCACATTATTAAGCGCTAACAATTTGGCATGTATAGCTAGACTCTCACACGCTATGGTAGTCCTAGAACCGACTAAACCATAGCTCGATACCAATAAAATTGTAACACCCCTAACTCGTGACCGACGCCGGTGTCGGACACCGTGGGTTAACGGCCAAACCCTCTCAAGATGCCAACCAATTTGACATTACCGGTCAAGTGGAAAACTGCGTCACCGTCGCTTTAAAATCATATCTCGAGTTTCAAAACTCGAAACTGGCTTCGTAAATTTTGATACCAATAAAATTGTAACACCCTAACTCGTGACCGACGCTGGTGTCGGACACGAGGGGTTAACGACCAAACCCTCTCAAGATGCCAACCAATTTGACATTACCGGTCAAAGTGGAAAACTGCGTCACCGTCGCCTTAAAATCATATCTCGAGTTTCAAAACTCGAAACTGGTTTCGTAAATTTTCCTGAATTTAGACTCATATACCCATCCATGGATTTATTTTTAGAATTTTTGGTTGGGCCAATTGGTACAGTTTATTAGTTAAAGTCACCCATGTTACAGGGACCGACTGCTCTGACCTTCACGCGTTACAACTTGAATATCTCTCTGTACAGGGCTTTAATACTGGTGCCGTTTGTTTCTAATGAAACTAGACTCAAAATGGAATCTGTACATATAAGGCATGACTCCTAATTCTTTCTGGATAATTTATGGAATATGTATACATTGGACATTCGGCAATCACCTTTGCTAGTTTTTCCCATTTTTTTGTCGGTTATATATACATAGTCCTAAGGTAATATCACGAATGGGCTTACATATATATGTATATATAGCCGAATATGCAAAGCTTAAACTCAACATCACATAAGCTCCTAAGTGATGGCCAAATATGTATATCTATATATCTATCTATATATATATATCAACTATACTATTACTTTTAATTCATCTAATCACAAAATTTCATCTCATGAACACTTGACCCATTTCTCACAAAAATGAAACAACAACTAAAATGAACATCCCATTTTTACCCCATATGGCCGATTGCTTCATTTGTTACCCAACTAACAATTCAACAATTTCAACCTCATTACAACCTCTACCTATCCAATATAACATGAACACAATCCTCCACCCCTAAATTAGATTCGACAATCACTTAACCCATTTTAACCTCAACTTTCAAGTTAAAAGCAATTAACCACTCACCATATCCTACATTACTATCCATTTTAATGACATTAACACATCTACTAAGAGTTTCAAGCTTCTTGGTCGAATTTCAACCTCAAAATCCTAAGTCTAATCTATAGGATGAGTAGAATTTGAACTAACCATCTCAAACATGCATAGATTTTCAAGAATCATTCAATACATACCTCATTCTAGCCATCTTCCAAGCCAAAATCAAATAACCAAATCTCCCTTCCTTCTCCTCACTCACGGCAATAGCCAAAGAAAAAAAGATGAACACTCCTCTTCCTCCTTATTTTATTCATCTTTTCCTTTTAATTCCTTTCTTTAATTTATTTTAATTTACTTACCAATATTAAATAATAAACAACAAAAACACGGAGGAATGGAACCATGCTTGGCCGGCCACTTAACATGAATTGGGCACTTTGACATGCAAACCCAAACTTTCCTATTTTAATACTATTTGGTCCTTACTTATTTACCTATCATAATTTTCTAAGTCTCTCAACTAGATCCTTTCAAGCAAAATTCACATTCCTAAGATAAAATTAAAACATCAAATTTTTATACAAGTACTATCACACATATAAGATATGCAATTAAAATTTTAACTAAATTTTATGACTCGGTTTTGTGGTCCCGAAACCACATTCCGACTAGGGTCAAATTAGGCCTGTCACAGCATCCATAAGTGAACTCGGACTCAACTCAACGAGTTCGGATGCCTAGTTACATCTCACGAACTCGGACTCAACTCAACGAGTTCAGACATTCGCATCCATAAGTGAACTCGGACTCAACTCAACGAGTTTGGATGCTCAACCATCCTAGTGACATGTCACTTGTATCCTAATCTATTCCTAAGGTTCAAATGGGCTTTTTCCTCGAACACTTATCCTTGCTAGTCTTAGTAGAATGCCGAAATCAATACTCAGTAACAATTATATTTAACAAGTAGTTCACATAATTTACATATTATTTGAAATTAATCACAAAGCATACATTTCATAATAAAATTCAGCATAACATATAATTAACATCAATAACTTAAAAATAACCATTATGCTACATTATTTACACATGAACTTACCTTGGTACCAAAATACAAAAATTTTGCAATTTAGTCCACAATCTTTTCTTTTCCTCGATTGAAGTCGATTCCACGTCTTTCTTGATCTAAAATAACACATTTAGCTTATTTAATACTCACATTATCAAATTAATCCTTAACTCAAATTTTGGCAAAATTACAACTTTACCCCTAAACTTTTGCATATTTACCTTTTTGCCCCTAGGCTCGGGATTAAACTTTATTCCTTATTCTTATGTTTTACAACATGCTGATCACTTTTCTCTTCTATGGCAACATCAAATTCTCACTCTAACATGTACTTGTGACTATTAGGTATTTTTAATTAAGCCCTTTACTCGTTTTTGCTTAAAATCGAGTAGTACAAGTTGTCTAACATAATTTAAAACTCCATATTCTATCATAAAACATCAAAATACATAAATTTCACCTATGGGTATTTTTCCAAATATAAACCCTAGGTTAAATTATTGCTAACATAAGCTTTATCGAGTTAGGGATCTCAAAACATAAAAATCATTAAAAGCGGGCTTGGAATCACTTACTATGGAGCTTGGAAGCTTGAAACAAACCCTAGCTATGGAGAACCCTTGAAATTTTAGCCTAATGAAGAAGATGGACAAAAATTGGCTTTTAATTTTGTTTTTAATTCATTTTAATAACTAAATGACCAAAATACCCTTACTACTAAACTTTCCAAAAATTCCTTCCATGTCCTAATTTTGTCCATGAACTTAAAATTGGTCAAATTTCTATTTAAGACCTCCTCATTAATATTCCAAAACAATTTCATACTAAAAACTTCTAGAATGCAAGTTTTGCAACTTATTCGATTTAGTCCCTACTTTCAATTTAAGCACTTTAGGCATAGAGTTTCATCACGAAATTTTCACACAATCATGCAATCATATCATAAATCTCAAAATAATTATAAAATAATTATTTCTATCTCGGATTTATGGTCACGAAACCACTATTCCGATTAGGCCCTAATTCGGGATATTACATGTACTCATCGTAAAGTGTCCATAACCATACCTCTTTCATATGTCCTCCTCGGGACTCTCATTACATTCATTACATTACTCGTTGAACACTCGGAATACTATTGGATATGTAGAAACCTTGCACATTAGTGCCACATTTACAAATGTAGCCAAAGCTACCACATAACATGTAACACATCCATAATGAACTCGAACCTCTCAACGAACTCAGATGTTACATGAATCGCATCCATTATGAACTCAGACCTCTCAACGAGCTCGGATACCATATATATCACGAACTCGGACAACCCAAGTGACATGTCACTTGTATCCTAAACTATTCCTTAGGTTCAAATGAGATTTTTCCTCACTTGCATATAGTTTCTCCATCGTACTTGCTCGTAACGTCGTGGATAACGACCATAATAACATTCATGCTTTTATAACAATTAGCAAGCATATAGTTCATCATTATAATAAAACATTTATTACAATATATATTAAAACATTAAAACATACCATAACACTACATTATTTGCATATGTATTTACCTCGGTACAAATTGATGATAATTGAGCCTAATCGTCGTGTATTTTATTATTTCCTTGATCAAGTCCCGGTACACCCATATTTTCTTTTATTTCACATTATTACTATTCTATTTTACACTTTTACAAACAAGTCCCTTATTTAGGTGTTTTCACTAAAAATCACCTAGTAAAAGATGTTTATCATGCCTCAAATATTCATATTCCTCCATTAATCATCAAAATACATGCATGTCACACATGGGTCAAATTTTATACATGAAACCTAGCTTAAAATATAGCTAGAAATGGGTAGATCATGCTACTAGGACTTCAAAAATGTAAAGAACATTAAAAATGGGGCTAGGATGTACTTACAATCAAGCTTGAAAATGTTGAACAAACCCTAGCTATGGTGTCTTGCAATTTTTGGCAACGAAGGAAGAAGATGGACACCAATTTTGATTAATTTTTCCCTTTTTATTCTTTTAATTACCAAATGACCAAAATGCCCTTAGGGTTTCTCTTTCACAATTTTCCTATGCATGTCCATTTTTGTCCAAAATTATAGAAATTGGTCAAATTCTAATTAGGACCCTCTAATTCAATATCTAATGCAATTTCATGCTTAAAGCTTCTAGAATGTAAGTTTTGCACTTTATTCAATTTGGTCCCTAAGATGCAATTAGACATTTTATGCATAGAATTTCTTCGTGAAAATTTCACACAAGCATTCATTCAATAATAAAATAATTATTTCTACCTTTGGATTTGTGGTCTCAAAACCACTATTTTGACTAGACCCTAATTCGGGATGTTACAGTCTTGGGGTTCGCTGACTACCTCTGGACGTACTAACATCTAGAGTGTGAATACTACAACTAAAGATATAGATTTGAGGTGCTGTTTGAAAGTATATGGGTTATGTTGTAATATAGTTATGACGAAGTAGGTAAGTACTCCGAGGATCTTACCCTAGGAATTGTAGTTTGGGGAAAACTGCAATCAAACCAAGTACGGGGAAATAATTACTAATCTACTTGAGTCACAAATTAGTAGTGTTAATATGGAAGCAAGATGATAATAATTTTAATCAATTAAATAAGTTGAATTAAACCTAAATCTACTCTTAAGTACATGTATTGGTTTCTTTTATCTCTTGTTTTGAGTACGCGAGTTCCTTTAGCCTAGATCCAATTGTTTTACCTGATTAATTATTAATGTAGGTCCTAATCAATCAACTAGCCATTACCCTAGCAGGATCTCTCAATCTTTTACTAAACTAATGAGTCAACAATAACTACTTATCTCTCGACCTCATAGTGTAGACCGATTCAAGGTTAAGGTGTTCACGTATAGGCCATTCCAATTTTGGGTTAGCTCCCACCTAAATAACTTCCTAGGGTCATCAAGACTAGGGATTGTAACGCCCCCACACCCGAAACCATCACCGAAGTCGAGCTTGAGGGGTTACCGAACATAATTTATCAAATTAAGAACTTCAAATTATTTGTTTCTACATTCACAGCTTTCTAGCTACCCGCGTCACAGTTACAAGAAAAATCATATCTCGAGTTATGAAACTCGAAATCAAGATCCGTAATTTTTCCCTAAATTTAGACTCATATATATATATTTACTAATTTTTTTCTAGAATTTTTGATTAGGCCAATTAGTACAGTTTATTAGTTAAAGTCTCCCCTGTTTCAGGGTTCGACTGCTCTGACCTCTGTGTATTACGAATCAGATATCTCTCTATATAGAATTTCAATGACTACGAGTTTGTTTCTATTAAAACTAGACTCAACAAGGAATCTGTAAATATAAATAATTACTTATAATTATTTTTTTACAATTTATTATGAATTTTTAAATTCAGAACAGAGGATCCAGAAATCACTCTGGTCCTGTTTCACAAGGTTTCAAATATCTCATAAAGTACAATTTATATGCCTGTTTTTTTTAATCCATATGAAAATAGACTCATTAATCTTAAATTTCATAACTTTCTCATCATTTAATTCCATTTATACTATTTTTAGTGATTTTTCAAATTCATGTTATTGCTGCAGCAATATTCAATTTTAAGGCAAATTTCATCTTTTCATGAGTTGTTATGAACTAGATAACCTATTAAACTTCCATGATATCAAACATGATCTAAATTTAACCATCACCATGACTTATCAATATCAAACATTTTCTCAACCAATCATGGCCATATCATAAAATTATTTACACAAAATAAGTATATTGCTATCTGACCATACTTAAGTTTTACAAGCCATTTACCCCGATGAAAGTCCTTTGGATAGTGTGATCGAACCTTGACCCGTCTCGATTCCCGAGCTGGCTTGTTCAAAACTATAGTAAATAAAGAGGAGGGAGTAAGCATAAATGCTTAGTAAGTTCATATGTAAATAACAAGTAACATAACAATACAAATATACCAAACAACTTTAGCATGGTATCACCAAAACATATATCACATTTCTAAACATCATTCATCATCTTACCACCTTATCGTTGTTGTATCTATTTTCAACCCGAGGGTTAAGAAAATACCTGTCAAAAGTGTCCATTTCACAACACTTACCAAAACGTCGCTTGCATCTTAAGTGTTCTTCCATTTCACTAGAAATTTCACCCGTTGAACACATCGGAATACAACTCAGATACACGGATAATTTGCACATAAGTGCCTCACATGTAATCAAGAAATCATGTAACCCGCCCCTAAGTGAACTCGGACTCAACTCAATGAGTTCGGATGCCTAGTTACATTTCACGAACTCAGACTCAACTCAACAAGTTCAGACATTCGCATCCATAAGTGAACTCGGACTCAACTCAACGAGTTCGGATGTCAACCATCCTAGTGACATGTCACTTGTATCCTAATCTATTCCTAAGGTTCAAACGGGCTTTTTCCCTCGATCTCACATTTGCCATCTTCCATGGAATATCGGAACCGATACTCGGTAGCAATTCATATTTATCAAGTAGTAAACATAATTTGCATATTACTCAATATTAACCGCAAAGCATAATATTTCACGATTAAAAATCAGCATATCATATAATTAGCATTAATAACTTAAAAATAACATTTATGCTACATTATTTACACATGAACTTACCTTGGTACCAAAATATAAAGATTTTGCAATTTAGTCCACAATCTTTTCTTTTCTTCGATCGCGGCTTGAATCTCGTTTCTCTTGATCTATAATGCCAAATTAATCTTATTCAATACATACATTCATCGAAACAGCATTTAATACGAACTTTGGAAAAATTACACTTTTGCCCCTAAACTTTTGCATAATTACACTTTTGCCCCTAGGCTCGGGAATTAAACTTTATTCCTTATTCTTATGTTTTATAACATGCTGATCATTTTTCCCTTCTATGGCAACATCAAATTCTTACTCTAACATATACTTGTGACTATTAGGTATTTTTACCGATTAAGCCCTTTTACTCGTTTTCACTCAAAACCGAGTAGCACAAGTTGTCTAACATAATTTAAAACTCCATATTCTATCATAAAACATCAAAATACACAAATTTCACCCATGGGTATTTTTCCAAATATAAACCCTAGGTTGAATTATTGCTAACATAAGCTTAATCAAGCTACCGGGATTCCAAAAACGTAAAGAACATTAAAAACAGGGCTTAGAATCACTTACTATGGAGCTTGGAAGCTTGAAACAAACCCTAACTATGGAGAACCCTTGAAATTTCGGCCTAATGAAGAAGATGGACAAAAATTGGCTTTTAATTTTGTTTTTATTTCATTTTAATAACTAAATGACCAAAATGCCCTTACTACTAAACTTTCCAAAAATTCCATCCATGTCCAATTTTTGTCCATAGACTTGGAAATTGGTCAAATTGCTATTTAAGACCTCCTAATTAATATTTCAATGCAATTCCATACTAAAAACTTCTAGAATGCAAATTTTGCAACTTATTCGATTTAGTCCCTACTTTCAATTTAAACACTTTAGGCATAGAATTTCATCACGAAATTTTCACACAATCATGCAATCATATCATATTCATCAAAATAATTATAAAATAATTATTTCTATCTCAGATTTGTGGTTACGAAACCACTATTCCGATTAAGCCCTAATTCAGGATATTACAGGGATTAAGTTCTTCCTCTCCCAAATAGCTAATTTGCTAAGAAACTCTATCCTTCAATCAATTAATAAGATTAAAACAGTTGAAACCATGCAAGATATGTATAAATCATAAATTGATTCTAATCTTTACACAAACATTCAATTAAACAATGTTGAAGAAAGAGATATAATGAATAGAATAAAGGAAAAGAGATGATCATGGATTTATCGATGAAAGCGTGGTTCCAGAATAATCTTCACTCTCAAGAGTCTCACTTCGGGATAGGATCTTCTGATTGCAAGAACATAAAATACCCCAAGTAGAGACTAAGAACAAAATAAAAACTATAAGTATATTACCTGTCTCACTAAAAATGTTTTTTAAACTGATTACAGTGGCCTTTATATAGGCTAAACTTGAAATATTAAAGTGCCTGAGTTGTCCTTTAAGTCCTTAGAGTTCAACTAGGATAAATACACTTAATTTCTCTCCAAAACATAATTATGATGCTCAGGTCTTTTTGGGTTGCACATGTGATGTTGCAACATAACATAGGGGATATGTCACAACATAGAAGGGTCATGTCATGACATCGGGGGAAGTTTCACTCCAAAACTTGTTTTTGGCTTCTACCTTCGATGTTGAGACATCCTTGTCTTGGTGTTGTGACATAAGCATCAGTTTCAGGCCGAATATCAATCTTTAGCTCCCGACTTGACCTACAAGACCATTTAACCTTAGTTATATATAAAATGTAATAAAAACTACTTAAAAAATAATCAATTACTACTTTAAGTATGAAAACCTGAATAAATACTAAGATTCTTTGATTTAGATATTAAACAAGCTAAAGTTATGTGTAAAACAGATGTAAATACTAGTGTAATTCATGGCAGATCACTCCCGCACACTTAACTTGTTGATTGTGCTCAAGCAACCAAAACACATAATGGAAAAAAATAATACAAAAATGACTTAGTTCCTTTCTTTAAACAAACTAAAGTTAATAAGATGGATGTAAATAAGAACCTCTCATCTAAACTCCCCCACACTTTACTTTTTACTTGCCCTCAAGCAAACCAAGTCTAGACACACAGCATACAATAAGAAGACATCTTTTGGATTTATTACTACTAAGAACATGATTATCAAACATTAAAGGTATAACAATTATTATCACACGTGTAACTTAATTTTGATAGTTTGATACCTAGAAAACATTTTAATGCAAAATAGGATTAGTTTATAAAGTTACATTACTAACAAATTAGAAGTAATTTCCATGACCAAATGTTTAACTATATTACCATTAACATAAATAAAACAGATATTACTAGACACAATCAAGTGAATAAAAAACATTCATTAAATAAAATGGTTAGAATTTTCGAAAGATTAGGCACAGAGAATGCTTAAGTCACATTGGTCTTCTAGGCTTGTAATGTTTTGAGGCTTAGGACGATATGAGTTCAACAAAAGATATGACTCAAAATGATTCAAACATTAGAAATAGTTAGGCACATGACATTGTCCCCTTTCTTCCCCTTAAATGTTCTATCCAAGCTCACTGCCTTTTACCTCCCTCTCTCACCTACCTTATCTCTCCCTGTAGGAAGATACAATATTATACTAGCAACTATAGTAGGCTTAACGAGTTTTTGTGTATTGATGACTAATTTCCCCTCACTTTTGTGACTTTTTGTTTTGTCACTTGACTTTTTACTATTATTTTTCAATCATAGTGCTTTTATTTCTGTTCTACACTTTTTCCACTTGTTTTTATTTTTGACTTTTTCGAGACTTTTTTCTGCATATTGTTGCATGTCCTATAATCACTATATTGCATTGCTTCTTTCTTTTTTCCTCATTTTTAAACCACTGTGATGTATCTACCTAAACCTTCAATATCTATGTCCTGACGTCTATTTCGTAATGTATTAAAGGACCAAAGATAGGGAAGAGTTCAAGTTTTCAATTTATGTGGGCTCTTTGGGTTTTAATTTTGTTGGTTCCTAAAAAAGGAGTAATAAGGGTCAAATAAGGAGACTAGGGATTCAAAGCACTAAGGTATGGTCATTTGAGAACTGGCTATACAAACAATGCCTTAGGTTATGTAACAACCCATTTTTCAATGAAATCGGAATAGTTGTTTTAGGGCCACAAATCTGATCCAAAAATAAAATTTATTTTTATTTTATTACATGGTCCATAATGTGTTAGAAATGTCATGTGAAAATTTTGATAAGAAAACTTTAGCGATTATGTGTTTAATTATAGGAAGGACCAAATCGTATAAAAGGCAAAACTTGAATTCTAGTAGCTAGAAGGATTAAATAGCTATGAAATTTAAAACTTGAAGTCCTTATATGGTAATTAGACCATTAATAAAAAGTTAGTTGATATTTTTGGATGATTCATCCATGGAAAATTAGAAAAAGGCTAAGGACTAAACTGGAAATCAAAATTATTAAAGATGATAAATTAATTAAATAGAAATAAAAATCATTTTTATCATCTTCTTCCCTAAAATAGTCCATGAAAACTCTAGGATTGAGAAAGCAAGCTTTCTTGGCGAAACTGGGTAAGTTTTCTTGTCTCGTTTTTAGAAATTTTAATATTTTTGAAATCGGGATAGCTTAATCTATCTATTTGTGGGATCAATTTGAAGAGTTATCTAACTATGGAAATTAGTTCATGGATGTATATTCTGAAAATTTGAAATTTATGGTAGAAAATGAAAGGTTTTTGATAGATAAGCAACTTTTACAAAGTGATTTTTTATGATAACATGATTTAGGGACTAAAATGTAAAGTTGTGAAAATTGAAGAAAAATTCTAAATTTTATAGAATATATGTGCTATAAATTTTATTGTGAAATTTTGGTTAGGCTTGGAATAGGGAGTAAATTGCATAAATTTCATTTTCCGAGCCTAGGGACAAAATTGGAATTTATGGAAAAGTTAGGGGCAAAATGGTAATTTTGCCTAGGATGTAAATTGAGTTCACTTGAATATGAAATCTGATAAATTGATATAAAATTTACTCGTATAGATCCGGATAGACCAAATTTGGAGCTAGAACGAGGGAAATAGGAAAATGTCGGATTAGTAGATTTTACGTACATGAGCATTTGTAGAAGTAAGTTTGTGAAACTAATTTGTGTATTTTTATATGTTTGAATTAAATGTTGCATTGTGAATTGTATAAATATAATATATATGAAATTGAAAATATATCTAAAAAAGTTGGGTCAATAATAATGCCCGATAAATGATAAATTTTAAATGATAAAAATGTTATTTATATGCTTGAAATGAATGTGGAATGTGTTTACTTGAATTATATGAATGTTATAGATGTATGAAATAATCACATGCCTGATAATGCTTGAAAACTGTTTAAATCTTGGTTGAATAAATGGAAAATCGATGGATATGTGATTTCCCAAAATGAATGAGGTCTTGCATTTGCTGCTGACAGTATTTAGCTTGGACGAGTAATCCTATTGACCTCATTACAGAAAGGATTTAGCCCGTACGGGTAATCCCGATATAAGTCCTCTCAAGCATATATTATGGATTGGATTTAGCCTCAACGGGTAATCCAAATCAAGTTCCTTAGAGCATATTGTAACACCCCTATCCCGTAGCCGTCGCCGGAATAGGACGAGGCGTTACCAGGAATTAGGAATCGGATCAGAATAGTAAAATTTTGAGCCTTTTTCTTAAATAAAAGATTATTTATATATATAACTAATAGATACAAATAAAGATCGAATTTAAAACTTATAAAAGTAAACTTCTATAAGATGCCATATTCGCATGGCTTATATACAATAGTCAAAATATCATTCTACTTATAGTCTAACCTATACATGCCATAAGCTAAGTCCAAAACACATGATAACCACAATAGTAGATAGTGTGACGAAGTCTTGACGATCCCGTGCTAATAGTAAGAGTCAACGATCTACAAAATAAACAGAGAAACATAACATTCAAAGTAAGCTTTCATAAGCTTAGTAAGTCTTAAGCAATTTAAGCAGTTGAACTTAAAACAAACCAAATGTTCAAATCACATAACACTTTTCGAGTACAATACTATTTGGCCGATTATGCACAAACACATATCATTTTACTCCGTTTATACTCAAACTCATATAAACATAGTATTTACAAGCTTCCGGATTAACTTTAATTCTTTCAAATTTCACTAGTGTATCATTTCTTACCCACACTTACTTTCAACATTCATAGTTAAATGGCATATCAAAAACTATCTTGTAACTTTGCATAATAACTGAATGCACACATATACAAATATACATATGAATTTACCACATCTTTTCATATGCTTCTCATTAAACATTCTTTATTCTCGTCAGATCACTCTCACATAAATAATATATATTCTCGTCAGATCAATCTCACATAAATAATATATATATCACATACCTGAATCACTTAATGTGTAATACGAGTTCAATTTATCATCTTAGCATAGGATCTCGTAGTCATTTGCTTTATCGAATTCACTAGCATTTGGCCTGCGAGGTATAAAACCCGAACATAACACCAGCACAAAGCCTACGGGACTTTAAACCCGGATACAATCTCAGCACAATTTATTTTATATACTTTTTTACTAACTTTGGTCTCATCAAATATCTAATAAAACCCACATTTGATAATTGGTCATTCGGCCACATTATATACACATAAACATATGTACATTTCACACTTGCCCATTCGGCCACACCACATACACAAGCACATATATAAGATAATGCTTTTATCATTACTTGCTAATACATCATATACTTTGCTTTCATTTAAATAAACACTTAGCCATATTACATTTCTAAGTAACCATTCGGCCTCACTATACAAATAAGATAGCACACATTTTCATAAAGGCCCTTCAGATAACTTGCACACATTTAATATTAGCCATTTCGGCCTCACCACATATACATATCTTGTACATCAATTTCATCATATCAAAACCACTTATATATCATTTCCTAACATCACAATTCAAAATTCACATATGGTTCTAATCAATATCTTATAAGCAACTCAAACAGTTTTATCAATGTTTACAACATATTCTCAAGTTTACGACAAGCTGTCTTCCTGCACAACGGTCACTAAATTATTTATATCTGGAGCTACGAAACTCCGAATTAAGTTCCATAAATTTTCCCTAAAATTAGACTCATTTATCTTTCTTTCATAAAATTTTCAAAATTTTTGGTTGATCCATTTAGTACAGTTTATTAGTTAAAGTGTTCCATGTTTCAGGGTATGACTACTCTGACCCCTGTACACTACAAGCCGAATTTCTCCTTGTACAGAATTCCAATGACCATACCGTTTGTTTCCCATAAAAATAGACTCAATAAGGAATCCATTCATGTAAGGTATGACTCTTAATAATTTTTTTACAATTTATGGTGAATTTATAAAATCAGAACAGGGGATCTCGAATTTATTCAGACCCTGTTTTACAAGAATTCAAATATCACACAATATAGAATTCGTTTTCTTCCCCTGTTTCTTTCATGTGAAAATAGACTCATTAATATTTAATCCCATATTTTGTTCTGCCTCTAAATCATTTTCCATTATTTTTAGTGTATTTTCAAAGTTACACTACTGCAGTAACTCAAATCTGTCAAGGCTAAGTTACTCATTCATGATCATTGTTCACAAAATTAATACAACATCATTTCATCCATCATGGTAAGAACACATATTATGCATCATAGATCATCACATATCAAGGCATTCTCATAGGCTTAGTATACATACTTGCACAACTCGTAACATAACTCAAGTGCATACTCACCAATGACTTACCTCATTGGGACCATCATCAACTCTTTCCCTGGATTACCCGTTGAACACTTGGAATACTAATTGGATACTCGGAAAAGCCTTTGCACATAAGTGCCTCAATTGTAGCTAAAGCTACCTCATATCTCATGACATTTCAATGCTCACTCTCGAGCTAGTCATCTAGACTCATAATTCCTAGTGACATGGCACTCGTATCCTATTCTATTCCAAATGTTCAAACGGGATTTTTTCTTTGTCTTATCATATTTCTATTAATCACATACACATTAATATTTGTACAATTCATGTAATGATAACATTTAAATACATGTATAACATGGTATTGTTTACATATGAACTTACCTCAATACCACAAAGGTAAAAAAAAAGAGATGTAATTATCCCTTAATCGATTTCTTTCCGTTCTAGGTCCAAATCCCGATTTTCATCATCTAAAACATCACATTCAACTTATTAAAACAATGTACTGATCAAATTAGTCCATTGACACACTTGGGCTATTTTTATAATTTTGCCCCTATATTTTACCAAAATTACCAAATTACCCCTAGGCTCGTAAAATAATTTTTATCACATTTCTTTACTCCTTGAGTCTAGATGAACCATTTTCATAACTATAGCAACTCATAATTTCAACTATTTCACACATTTACAACTCATTTTACAACTTAGCAATCTAGCCCCTTTTAAGGTGTTTTCATGCAATTTCTTTCACAAAAGTTGTTTATTAGACAACTAGAACTCATAATCTTCCATAAAAACACAACAAACAACACATTTACTCTCATGGCAAAACCCTAGACTCTTCATCATTTTGCGAATAGTCCCTCTTATGAAAGCTCATGCTTTAGGGGTTACAAAATGTAAAAATCTTCAAGAAAGACATTAAAATCACTTACTTGCTAAGCCTCAAAGTTGCTGAAAATATGAAGCTTTCAAAACCCATTTCTTGGCTGGAAAAATCGGTGGAGAGAAGATGAAAAGGGATGATATCATCCTATTTTTATTTTATTACCTATTTGGTCAAAAGTCACCTAATATCCCATAAATTTTGGCTTTTTAAAATTTTGTCTCCCTTGGCCGCCACACACTTAAAAGGGTCCAATTGCCCTTTAAAGGCCTCCAATTTTAGTTCTCTAGTCTATTAACACCTTTAGGCACTAAAATACAACTTTTACCTTTTACGCGATTTAGTCTTTTTTCGAAATTGGACTAGAAATCGCTAAAATTAACTTACCAAAATTTACATGCACTTATAAAATTATATTATATCACATAAAATAATACTAAAATAATTTTCTCTGGCCTCGGAATAGTGGTCCCGAAACCACTGTTCCGACTAGGCCCAAAATCAGGCTGTTACACATATGTCATAAAAAGGATCTAGCCTGGACTGGTAATCCTATTGTATACATTTGTGGCTCGAGAGTGTACTCTCTGAAATAGTACCTTACGTGTACCTTTGAATATGAATTGATGAATCCTATCCATCGATGTTTCAAATAAATTCAATGGATGACAATCTAGACATGAGAATATATGAATAACAAAATGAGTTATTACACATATCCATCTGAAATACAAGGAAATGAGGATACATGACAATTGATATATGAAAACATGAGATGATTGATATATGGTAATATGGGATGATAATATTTGTACATGAAATTTATTTGATGAGTATGTTCATCCTTGATTATAGGTTTGTACCCCTAGAGTGTACTATTCGTGATCTTGATATTTCGAATGATATAAGTAAATTTCTTACATGAAATAATCTCGAGGTGTGTACTTCTTGAGTGTACCAAACGGGCATGTGAGCCGTACACCTTGGAAAATTTTTGAAATGTCGTAAAAAAATTCTTGAGTTTTTTATTAAGTCCTAACTTGATTCTAATGCTTGTTTTGGGCCTCGAGGGTCCATTTAAGGGATGTTATGAATAAATCTCGAGGAATGAATAGTAAATGTTTGAATTATTTGAAAATGTTCTTCGTAACCCTGTTCTGGCAATAGATACAGGTTAGGGGTGTTACATTTATTGGTATCAAAACTACAGTTTAGTCAGTTCTCGGAATGAACATAGCATTTGTGGAGTCTAGAAATACATGCTATTATATAACCAGTGATAGTGTGATATATCCCAACTCTGATGAAAATTTGTTTTACAAATAGATAGAGATGCTTTCCAATTAAGCTAATTCCGATGATTCCAAAAGAGATACTCAAGTATCAGAGTAAGATGTTACTTATGATGAAACAAAATTCGAAAAGGTAAGGATAAATGTTTTATAGTACATGAGAATGATAAATGTTATATTATATGAGTATATATATATATATATATATGGAAGTTAAATTTTGAGGATTACTATCTCCACCCCCTCACCAGTACAGTTTTATACAATGAAATTAGCAAGATTTATATTGATTAAGTTCATAAGTGTGAAAGAATGGTTCAAAGGCTGAATGATTAATAATGTAGTCAAAATTGAGAATGGGTTAAAAAGTAAAGACGGTATTAAAGGAGATATCAGATTTTTCTAAGGATTATTCTGAATATGTGATGTCATTGTTATGGAAGAAGTTAATCATGAGTAAATGACTTATTTGGATATAATATTTACAGAACGAATTAGCCGAAAAGTCTTTCGAATTGACTCTCTCAGTAAACTGAATAATGTAAGATCATTGATGACTTTATTAGTCAGTGGAATAGTGATGAAATTGTACAGATATTCAAATGTAGCTATTATAATCCGAGATATTACAACAATATCTTTTGAGTACTCTATAAGTTCTGTTATTTTTAGAGGCATATAGAATTATTCATGTTCAGATGCAATATTTATCATTTTGGAAAGCTGGCTAATTATATTAAATGAAATTACTGTAAGTCTGGTTGATTCATGAGCAGTTTTGCTCTATCTTGCTTGGGCTTTCTGATTTATCATGATTGATATAAGACTGGGTGATAAGGTTCATATGATATCATTTTCTACTTCTACTGATTGAAGCCCTGAATTGTGAATATGCAAAATTATAGTCTTTGTCACAGTTGTTTCTACTAAGTATGCATGCTATTACTCTTTTCAATTTTCTCTTAGATACCATCAGTCTCTTTATTATTCAAACATGGTTTACCTGTGAAAGATATTCATTGGTCAGTGGTAACTATACTTACTACTAATATGAATTCTGACTTGAGCATGAAAATTTGGCAATATAGAACACAGATTATAGAAACTGTATTATTGCACTGGTTGATATTGGAGCTACCCTTGGTTTTCCTCTTTTATTGGAAATATATTATTGAGGTTGAGGTATTGTTCCACTTATATTGTTGAAACGTCATATCTATCATAGTATTATGGTTTCAACCTATCTGATGATTGTGACCTTGGAATAATTTAAAGCTTCCATATCCTTCTAAATTTTTGTGAAAGTATTTTCTATGATAGCTACATCAATGATATGGATATTACAGAAAGATGTAAGATTTGAATGGACTGACAAATGTTAGTAAAGTTTTGATCAGTTGGAAGCCCTGATGACCAAAGCATCAGTTCTGGTTCAGTCTGAATCGGGTAAGAAATTTATTATCATAGTGATATATCATTGAATGGATTAGACTGTATTTTGATGAAGAAATGTAAAGTAATGGTCTATACTTCCAGTCAGATAAAGCTACAGGAAAAGAATTACCCGATATATGATCTTGGATTGACAATTATTGTGTTTGCACTGAGAATTTGGTAATAGTATCTGTATGGAGAAAATATCATATATATACTAATCATAAATTTTAAAACACCCAATGGTATAGAAATATTTGAATCTGACACAGAGTAGATGGTTTGAATTGTTGAAAGACCCTGATTTGGTAATTGATTATCATTTAGGAAAAGTAAATATAGTTTCTGATATTTTGAGTAGAAAATTATTTGTTTGCTTTATGAGCAATAAATAGTCAATTGCTATTTTTTGATGAAAGAATAATTTTAGCTGAGCTTAAAGCTAAGCTGATGTTTCTACAGTAGATCTGTGAAGCCTAGAAAAGTGATAATTAGTTGTAAGTTAAACGGGTACAGAATGAAATAATTATTGAAGCAGGATAGCAGATTTAAATCTGATGATTGTCTGTTATTCTGAGATAGAGCTTGTGTACTTAAGAATTTGGAACTTTTGCAAAAAAATTTACTTGAATGATCATAGTGGTACAATGTCTGATTATCTAGGAAATGATAAGATGCACATTGATTTGAAAAAGATGTACTGGTAGCCCAGAATGAAAGGTGGTATTTTTGAATATATATTTAAATGCTGGATGTATCAGCAAGATAGAGATGATACTTTCAAGATGATTATAGTCACTGAAAATACTGAAATGGAAATAGGACAAAGTTACTATGAATTTTATATTAGGATTCTCCCTATCTATGAAAAAGAAAGATACTATTTCAGTAATTTAATTGTTTGACGAAGTCTGTATATTTTATTCTGGCATGAATGGATTTCTCACTTGATAGATTGCCCAAATTATCTATTTTTGAGATTGTCAGATTATAAGATATGTTAGTTTCTATTATTTCTGATAGAGATATACAGTTTAGATTCCTATTGTAACACCCCAAACCCGGCCCAGACATTATGACCGAATCCGGCGTGTCACATTGAAGTTTTAAAAACCCATGACTCGTATTAGAGTTTTAAAAGATCGTCTTTTGCAAAGTTAACAAAGTGAATGGAAGTTGTGCACCAGGTAGGTATCCGAAACAGAGGAGGTGAGCCATGAGGGCTGCTTAAGTACCAGGCTCTTGATTGGATCCAATCCTAGACATGCCCACAACCATTGCCACACTTTGATAAACGAGTTGAAATTCATTTGAGTAGATATCTTTGATAAACTGGTTAATCGGGTCGTTATGTTATTTTGAAAACGAGTATCATTTTGTAAACGCGCCCTAAGTCTAGCCCATTTGAATTATTATCAAAAATATTTAGAGTTATTAAAAATAAAATAATCCCAGAAAGAAATAGTTAAAATGGCCTTATTACAACCCAAAAATAAATAGTATTTAAGATAAACTAAAGGAAATCAGTTACTTATTGTAAAGTCCAAGAGCGATCACTGTGGCCACGTTGAATCCCCTCCGGCTCCAAGTCCCCACATCAAGGCCCACCTGCAAGGATAAAGAAGGGGGTGAGTTTGGAAACTCAGTGTGGAACAAGCCCCTTTCAGAGCCCAACCAATATCACGTACTGGGCCTAAGCCCAAGTTCAGTTTCAATATACACTGGGCCGAAACCTTTCGTTTAACGGTTACTCGGCCAAAGCCTTTTCATAAATCATATCACTGGGTCGAAGCCTTTACTGTAATCGGTATGGACCATAGGCCCATTTCAATATCACATGCAAAATTAATGGATGTCTGCAAGCCCGTTTGGGGAGACTACTTAACCCACCAACCGCTACTCTCCACCCGTACCAACCAAGCTCTCCATGTGGGGAATAACTCAACCCACCCAACCAAACTCTCCACTGGCAGCATAGCTTCTTTATCATATAACTGGAGGCCTAGCCTCTTTTAATAATTGGGGCAAAGCTCTTTTCGGTAAACTGGGGCAAAGGCCCTTTAGCACTTCCTCCGTTCATATAAAACCCAACCCATGCATATGTGAATATATCATGTGCATATCATGGCATATCATGTACAAAAGAAGCATCACATGCATCTTAATTATAACATAACCCTAGGGGTATAATGGTCATTGTAACACCCCGTACCTGAGACCGTTGCCGGAGTCGAACACGAGGTGTTAACGGACTTAATTCATTACTTAAACAGCTCATACAATTCATTTTAAAATTTCTAGACAAGCTGGCTAACTGCATCACAGTCACTTTAAAAATAATATCTCGAGTTCTGAAACTCGAAATCCAATTCTGTAATTTTTTCCTGCAACTAGGCTCATATATCTATCTACTAATTTTTTTCTAGAATTTTTGGTCAGACCAATTAGTACAATTTATTAGTTAAAGTCTCCCCTGTTTCAGGGTTTGACTACTCTGACCTTTGTGTATTACAAATCATATATCTCCCTGTACAGTGCTTCAATGACTATACCGTTTGTCTCTAATAAAACTAGACTCAATAAGGAATCTGTACATATAAAGCATAAATTCTAATTATCTTTTTAAAATTTATGGTGAATTTCCAAAGTCAGAACAGGGGATCCAGAAATCTCTCTGGCCCTGTTTCACAAAAATTTAAGCATCTCATAAAATATAGCTCATATACCTGTTTCGCTTCTTCCATATGAAAATAGACTCATCAAACTTATTCATTATTTAATTCCTTTTTTACTATTTTTAGTGATTTTTCAAATTCACGTCACTATCTTTGTTCTAATCTATTTTATGGTAAATTTTACCTATTTCATGTTTTCCATGGATTAGCTAGCAATTTGACATACATAACACCAAATATGATCATGATTAGCCATTTCAATGGCTAATCATTACCAAGAATTTCCATACCACTCAATAACCATATCATAAGACCATATATACAAAATGATGATAATGTTTGTACATGCCATACTCAAAATATACAAGTCATTATGCCAAGATGGTATACGGATAGTGTGAGCGAGCCCCAACCGCTCCCGATTTCGAAATGGCTTGTCAAAACTAAAAGGAATGAAAAGGAGGAGTAAGCATAAATGCTTAATAAGTTCACATGCAAATAGCAAGTAACATAACCATATAAGCAAACATAAAACATCATTTGCATAATCATCACCAAGACATTCATATCACATTTTCATTTATCATCTTACCATATTGTTGTTATATCGATTTTTCAACCCGAGGGTTAAGTACATACTGTTCAAAGTACCCATTTCACAACACTTACCAATACGTCCCTTTCATCTTGAGTATTCCTCCATTTCAAGAGAACTTTACCCGTTGAACACATCGGAATATAATTTGGATACATGGAAAGTTTGCACATAAGTGCCACATATGTAGCCAAGCTACCATGTAACCCGCCCATAAGTGAACTCGGACTCAACTCAACGAGTTCGGGCGTTCGCATCCATAAGTGAACTCGGACTCAACTCAACGAGCTCAGATGCCTAGTTACATCTCTCGAACTCGGACTTAACTCAACGAGTTCGGACGCTCGCATCCATAAGTGAACTCGGACTCAACTCAACGAGTTCGAATGCCCAAATATCCCAGTGACATGTCACTTGTATCCTAATCCATTCCTAAGGTTCAACGGGACATTATTCCCAATCATATGTCTCAACCATCTTCTATGGAATGTCGATACCGATACTCGGTAGTATTTCACATTTTCCAAGTATATCACATAATTTGACATATTATCAAACAATTGTCACAAGTATGATATTTCATAATAATTATCATATCATTTAAATAACATTAAAACATTTAAAATAATAACTATGTTACCAACATTTACATATGAACTTACCTCGTATGCGAAAATGGCTACTTTTACCATTTCGTCCACAACTTGGTATTTTCCCCATTTTAGCCCGAGTTTTAGTTTTCCTTGCTCTATCATTTAAAATATAGTCTAATTAGGACTCACATTATTCAAATTGACCCAAAATCATATTTTGGAAAAATTACAATTTTGCCCCTAAACTTTTACATATTTACACTTCTGCCCCAAAGCTCGTAAATTAAAGTTCAGCCTATTTTCTTATTTTTTATGACATGCTGATCATTTTTCCCTTCTATGGAAACATCAAATTCTCACTCTAACATGTACTTATGACTATTAGGTATTTTTACCGATTAAGCCCTTTCGCTCGTTTTCACTTAAAACTGAGTAGCACAAGTTGTCTAACATAATTTAAAACCTCATATTCTATCATAAAACACCAAAATACACAAATTTCACCTATGGGTATTTTTCCAAATATAAACCCTAGGTTAAATTATTGCTAGCATAAGCTAAATCGAGCTACCGGGACTCCAAAAACGTAAAAATCATTAAAAACGATGCTAGAACGGATTTACAATCGAGCTTGGAAGCTTGAAAAACCCTAGCCATGGTTTCTCCTTGCTATATTCGGCCATGGAGTTGAAGATGAGCAAAATTGGCTTTTAATTTTGTATTTTAATTCATTTTACCCCTAAATGACCAAAATGCCCTTACTACTAAACATTCCAAAAATTCCATCCATGTCCAATTTTTGTCCATAGACTTAGAATTTGGTAAAATTTCTATTTAAGACCTCCTAATTAATATTTCAAAACAATTTCATACTAGAAACTTCTAGAATGCAAGTTTTACAAATTATTCGATTTAGTCCCTAATTTTAATTTAAGCACTTTATGCATAAAATTTCTTCACGAAATTTTCACAAAATCATGCAATCATATCATAGACCTCAAAATAATTATAAAATAATTATTTCTATCTCGAATTTTGTGGTCACAAAACCGCTATTCCGACTAGGCCCAAAATCAGGATATTACAGTCATTTTCACCTAGGGACAAAAAAGGTCATTTTCACATTATAAGGGTAATTTCATTTCTCTACCAATTATTAGGGTTTTCCATGCTCATTATCAATTATCAACAATTTCAAGTGTTTAATCAGCGACTCTAGCCCATTTTAGCAAAACCGAGTCATTGGGCCAAAAACCCCTAATGGGCCCTGCATGGCCGATTTAGTCATCTAGGCCCATTTAGCCTATATTCCATAACGGTATTAACTGTCTTAATGTGCAATTTATCTGGATTCCATTTTCTACCAACTTACCCAAATAGGCCCAAAAGCCCATTGGGCCCGATTTCAGCCCCTCGAGGCCCAACTTACCGTGATGCAGCAAATCGTGCCCTTACCTATTCCAACAATCCTGATAATCAAACTTACCGTATCAAGCTAACCTATGAGCTTTCGCATGCTCACGAGTCTTCGAAATGCTAGAATTTTCGGCATTTCGGCTGTTCGGCATATATCGAGTTAAGCTACGTAAGAGGGTTCGTTACATGCCTGTTTTATGACGTTCACCAACGAAGTCTCCCACAGCAACCTGCAATTATTCACCACCATTCTTAGTCTATAGTTCATGCTAATCAACCCAAATCTTACCTTACCAAAATCGGCCAAAGAACCCCTAATGGCCATAGTTCACTTACCTTCACAGGGTCTAACGATATGATTCAATCTTATCCAACACTGACACTCCAAGCCTCGCTACTCCTCCAAAGTTATCTATTCCACTATACAAACCATAAAAATCAAATGAAGAAGCCCAATAAGGCCTATATCTCAAATCGACAACCTCCCTAAACTATAGGGGGTTTCGGCTTTTGTCAACAGTTATACTACTGAATCGATTGGAGTATGAATACTTACCATAGTCTTTCTTTTTTGTACTACTTAAAACTTAGTAGATGAAGGAATTGGCCACCAAAAAGTGAAGAGAAAAAAGAAGGTTGCTGGTCAACAAGAAATTGGCACAACCAAGCTTCATAGGTTTCGGCTTTTGTGGCTTTTCGGCAAAAGTGATGATGAGAAAGAGAGTAGTAGATGGGAAGAAAGGAATAGTAGGTGGTTTTGGAGAAGAAAAGAAAGAAAGATGAATGGAAAGGGTGATAGTTCCGGTTAGAGAAGAAAAAGGAAGAAAAGAATGGCTCTATGGTGTTCCAACAGAGGAAAATCGGCACAACTATAGCCTAATGCCGAAATGCTACCTTCAAAATTCCAAGCCGATTTCTCCTCCCTAATCCCCTCTATTTGGCCAACTCTAATCCCTCCTTCAAATCCCTAAAATCTCTCCCTTTATCACTCCTTAATTCAAGCATTCAACTGATTAAAACTCTCTCCAACAGAGTTCCATTCGGCTTCAACTTCTGCATGCTCAAGGCATAAAAATAACATCTCATTTGCCATCACAGTGAATTGAACCCTGGCTTTCCCCCAACCACTTACACGCCACCTTTTTAGCTCATTAGTGGCGTCACTTAGCCACATTGCCAGGGGCTCTTTTGTGTTACATTTTACCCACACCTTTTAATAAGGCCACCTATCCAAAGCCCCTAACTCCTTAAGTCCAAAATTCAAAAATTCTACCGGGTTTTGGTCATCACATGGGCCTTCCATAAGCCTAATTACATACTCCAATTATGAATTTCACAACCAAATACCAAATTTTAAAAACTTTACCAAAATCTCGAGAATCATGAAAAACCCGAAAATCAGGATGTTACAACTCTACCCTCCTTAAAGAAATTTCGGACTGACTTCCTTCTCCAAAGTACCTCCACCAATGGGACTAACTTCCTTCTCAGCACCTTGATGTCGTGATCTAGTATCTACACAGGTTCTTTTTTTAAGGTAAAATCCGACTGTACTTCAATTTCTACAACTGGCACGATATGAGTAGGGTCAGAATGATATCGCCTTAGCATGGATACATGAAAGACATCGTGAATACGATCCAGCTACGGAGGTAACTTTAGCTGATAAGCCACCGGCCCTATCCGCTTAAGGATTCGATAAGGCGCAATAAACCGTGGACTCAACTTGCCCTTCTTACCAAACCTCAATATCTTCTTCCAAGACGATACCTTCAAAAAGACCATGTCCCCTATAGCATATTCAATATCCTTACACTTCAGATCAGCATAAGACTTTTGTCATCCGCTACCTCCCTTAACCGATTCCTGATCACTTTGACCTTGTCTTCAGTATATGCTACCAACTCTGGACCAAATACTTGCCTTTCCTCCAACTCTGCCCAACAAGTAGGTGAATGACACCTTCTCCCATATAGTGCCTCGTAAGGAGCCATCTGAATACTTGCTTGGTAACTGTTGTTATATGCGAACTCCGCCAATGGCAAGTAATCCTCCCAACTGCCCCTAAATTCAATAACACAACCTCTCAACATGTCTTCTAGAATCTTAATAACCCTCTCCGACTGCCCATCCAATTAAGGGTGAAAAGCCTTACTAAAATCCAATCGCGTTCCCAACGCCTCATTCAACTTCTACCAAAACTGAGATGTAAACCTTGGGTTTCGGTCAGAGATTATTGATACTGGCACTCCATGCAACCGCACTATCTCTGCCACATACAACTTGGCCAACTTCTGAAGTGAGTAATCTGTTCGAACAGGTATGAAATGGGCAGATTTCATCAGCCTATCCACAATTACCCAAACTGAATCCTTCTTGGAAGGTGTCGATGGCAAACCACTTACAAAATCCATAGTTACCCTTTCCCACTTCCAAAGTGGTATCTTTACTGGCTGTAACAATCCTAAAGGCAGTTGATGCTCGGCCTTTACTTGTTGACACGTCAAACATTTCCCCACAAATTCAGTCACTTCTCGCTTAAGCCCAGGCCACCAATACAGCTCTCGCAAGTCTCGATACAACTTACTCCCTCTTGGATGCATAGCACAAGGTCCACTATGTGCCTCCTTTAAAATCATCAATCTCAAGTCAGAGTCCTTCGGCACACAAATTCTTCCTTGGAAACAAAGAACCCCATCATTATTTAATCCAAAGTCTGGATTCTCCCCTTTCTCAGCTTGCTGAAACCAAAAAACCAATGACTCATCCACCAACTGCTGCTTCTTAATCTGTTCCACCTAAGTCGGTCTCACTTGTAACTCTACCAATAAGCTTCCATCGTCATACAAGCTTAAACGAGCAAACATTGCCTTCAATTCCGCCATAGTTCGATGACTCAACGCATCAGCCACAACATTCGCCTTACCTGGATGGAACTCAATCGAACAGTCATAGTCCTTTAACAACTCTATCCACCTTCGCTGTCTAGGATCCAGCTCCTTTTGAGTTAGCAAGTACTTAAAACTCTTGTGATCCGTATAGATAATGCATCTCTCCCCATACAAGTAGTGCCTCCATATCTTAAGCGGAAAAATCACCGCTGCCAACTCCAAGTCATGAGTAGGATTGTTTACCTCATGAGGCTTAAGCTATCGTGAAGCATAAGCGACCACTTTACCCTCTTGCATCAACACGCAGCCCAAACCTACATGTGACGCGTCACTATATACCGTGAAATCCTTACCGAACTCTAGCTGAATCAACACTGGTGCTTCTGTCAGAACCTTCTTTAACTTCTCAAAAGCCTCTTGCTGCTTATTTGTCCAAGCAAATGGTGCTCCCTTCCTTATAAGTTTCGTTAACGGTGCTGCCAACACAGAAAATCCTTCCACAAATCTTCTATAATAGCCTGCCAACCCCAGAAAACTTCGAATTTCTGTTACTGACCTTGGTGGCTTCCACTCCAAAATCGCCTCAATTTTCCGAGGGTCTAGCTTTATCCTCTCGCGGCTGTTGGACACCTCTTTGTTTCGCAGCTTGATCCTGAGCTGCTCTCCAAGGACACTCTCTGAACTTATGTTCCTTTGACCCACATCAAAAGCATGCCCCAGTTCGTTTCTATCACTCCCTCATATGTACTCTGCCACAGTCTCTGCAAGCCTGCGATCTAAAGGTATTCACCGGAACTGCTCAAACTGGTTCCTCCATTCTAGCTCTTTTAGCATTCCTATTTGCAGCACCCGAGGGTCTAGAATCCCTCCTAAATCTGGGTCGAACCCTCTCACGATTCTGCCGTTCAGTTCGTTTTACTTCCTCGGCTATCTTAGCTTTCCCTACTAACGCAGCGAAATCTCACTCTGTGACGTCCCTAATTTGACCCTAGTCGGGAAGTGGTGTCGGGACCGTTAAACCGAGTCTTATAAGTAATTAGAAGTTATATTCTATGTTTATGATGTTAGCAAATGCATGTGTGAAAGTTGCATGCATTAATTTGATCATTTCCATGTGAATTTATTTAGATGGACTTATATGAAACATTGTTGAAAGGTGATAGGCCAATCTTCAAAGGTCTAATAGTACATGCATGCAAAAGTATGGTTTTGCATGTCAATTTACCCAAAGAGAGGGAAGTGGTCGGCCATGGTGATGAATATGGGCAAAAGAAAACATGTCTTAAACATGTTTTGCTAGTGGTGGATGTTAGAAATAATAAAATAAGAGTATGGAAAAAAAAATTAATGTTAGTAGGATGAGAAACAAAAAAAGTGTTCATCTTTCTCCATAGCCCTTGGCGAATATCCTAAAGAAATAAAAGAAAAAATTTGTTCATCTATTTTCACTTCTTGGCCGAAAATACTAAGGAAAAAGGGGGAGGATTTTTGCTTCATGCTTGGGTTGGAAGAGATCTAGAAGGAGATTTGGCTAAGTTTGCATCAAGATTAAGGTATGTATGAGGTTGTGTTAGGAGTTTCATGCATGTTTTGGTTGCTAACTTGATGTGCATGTTAGCCATGGCTCAAATCTTTGTTATGCCATGGAAATGGTATTTGGCCAAAGTTGTTATGGTGATAAAGCCATTGCATGCTAAGTGTAAAGCTTGATGATGATGCATGCAATGATGGATTGTCTACTCTTGAGTAAGATTTTGAGTTTTCTTTTTGTTTAATCATGATTGAAGTTGAAAAGGAGCATGATTGTCATATTCGGCCATGATGCATTCACAAGCATGGTTCATGCTTCTTGCATGTTAGTTAAAATTTGTGTTTTGGATGGCTATGGACACCTTAAAATTCGGCCATGCTCATATATGTATATATATGTTTGCACATGATGTTTTGGTTATGAAGTAAGTGATGAATATGTTTGTTTAAAGAAGAAGATGTTGAAGAATGCTTGTGAAATTGCAAGCACATTCGGCCTAGCACACATATGAGTGCTTGATGCTATATTATAAGTTTTGAGCTACAATATGCAAAGCATTAACTAGTAAAATGCATGCTGTTTTTGTGTGGTATTAATGCATAATTGGCCTCAACATGGACATGTATATTCGCCTAAGGTAGCCTATTGATGGCCTTAGCTTTTCCTTGATGCTCGAATGAATTGTATTGAATTGCTTGATGTAGTATAAAATGTGCATGACCATTGTGTATTCAAGCTAAAGGGTGGCCATATGACCATTTAAACTCCTTGTCATATTCGCCATAAGCTAGCACAATGAGGTTTTAATAAATGGAATTTGTTTGAATTAGCTCAAGAGCTAAGAGGGCCACAATTGGACAAGGGAAGGAAAAAGTGATCGAATAGCCGTAAAAGCCGCTCGACAACATCCGAGGTAAGTCCTCAAGAAGTGACCTTAATTGAATTATGTGGAATGAAATATGGATGTATTGATTATTGATTTATGTGTGTATGAGTATTCGAATTCTATCCAAAGCTAAGTCCCAAGGCGATTATGCTAATGATTATAATTGTGTTGGAGCCTTAGTAACGAAAATGAAATATGTATGTCCAATGATTATTGATGTATGTGTGCATGAGAAATTGAATGATATCCGGCTAAGCCCCAAGACAATTATGCTGAAATTATATCCGGTTAAGACCAAGGCAATTGTGCTAGTGGCTATATCCGGCTAAGACCAAGGCATTCGTATGAAGTCATTCTATCCGGCTAAGACCAAGGCATTTGTGCACATGCTTATATCCGGTTATATTCAAGAATCTTGGGCTGGAGGTGAGTGTTGGTTGCTGTAATAAATTCAATTAGTACACTCGAGAAGCCCAAAGAATAAGGTACGTTTATATGTGCATTGAAAGTCAACATGTTTGAGCAACATTCGCTCAATCGACTAATGAATTTCAGTTATTGAATTGATTGATACTTTGTGAAAGTATATAATGATGAAGTGTGAAGTAAGAATGTGTATTAATGAAATGATGCATTTGGCTATGTGAATGTATTGCTGTAATTAGAGTTGATTATATTCCTTGAGACTTACTAAGCATAAAAATGCTTACCCCTGCTGTTTTGGCTCTCTGTTTTATAGATTTCGCCGATAGCAATCGGATTCGGGATCAATAAAGTCAAGTCATCCACACTATCAACGCCTCTATTTTGGTATAAATTTTGGTTGAACTTTGAAATGGCATGTATAGGACTACCCCTTGTTGGTTTAAAAATGTGGTGATGTATATGTATACGCCATGCGAAAATGGCTCGTAAAAGGAAGCATGAACTTGGACTATTTTTGGTTTGTATGTATATATATGGTGTCATGATGTGATTATGGATTGGAAATGGGAGTGTTGGTCACATGATCAGCCATTGGTATGGTTAAAATGATCATATATGAACCTATGTATGGCAAGACTAGTTGGTTCATGGAGACTACAAAATAGGTAAGACCTACCTTAAAAACAGATGCTGCCAGCTGCAGTGACGTGAATGTGAAAAATCACCAAAATTTGTAGGAATGGTATTAAATAGTGAATAAGCTATGTAAATGAACCTTGATGAGTCTATTTTCATATGGAAGAAACGAAATGGTCATAGGAGTTACATGTTAAGAGATATTAAAGCTATTGTGAGACAGGGCCAGAACGGTTTCTGGGTCCCCTGTCGCAACTTTAAAAATTTACTATAAATTATCCAGAAAGAATTAGGAGTCGTGCCTTATATGTAAAGATTCCATTTTGAGTCTAGTTTCATTAGAAACAAACGGAACCAGTATGAAAGCCCTGTACAGAGAGATATTCAAGTTATAACGCGCGAAGGTCAGAGCAGTCGATCCCTGTAACATGGGTGACTTTAACTAATAAACTGTACCAATTGGCCCGACCAAAAATTCTAGAAATAAATCCATGGATGGATATATGAGTCTAAATTCAGGGAAAATTTACGAAACCAGTTTCTGAGTTTTGAAACTCGAGATATGATTTTTAAGGCGACGGTGACGCAGTTTTCCAGCCTGACTGGAAATGTCAAATTGGTGGGCAAAACATGTGAACTTGGCTTGTTAACCCCTCGTGTCCGACACCGGCGATGGTCTCGGGTTCGGGGTGTTACAATTTTATTGGTATCAGAGCCACGGTTTAGTCGATTCTAGAACTACCGTGATGTGTTTGGGGTCTAGCTATACGTGCCATTAAATGATGACTCGATAGTGTGGTGATTTCTAACAATTTGACTTTGTGTTTATTTATAGCAATGGATCCCGATCCCAACCGAGCGATAGCTGATGATGTGGAGAGTGTGGCGCTGCTCCGCCAAGAAGGGACAGCGCCGGCGGACTCTCAACCTATTGCCAGTAATCCGAATGACGAGGCTAGGCAAGCCTTTTATAGTGTGATGAACGAATGGTTTAATCAATACATTCGAACTAACACTACTGTTCCACAACCTCCATTCCCGACAAATGCAACCCTCAAGACCTACAATACCTCCGGATCGACCAAATAAGGTCAAGTAAGCCCCAATCGATAGGATTCAAAACATGGGGCCACTGAATTTAAGGCTACGGATGATGATGATGCCGAGCGAGCTGAATTTTGGTTGGATAACACTATCCCGTGCTCGATGAGCTATCCTGTACACCCGATGAGTGCTTAAAGTGTACCATCTCCTTGCTACGTGAGTCCGCCTACTATTGGTGGAGTACTCGACTTCGTGGTACCTAGAGAGCAAGTGACTTGGGAATTCTTTCAAACCGAGTTCAAAAAAGTATATCACCGAGATTCATCGACCAAAAGCGAAGGGAATTCCTTGGCCTTAAGCAAGGTTCTATGTCGGCCATCGATCACTTAACGAAAATTTGTGAGGCTTAGCCGACGCGCGAGAATGCATTTCGTCCGAAGCCATTATGTGTAAACACTTCGAGGATGGGCTGAATGATGATATAAGGATGTCCGTTGGCATTCTCGAGATACGAGAGTTCGTAGTACTTGTTGAACGAGCTTGTAAAGTCAAGAGCTTAGAAAGGAGAAACAAAAAGCTGATGTGGGAACCGGAGAATTCGAAGAGGTCCTCGGAAAGTCTCTTCAACAAGCATCAAAGAGATTTCGAGATGATGCGAGCCGGTCTAGAGGCGTTTCGGGCTTTTCTAGACGAGGACGCGATCGACCCCCTGTGACCACACGAGTCACTTCAATCGCCAGTGGTGGAAATGATCGCCGAGAGAGGGCGGAGTGTCCACATTGTGGCAAATGGCATTCGGGGAGCTGTTGGTTTCATGATCGCTCCTACTATAAGTGTGGGTCGGCCGACCACTTTATGAAGGATTGCCCGAGGATGCATGAATGTAATGTAAGTCGAGTGGAAACTCGGGTGCTACCATCGCCGAGGTAGGCCACCTAGAAATATGGGCAATGTCGGTGGCGGTCGAGAGGATCTAGAGATGCTACCATTAGATCCGAGGCTCGTGTTCTGCAAGGACTTATGCCATACGCCGCACGTGAGGATGCCGCCTCCGGATGTCATTACGGTACTTTCACTCTTTTCAATACAAATGTGATTGCTTTGATTGACCCCGGTTCTACTCATTCATATATATGTGAAACCTTAGCATCCAAAGAAGACTTTGCCTATTGAGTCTCATCGAGTTTGTAATTCGGTGTCAAACCCTTGGGTCATTACGTGCTTGTCAACAAAGTGTGCAAGAAAAGTCCCCTAGTGTTCCGAGGTTCTTGTTTTCCGTGGACTTGATGCTTTTGCCGCTCGATGAGTTCGACGTTATTCTTGGTTTGGATTGGTTGACCATGCACGATGCGGTTGTAAATTGCAAGAGCAAGACTATCGATTTGAGGTGCGCGAATAATGAAATAATTCGGGTTGAGTCTACGGACTTAAAGGGGTTGCCACCGTAATATCGCCGATGTTGGCCCGAAAATATGTAAGAAAAGGGTGCGGCGTACCTTGCGACGTGTTTCGATGACAAGGAATCGAAAAGAAACCCGAATCTGCGTCGTGGTTTGTGAATACCCGGATGTTTTCCTCAAGAATTGCCGGGTTTACCAATTGCTCGAGAAATAGAATTTGGCATCGAATTGGTACCGTACCACTCCATTTCGATAGCTCCGTATCGTATGGCACCAACGGAATTAAAGGAGTTGAAAGCTCATTGCAAGAATTGGTGGATAGAGGTTTTGCTCGCCCGAGTTTTTCGCCTTTGGGTGCGCAAGTGTTGTTCGTGAAGAAGAAGGATGGAACCATGCGGTTGTAGATCGACTATCGTCGACTTAATAAAGCGACGATAAGGAACAAATATCCGTTGCCACGTATTGATGACTTGTTCGATCAATCAAGGAGCCTCGGTGTTCTCGAAAATAGATTTAAGATCGGGCTATTATCAATTGCGAATCCGAGATTCGGACGTACCCAAGACTGCCTTTAGAACGAGATATGGTCACTATGAGTTCCTAGTGATGCCGTTTGGGCTCACTAATGCCCTCGCGGTATTTATGGATTTAATGAATCGGATCTTCGCACCATATTTGGATCGATTCAGTAGTCGTGTTCATTGATGACATCTTGGTCTATTCAAGAAATGAGACCGAACATGCTTGAACACCTGCGGTTAGTGCCGCAAATCTTATGGGATAAGCAATTATATGCTAAGTTCAGCAAGTGTGAGTTCGGTTAAGAGAGGTTAGCTTCTTGGGTCATGTGGTATCTGATCGGTATTCGAGTCGACCAATAAAATTTCAGCCATACTTAATTGGAAGCCTCCAGAAATATTACCGAGGTTCAAGCTTTTGGGGCTTGCGGTTATTACCGATGATTTGTAAAGGCTTTTCAACGATAGCCACGCCGATGACGGTTACTCCAAAAGGATGTTAAGTTCGAATGGACGGAGAAATGCCAAAAAGTTTCGATCAACTGAAAACTTATTTGATGAAGCCCCAATTCTAGTGCAACCCGAGTTCGCAAAGAGTTTGTCATCTATAGCGACGCCTCCTTACTTGGGTTAGGTTGTGTATTGATGCAAGAAGGTCGAGTTGTGGCCTATGCGTCGAGGCAATTAAAGCCACACGAGAAAATTATCCGACCCATGATCTCGAATTGGTCGCCATCGTATTCGCCTTTAAAGATTTGGCGACATTACTTATTTGGTGAAAGGTGCCATGTGAACTCGGATCACAAAAGTCTCAAACATTTGATGACCCAAAGAGACTTAAATCTGCGACAAAGACGTTGGCTCGAGCTGTTAAAGGATTATGAGCTGGTCATTGACTATCACCCGGGAAAGGCGAATGTGGTTGCGGATGCCTTGAGTCGTAAATCATTATTCACTTTACGAGCGATGAATGTGCACTTGTCTGTTCGATCCGACAGTGTGTTAGTGGCTGAATTGAAAGCCAAGCCCTTATTGACACATCAAATTCGAGAAGCTCAGAAAGTCGACGACGAGTTGGCTGCAAAACGGGCTGAGTGTGTTCCGAACAAGGACTCGGAGTTTCAAATCAATGATGACGATTGTTTGAGGTTCAAAGGTCGTCTGTGTGTTCCAAAGAATTGAACTCATTTCGATAATTCGAATGAAGCCCATTGTAGCCGAATGGCAATCCACCCGGGGAGTACGAAGATGTACAACGATTTGAAACGTCGGTTTTGGTGGCATGGTATGAAACGAGACATCTCCGACTTTGTTTCGAGATGTTTAATATGTCAACAAGTGAAAGCGGAACATCAGGTGCCTTCAGGATTACTTCAGCCAATCACGATACCCGAGTGGAAATGGGATCGAGTCACAATGGACTTTGTATCCGGACTGCCATTGTCAGCAAGTAAGAAGGATGCGGTTTGGGTCGTGGTAGATAGATTGACTAAGTCGGCTCACTTTGTCCCCCGTACGTACGGATTTTTCAATGGACAAACTAGCCAATTGTACGCTTTCGATTGTGAGATTACATGGGGTGCCTATTTCCATCGTGTCGGATAGAGATCCGAGATTTACCTCGCGATTTTGGAAAAAGTTGCAAGAAGCTTTGGGTACCAAGTTGCATTTCAGCACCGCTTTCCACCCCCAAACCGATGGTCAATCCGAGCGGATAATTCAGATACTTGAGGATATGTTGAGATGTTGCGTCCTCGAGTTTAGTGGTTCATGGGAACGGTATTTGCCGTTGATTGAATTCGCCACAACAACAAACTTTCAATCAAGTATTAAGATGGCACCCTACGAGGCCTTGTACGGTCGTAAATGCCGTACACCATTGTTTTGGACTGAGCTCGGTGAAAGCAAGATTTTTGGGGTGGATTTGATTAGAGATGCTGAACAGAAAGTGAAAGTAATCCGTGAAAGTCTGAAGATAGCCTCCGATCGTCAGAAGTCATACGCGGATCTGAAGCGTAAGGATATCGAGTATCAGGTGGGTGATAAAGTGTTTCTCAAGGTATCGCCTTGGAAAAAGATACTCAGATTCGGCCGTAAGGGCAAGCTGAGCCCGAGGTTCATTGGGCCATATGAGATATCCGAGCGAGTCGGTCCAGTGGCATATCGTTTGATTTTGCCCCCTGAACTCAAAAAGGTTCACGATGTCTTTCATGTTTCGATGCTTCGCCGCTATAGATCCGATCCATCGCACGTGATTAGTCCATCAGAAATTGAAATTCAAGCTAATATGAGTTATGAGGAAGAACCGATCTGTATCCTATCACGGGAAGTGAAAGAATTGCGAAACAAATAGGTTCCGCTAGTGAAAGTGTTATGGCTCAAGCACGGGATAGAAGAAGCTAATTGGGAGACCGAGAACTCTATGAAAGAGCGATATCCAAACCTATTTACGGTAAGATTTTCGGGACGAAAATTTCTTAAGTGGGGAGAGTTGTGACGTCCCTAATTTGACCCTAGTCGGAAGTGGTGTCGGACCGTTAAACCGAGTCTTATAAGTAATTAGAAGTTATATTCTATGTTTATGATGTTAGCAAATGCATGTGTGAAAGTTGCATGCATTAATTTGATCATTTCCATGTGAATTTATTTAGATGGACTTATATGAAACATTGTTGAAAGGTGATAGGCCAATCTTCAAAGGTCTAATAGTACATGCATGCAAAAGTATGGTTTTGCATGTCAATTTACCCAAAGAGAGGGAAGTGGCTGGCCATGGTGATGAATATATAAAAGAAAACATGTCTTAAACATGTTTTGCTAGTGGTGGATGTTAGAAATAATAAAATAAGAGTATGGAAAAAAAATTAATGTTAGTAGGATGAGAAACAAAAAAAGTGTTCATCTTTCTCCATAGCCCTTGGCGAATATCCTAAAGAAAGAAAAGAAAAAAATTGTTCATCTATTTTCACTTCTTGGCCGAAAATACTAAGGAAAAGGGGAGGATTTTTGCTTCATGCTTGGGTTGGAAGAGATCTAGAAGGAGATTTGGCTAAGTTTGCATCAAGATTAAGGTATGTATGAGGTTGTGTTAGGAGTTTCATGCATGTTTTGGTTGCTAACTTGATGTGCATGTTAGCCATGGCTCAAATCTTTGTTATGCCATGGAAATGGTATTTGGCCAAAGTTGTTATGGTGATAAAGCCATTGCATGCTAAGTGTAAAGCTTGATGATGATGCATGCAATGATGGATTGTCTACTCTTGAGTAAGATTTTGAGTTTTCTTTTGTTTAATCATGATTGAAGTTGAAAAGGAGCATGATTGTCATATTCGCCATGATGCATTCACAAGCATGGTTCATGCTTCTTGCATGTTAGTTAAAATTTGTGTTTTGGATGGCTATGGACACCTTGAAATTCGCCATGCTCATATATGTATATATATGTTTGCACATGATGTTTTGGTTATGAAGTAAGTGATGAATATGTTTGTTTAAAGAAGAAGATGTTGAAGAATGCTTGTGAAATTGCAAGCACATTCGCCTAGCACACATATGAGTGCTTGATGCTATATTATAAGTTTTGAGCTACAATATGCAAAGCATTAACTAGTAAAATGCATGCTGTTTTGTGTGGTATTAAGTGCATAACTGGCCTCAACATGGACATGTATATTCGCCTAAGGTAGCCTATTGATGGCCTTAGCTTTTCCTTGATGCTCGAATGAATTGTATTGAATTGCTTGATGTAGTATAAAATGTGCATGACCATTGTGTATTCAAGCTAAAGGGTGGCCATATGACCATTTAAACTCCTTGTCATATTCGCCATAAGCTAGCATAATGAGGTTTTAATAAATTGAATTTGTTTGAATTAGCTCAAGAGCTAAGAGGGCCACAATTGGACAAGGGAAGGAAAAGTGATCGAATAGCCATAAAAGCCGCTCGACAACATCCGAGGTAAGTCCTCAAGAAGTGACCTTAATTGAATTATGTGGAATGAAATATGGATGTATTGATTATTGATTTATGTGTGTATGAGTATTCAATTCTACCGGGCTAAGTCCCAAGGCGATTATGCTAATGATTATAATTGTGTTTGAGCCTTAGTAACGAAAATGAAATATGTATGTCCAATGATTATTGATGTATGTGTGCATGAGAAATTGAATGATATCCGGGCTAAGCCTCAAGACAATTATGTTGAAATTATATCCGGTTAAGACCAAGGCAATTGTGCAAGTGGCTATATCCGGCTAAGACCAAGGCATTCGTATGAAGTCATTCTATCCGGCTAAGACCAAGGCATTTGTGCACATGCTTATATCCGGTTATATTCAAGAATCTTGGGCTGGAGGTGAGTGTTGGTTGCTGTAATAAATTCAATTAGTACACTCGAGAAGCCCAAAGAATAAGGTACGCTTATATGTGCATTGAAAGTCGACATGTTTGAGCAACATTCGCTCAATCGACTAATGAATTTCAGTTATTGAATTGATTGATACTTTGTGAAAGTATATAATGATGAAGTGTGAAGTAAGAATGTGTATTAATGAAATGATGCATTTGGCTATGTGAATGTATTGCTGTAATTAGAGTTGATTATATTCCTTGAGACTTACTAAGCATAAAATGCTTACCCCGCTGCTTTGGCTCTCTGTTTTATAGATTTCGCCGATAGCAATCGGATTCGGGATCAATAAAGTCAAGTCATCCACACTATCAACGCCTCTATTTTGGTATAAATTTTGGTTGAACTTTGAAATGGCATGTATAGGACTACCCCTTGTTGGTTTAAAATGTGGTGATGTATATGTATACGGCCATGCGAAAATGGCTCGTAAAAGGAAGCATGAATGTAACACCCCTAACTCGTGGCCGACGCCGGTGTCGGACACGAGGGGTTAACGGCCAAACCCTCTCAAGATACCAACCAATTTGACATTACCAGTCAGGCTGGAAAACTGCGTCCCCGTCGCCTTAAAATCATATCTCGAGTTTCAAAACTCGGAAACTGGTTTCGTAAATTTTCCTGAATTTAGACTCATATACCCATCCATGGATTTATTTCTAGAATTTTGGTCGGGCCAATTGGTACAGTTTATTAGTTAAAGTCACCCATGTTACAGGGATCGACTGCTCTGACCTTTGCGCGTTAAAACTTGAATATCTCTCTGTACAGGGCTTTAATACTGGTGCCGTTTGTTTCTAATGAAACTAGACTCAAAATGGAATCTGTACATATAAGGCATGACTCCTAATTCTTTCTGGATAATTTATGGTAAATTTTCAAAGTCGCGTCAGGGGACCCAGAAACCGTTCTGGCCCTGTCTCACGAGAACTTTAATATTTCTCAGTATACTGCTCATATGGTCGTTTCGTTTCATCCATATGAAAATAGATTCATCAAGGTTCAATTTCATAATTTACCCACTATTTAATTCTACTTCTACTATTTTTAGTGATTTTTCAATCTCATCTCACTGCTGCTGTCCGCGACAGTTACTGCAGTAGACTATGCCAATTTCATGAATCTTTCCTTGGCCTTAATCATCCATCATACATGACACAAATTGTGGCCACCTTATCAAAATTAGAGTTTCTAAGACTCGTGGCTATAGGTTCTAGCATCCCACTCGACGACCACATAGGCCATTTTCACATGGCTTAAAGTTTACAACCCACAATTCGACAAAATATAATAGCCTATACATGCCAAATGTTCTTCAACAACGAAAACAATACCACAAGATTTCAGCGGTGTGATGACTTCAACGACGGTCCCGATCACGCAAGCAATACGAATCCGAGAGACCTAAAATGGGTGACAAGAAAAACACCGAGTGAGTTTACAACTCAGTAAGTCATAAGCATTCATCAATCCACTAATAAAGTCACTACAACATGTACAGCAAACGAGGCTAGGTACTCATCCATATCGAATCTATACCATAATACCTCGGACCTTTCGGTCCAATCTCGCATCAAGTCATACATCCACATTTCATATTCTACACAACAAGATAATCAAGCATTTTTACACATTAACTCATTTTCCAGCACAACCATACAATTTCAATCATCACATAGATTTAAGGCTTACCAATTCAACCCCAAGCATGGACGATTTTCTATTCATCATGAGCTCGAGGTACTTACCCGATCCGCTGTCCGGATTAACTCGATAATGTCGCACACTCAAGTGCCAATTGTAATACAAGAGCATATAGTGAATCCGCACACTTAGTGCTATATATTTTCAGCTCGCACACTTAGTGCTATATAATTTTCAGCTCGCACACTTAGTGCTATATAATCAAACTCGCACACTTAGTGCTGTACAATTTAAACCCGCACACTTAGTGCCAATCTTGTCACCGTGTCCATTTATACCCGCACACTTAGTGCCGAGACCAATACCTTATGCATTTTGCTGCCTTTATACATTCAACAATGGCATCATTCCGCATACATACATTCCCATTTACACATCAATTCATTTAAACACAATTGTGTATATATTATGGTCATTTACATCAACACCAAATATATGCTTAATGACTTACCTTATATTGATGAAACGATTTCCAATCGACTACTCGATTATCTTTCCTTTGCCTTTGCTTGATTCTCCACCTCTAGCTTCTTGAGCTAAATTTAACAAATAAATTGGTTTTATCATTTGAGCATCGGAAGAGGAATTCAAGATGCCTAGCCAATATATAAATATCTACTCATTAGGCATCAAAGTCGATATGTACAAAATCATGAATCGAACTCAACACCTTAGTTAGTATTCCTCTTAGCCAATTTTCTAAGCCAAGAATAGGCATCAATATGCTTGCCTCTAACCGAATGCATGCACACCAATTTCCCTCATGTGGCCGAATATGCATGTCCATGTTGAGGCCGATTATGCACTTAATACCACACAAAACAGCATGCATTTTACTAACTAACGATTACATATTGTAGCTCAATACACATCTCTCATGTACTACATAACCGAAAACATCATCCCAAGCAAATATATACCTTGAAATAGTATATATGTCATACTAATTCATCATGTGCAAACACATATTCAAAGCTCAAATCTTACCTACCATGCAACATGCATGAATCATACTTGTGGATATACCATGACCGAATACATCACAACACCATCATTTTGGTCATGATTAAGCAAAGAACTTAATGTCTCACTCAAAAATACTAAAAAGAAAGTCCAAGAGCCATCAATCCCCATCACATACACCATTAACAAGCTTCATATTTAACATGCAATGGCATTAACACAAAATCCACCTTGGCCAAATACCATTTCCATGGCATAACAAGGATTTGAACCATGGCTAACATGCACATCAAGTTAGCAACCAAAACAAGCATGAATCTCATGACACAACCTCAAACATACCTTAATCTTGATGCAAGTATAGCCAAATCTCCTTCTAGTTCTCTTCTAAACCAAGCATGAAGCAAAAATCCTCCCTTTTTCCTTAGTATTTTCGGCCAAAGAAGAGAAAAATGGATGAACAAAATTTTCTTTTCTCTTCCACAATGCACGGCAAGGGGGGGTTTCACCACACACACATTTTTTTTTTCTTTCTTTATTACCCATACTCATTTGTTTATTGTTTCTCCCTAGTGCACCAACAAAACATGTTTCATGACATGTTTAGCCCATGATTCCTTGTCATGGCCGGCCACTACATGTTAGGGGGGGAAATTTGACATGCAAATCCCTTATTTTTGCATGCATTATCAACTAGTCATCCCACATTTCCCCATCATACTTTCAATGTTTACTACTAGGCCCTTTCTAGTGAAATTCACATTTATAACTCTAAATCAAACATCAAAATGTCACACATGAATTAAACATATTATAGGCATCAAAATAAATTATAAATTATTTTATGCCTCGCTTTTGTGGTCCCGAAACCACATCCCGACTAGGGTCAATTTGGATGTCACAACTCTCCCCACTTAAGAAATTTTCGTCCCCAAAATCTTACCGTAGAATAGGCTCGTATCGCTCTCTCATAGAGTCCTCAAGTTCCCAAGTGGCTTCTTCAATTCCGTGTTTATGCCACAACACCTTCACTAATGGGATTTTCTTGTTTCAGAGGTCTTTTACTTCACGCATCGTAATGCGAACCGCTCTTCTTCATAACTCAAATTAGGTCAACCTCGACCTCGGATGGTGGAATTACGTGCGTCGGGTCGACCTATATCGTCAAGCATCGAAACATGGAAAACGCTAGAATCTTTTCGAGCTCGGGGGTAAAATTAATCGGACGCCATCGCCCAATTCGCTCAGATACTTCATACGGACCGATGAACTCGGACTCAATTTGCCCTTATGGCCAAATCTAAGCACCTTCTTCCGTGGTGAAACTTTGAGAAATACCTTGTCTCCAACCCGATATTCAATGTCTTTCCTTTTTCAAACCAGATACGACTTTTGGCGATCCGTAGCAACCTTCAAACTTTCACGAATCACTCGAACTTTTGCTCGGCATCCTTCACCAAATCAACCTCAAGAATTTACCTTCACTAAGTTCACCGTAATAGTGGGTACGGCATTTACGACCGTGATAAAGCCTCGTAAGGCGCCATCTTAATACTTGATTGAAAGCTATTGTTGTGCTTAATTCAATCAAAGGCGATACCGCTCCCATGAACCACTAAACTCAAGGATACAACATCTCAACATATCCTCGAGTATTTGAATTATCCGCTCGGATTGACCATCGGTTTGGGGTGAAAGGCGGTGCTGAAATGCAACTTGGTACCCAAAGCTTCTTGAAATTTCTTCCAAAATCGCGAGGTAAATCTCGGATCTCTATCCGACACAATAGAAATCCAGACTCGTGTAATCTCACAACCGAGAAACGCATAATTCGGCTAGTTTATCTAATGAAAAATCCAGACGACGGGATAAAGTGAGCCGACTTAGTCACCTATCAACAACAACCCAAATCGCATCCTTCTTACTAGCTAACAATGGCAGCCGGACACAAAGTCCATTGTGACTCGATCCCATTTCCACTGTATCGTGATCGGTCAAGCAACTCAAGGCACTTGATGTTCCGCTTTCACTTGTTGACATATTAAACATCTCAAACAAAGTCGGAGATGTCCCGCTTCATACCATGCCACCAAAACCGACGTTTCAAATCGTTGTACATCTTCGTACTCCCCGGGTGGATTGCCATTCGGCTACAAAGGGGCTTCGTTCAAAATTATTGGAATAAGTTCTGAATTCTTTGGGACACACAGACGACTTCTGAACCTCAAACAATCGTCATCATCGATTTGAAATTCCGAGTCCTTGTTCGGAACACACTCATCCCGTTTTGCAACCAACTCATCGTCGACTTTCTGAGCTTCACGAATTTGACGATCAATAATGGTTTGGCTTTCAATTCAGCTACTAACACATTGTCGGGTAGGATAGACAAGTGTACATTCATCGTCATAAAGCAAATAGTGATTTCGCTTAAGGCATCCGCAGAACCACATTAGCCCTTCCCGGTGATAATCAATGACGAGCTCATAATCTTTTAACAACTCGAGCCATCGCTTTGTCGCAGATTTAATTCTCTTTGGGTCATCAAATATTTGAGACTTTTGTGATCCAACACACATGGCACTTCTCACCAAATAAGTAATGTCGCCATATCTTTAAGGCGTAATACGATGGCGACCAATTCGAGATCATGGGTCGGATAATTTTTCTCATGTGGCTTTAATTGCCTCGACGACAGGCCACAACTCGCCTCTTCTTGCATCAATACGCAACCCAACCCAAGTAGGGATGCGCCACTATAAATGACAAACTCTTTGCCCGATTCGGGTTGCACTAGAATTGGGGCTTCATCAAATAAGCTTTCAGTTGATCGAAACTTTTCGACATTTCTCGTCCATTCGAACTTAACATCCTTTTGGAGTAAGCCGTCATTGGCGTGGCTATCGTCGAGAAACCTTTACAAATCGTCGGTAATAACCGCAAGCCCCAAAAAGCTCCTAACTTCGGTAACATTCCTTGGTGGTTTCCAATCGACTATGGCTGAATTTTGTTCGGGTCCACCTCGATACCGGCGCGACACCACGTGCCCCAAAAAGCTAACCTCTTTCAACCAAAATTCACATTTCTTGAACTTTATGATAATCGCTTATCTCGTAAGATTTGCAACACTAGCCTCGTGTGTTCAAGATGCTCGGTTTCATCTCGAATAGACCAAAATGTCATCGATAAATACAACTACGAACCGATCCAAGTATGGCCTGAAAATTCTATTCATTAAATCCATAAACACCGCAGGGCATTAGTGAGCCCAAACGGCATCACCAAGAATTCGTAGTGGCCGCACTCGCTCTAAAAGCGGTTTTGGTATGTCCGATTCTCGGACCCTCAACCGATAGTACCCGACCTCAAATCTATCTTTGAAAACACCGAGGCTCCCTTTAATTGATCAAACAAATCGTCAATTCGTGGCAATGGATATTTATTCTTTATCGTCACTTTATTGAGTTGACGATAGTCGATGCACAACCTCATGGTTCCGCCCTTCTTCTTCACAAACAATACAAAGCGCCCCATGGAGAAAAACTCGGTCGAGCGAAACCTCTATCCGTCAATTCTTGCAATTGAACCTTCAATTCCTTTAATTCCGTTAATGCCATACGACACGGGGCTATTGAAATCGGCGTAGTACCCGTACAACTTCGATGTCGAATTCCACTTCTCGAACCGTGGCAATCCCGGTAACTCCTCAGAAAAACATCCGAATACTCACAAACCACCGGTACCGATTCGAGTTTCCTTTTCGCTCTTTACTTCCAAACACATACGCAAGGTATGTTTCACACCCTTTTCACATACCTCCGAGCGGTCATAGAAGATATTATCATTGGGCTCCTTTTAAATCAAGAGACTCGACTCGGACTACCTCATTATTTGCACTCCTCAAATCAATGGTTTTCCTTTTGCATCCACTCATCGATCATGTACGGTCACCAATCCATACCAAGAATAACATCGAATTCATTAAATGGTAGAAGCATCGATCGGCCGGAAAACAGATTCTCGAATTATTAGGGGCATCTCTTGCACACTTTATCAACGAGTAATGATCGACCCAAAGGGTTTGACACTCAATTATGAACTCGAGAGACTCAACAGTAGAGTCTTACCGGATGCTAAGGTTTCACATACATATGAATGAGTAGAGCCGGGTCAATCAATGCAATCACACTAGTATCAAAGAGAGTAAAAGTACCAGTGATAACGTGGGGAGGATGCCTCCTCTCGTGCGCGAATGGCATATGCTCTAGCAGAGTACGGGTCTCGAATCGGACAGCCAGATTAGAGGCTCCTCTCGATTACCACCCCTACCTCCGAGAGATTCTGGGGCCTACCTCCACCGTCGCTCGACTAGGTCTTGCACCTTGCGCCTTATTCCTCTCATCTAGCTCTGCAATCTCTAATGAAGTGGTCCTTGAACCGCATCCATAACAGCCCTATTAATGACTTACCCCAATATTCACCTAGGTGTCGTCTTCCACATTGGGGGCATTCAGGTCTCTCTTGACGATTATTGCCCACACTAGCTATCAAGTAGCTGGAGTCCGTCAATGGTCGGGCTCTAATGGAAATTCCCGCAATCGTCCTCGACTTCATCGGTGTCCTCCCGAACCTCTCTACAGCCGAGAATGGAGCTTTACTCACGATCTTTTACGGTAATCTCTTGCTTCAAATTCAGCCTTCTTCTTCTCCTTCCCAAGTTCTTCCGCCTTGCGTGCTCGTTAGACTAGTGTCACGAACTCCTTTATCTCCAAAATTCCCACTAGTAACTTTAACTCTTCATTCAATCCTTCTTCAAATCTTTTGCACATCGCAACCTCATCAGCCACACACTCCCGAGCCTACCGATTAAGTCTTACGAACTCATGTTCAGATTCAGAGATCTGATCATACGGCCTTGCTTGAGTTCCAAGAACTCCTTACGCTTCGATCAATGAACCGTTGACTAATATATTTCTTCCGAAATTCCGTTTGAAAGAAATCCCAAGTAACTTGTTCCTTTGGGACTATGGAAATCAAGGTCCTCCACCAATAGTAGGTGAGTCTCGCAACAAAGATATAGCACACTTAAGACATTCATCGGTGTGCATGACAATTCATCAAACACTATAATGGTGTTATCATGCCGTAACTCGCCCTTTCTAAGCATCGCGGTAACTATGGCCTTAAACTCCTCGCCCCACGCTTCCTAATCAAGTCCACGGTGGTTTACTCAGCCTCACAGGATCAGAATCGATGGCATTACGGGCTCTTGGGGTGGAGTATTTAAATTCGGAAATGGTTGGACAGCCGGGTCGGTTCGGGCATATTATGCGACCCACTCATTCATCATGGTGAAGAAGGCTTGTTTCGCCTTCATTTTGATTATTCGCGGATGATCGAGGCTCAACAGCGGTGTCCCTTGTGCGGAGCAGCCGCTACACCTTCAACGTCAACCGCCAAGGGTCTCTCTCCCGGGTTCCATTGCTATTTAAAATAAAATGTCAACCGTCAAGTCATCACATTATTCAGCACTAACAATTTGGCATGTATAGCTAGATTCACACGCGCTATGGTAGTCCTAGAACCGACTAAACCATAGCTCTGATACCAATAAAATTGTAACACCCTAACTCGTGGCCGACGCCGTGTCGGACACGAGGGTTAACGGCCAAACCTCTCAAGATACCAACCAATTTGACATTACCAGTCAGGCTGGAAAACTGCGTCCCCGTCGCCTTAAAAATCATATCTCGAGTTTCAAAACTCGAAACTGGTTTCGTAAATTTTCCTGAATTTAGACTCATATACCCATCCATGGATTTATTTCTAGAATTTTGGTCGGGCCAATTGGTACAGTTTATTAGTTAAAGTCACCCATGTTACAGGGATCGACTGCTCTGACCTTTGCGCGTTAAAACTTGAATATCTCTCTGTACAGGGCTTTAATACTGGTGCCGTTTGTTTCTAATGAAACTAGACTCAAAATGGAATCTGTACATATAAGGCATGACTCCTAATTCTTTCTGGATAATTTATGGTAAATTTTCAAAGTCGCGTCAGGGGACCCAGAAACCGTTCTGGCCCTGTCTCACGAGAACTTTAATATTTCTCAGTATACTGCTCATATGGTCGTTTCGTTTCATCCATATGAAAATAGATTCATCAAGGTTCAATTTCATAATTTACCCACTATTTAATTCTACTTCTACTATTTTTAGTGATTTTCAATCTCATCTCACTGCTGCTGTCCGCGACAGTTACTGCAGTAGACTATGCCAATTTCATGAATCTTTCCTTGGCCTTAATCATCCATCATACATGACACAAATTGTGGCCACCTTATCAAAATTAGAGTTTCTAAGACTCGTGGCTATAGGTTCTAGCATCCCACTCGACGACCACATAGGCCATTTTCACATGGCTTAAAGTTTACAACCCACAATTCGACAAAATATAATAGCCTATACATGCCAAATGTTCTTCAACAACGAAAACAATACCACAAGATTTCAGCCGGTGTGATGACTTCAACGACGGTCCCGATCACGCAAGCAATACGAATCCGAGAGACCTAAAATGGGTGACAAGAAAAAACACCGAGTGAGTTTACAACTCAGTAAGTCATAAGCATTCATCAATCCACTAATAAAGTCACTACAACATGTACAGCAAACGAGGCTAGGTACTCATCCATATCGAATCTATACCATAATACCTCGGACCTTTCGGTCCAATCTCGCACCAAGTCATACATCCACATTTCATATTCTACACAACAAGATAATCAAGCATTTTTACACATTAACTCATTTTCCAGCACAACCATACAATTTCAATCATCACATAGATTTAAGGCTTACCAATTCAACCCCAAGCATGGACGTATTTTCTATTCATCATGAGCTCGAGGTACTTACCCGATCCGCTGTCCGGATTAACTCGATAATGTCGCACACTCAGTGCCAATTGTAATACAAGAGCATATAGTGAATCCGCACACTTAGTGCTATATATTTTCAGCTCGCACACTTAGTGCTATATAATTTTCAGCTCGCACACTTAGTGCTATATAATCAAACTCGCACACTTAGTGCTGTACAATTTTAAACCCGCACACTTAGTGCCAATCTTGTCACCGTGTCCATTTATACCCGCACACTTAGTGCCGAGACCAATACCTTATGCATTTTGCTGCCTTTATACATTCAACAATGGCATCATTCCGCATACATACATTCCCATTTACACATCAATTCATTTAAACACAATTGTGTATATATTATGGTCATTTACATCAACACCAAATATATGCTTAATGACTTACCTTATATTGGATGAAACGATTTCCAATCGACTACTCGATTATCTTTCCTTTGCCTTTGCTTGATTCTCCACCTCTAGCTTCTTGAGCTAAATTTAACAAATAAATTGGTTTTATCATTTGAGCATCGGAAGAGGAATTCAAGATGCCTAGCCAATATATAAATATCTACTCATTAGGCATCAAAGTCGATATGTACAAAATCATGAATCGAACTCAACACCTTAGTTAGTATTCCTCTTAGCAATTTTCTAAGCCAAGAATAGGCATCAATATGCTTGCCTCTAACCGAATGCATGCACACCAATTTCCCCTCATGTGGCGAATATGCATGTCCATGTTGAGGCCGATTATGCACTTAATACCACACAAAACAGCATGCATTTTACTAACTAACGATTACATATTGTAGCTCAATACACATCTCTCATGTACTACATAACCGAAAACATCATCCCAAGCAAATATATACCTTGAAATAGTATATATGTCATACCAATTCATCATGTGCAAACACATATTCAAAGCTCAAATCTTACCTACCATGCAACATGCATGAATCATACTTGTGGATATACCATGACCGAATACATCACAACACCATCATTTTGGTCATGATTAAGCAAAGAACTTAATGTCTCACTCAAAAATACTAAAAAGAAAGTCCAAGAGCCATCAATCCCCATCACATACACCATTAACAAGCTTCATATTTAACATGCAATGGCATTAACACAAAATCCACCTTGGCCAAATACCATTTCCATGGCATAACAAGGATTTGAACCATGGCTAACATGCACATCAAGTTAGCAACCAAAACAAGCATGAATCTCATGACACAACCTCAAACATACCTTAATCTTGATGCAAGTATAGCCAAATCTCCTTCTAGTTCTCTTCTAAACCAAGCATGAAGCAAAAATCCTCCTTTTTCCTTAGTATTTTCGGCCAAAGAAGAGAAAAATGGATGAACAAAATTTTCTTTTCTCTTCCACAATGCACGGCAAGGGGGGTTTCACTCACACACACACATTTTTTTTTCTTTCTTTATTACCCATACTCATTTGTTTATTGTTTCTCCCTAGTGCACCAACAAAACATGTTTCATGACATGTTTAGCCCATGATTCCTTGTCATGGCCGCCACTACATGTTAGGGGAAATTTGACATGCAAATCCTTATTTTTGCATGCATTATCAACTAGTCATCCCACATTTCCCCATCATACTTTCAATGTTTACTACTAGGCCCTTTCTAGTGAAATTCACATTTATAACTCTAAATCGAAACATCAAAAATGTCACACATGAATTAACACATATTATAGGCATCAAAATAAATTATAAATTATTTTTATGCCTCAGTTTTGTGGTCCCGAAACCACATCCCGACTAGGGTCAATTCTGGGATGTCACAATGAACTTGGACTATTTTTGGTTTGTATGTATATATATGGTGTCATGATGTGATTATGGATTGGAAATGGGAGTGTTGGTCACATGATCAGCCATTGGTATGGTTAAAATGATCATATATGAACCTATGTATGGCAAGACTAGTTGGTTCATGGAGACTACAAAATAGGTAAGACCTACCTTAAAAACAGATGCTGCCAGCTGCAGTGACGTGAATGTGAAAAATCACCAAAATTTGTAGGAATGGTATTAAATAGTGAATAAGCTATGTAAATGAACCTTGATGAGTCTATTTTCATATGGAAGAAACGAAATGGTCATAGGAGTTACATGTTAAGAGATATTAAAGCTATTGTGAGACAGGGCCAGAACGGTTTCTGGGTCCCCTGTCACAACTTTAAAAACTTACTATAAATTATCCAGAAAGAATTAGGAGTCGTGCCTTATATGTACAGATTCCATTTTGACTCTAGTTTCATTAGAAACAAACGGCACCAGTATTAAAGCCCTGTACAGAGAGATATTCAAGTTATAACACGCGAAGGTCAGAGCAGTCGATCCCTGTAACATGGGTGACTTTAACTAATAAACTGTACCAATTGGCCCAACCAAAAATTCTAGAAATAAATCCATGGATGGATATATGAGTCTAAATTCATGGAAAATTTACGAAACCAGTTTCCGAGTTTTGAAACAAGAGATATGATTTTTAAGGCGACGGTGACGCAGTTTTCCAGCCTGACTGGAAATGTCAAATTGGTGGGCAAAACATGTGAACTTGGCTTGTTAACCCCTCGTGTCCGACACCGGCGATGGTCTCAGGTTCGGGGTGTTACACACTCCCTATGTGGAGCTATCAGCACCCTAAGTTCATCACGGAGGCCATCCTGGAATTGAACACTGCGCTCATATTCTGTAACACCCCAAACCCGGCCCAGACGTTACGGTCGAATTTAGCGTGTCACATGGGGAAAGTTACTAAAGAAGTTATGTTTTATCTAAAAATCTTTCTTAGGGTTTGAAGAATGTTTTGTTTTAAGTTAAAGTGAACGGAAGCTGTGCACCAGGTAGGAAGCCAGAAAAGAGGAGGTGAGTCTGTTGGACTGCTTAAGTACCAAGCTCTTCACGGATCCAATCCTAGACATGCACACATTCATTGCCACACTTTAAGCCTGTTACTATCCACAAATAATTAATTAAGTTTAAGTCTATTTAAAATATTCATTTCCTTTGAAAACGTTTACATTGCTGAAGCTGTGCTCGGTTATCGTGATATTTTGAAAATAGGAAACTTTTATAAAACGCGCCCTAAAGCTAACCAATTTAATAACCCAAAATAAATAAAATAATAAAAAGAGCGGCCTTATTACAACTTAAACCAGAAACAAAATAATCAAAATAATAATTGCGAAACTTTAAAAAAAATAGAAATTAATCTTCGTGGCCGCTCTGAATCCCGCCCAGCTCCAAGTCCACCAACTAGGGATCACCTGCAAGGATGGAAGGGAAAGGGGTGAGTTTGGAAAACTCAGTGTGTAAGGAAAACCCATTCAAAGCCCAAGTCAGCTCAAGCCCATTGTGTGACAGCCCTAAATTGACCCTAGTCGGAAAGTGGTTTCGGGACCACAAAACCAAGTTATAAAAATAAAGAACCGTTATTTTCTATGTTTATTGTGCATGAACATGCATGTGTGAAAATTTCAATCTTTAATTTATTCATTTGAATGTGAATCTTTTTTTAATAGGACTTATGTGAGACAAATGTGAAATGGGATAGGTAATCCTAGAAGTGGTTCAATACTGCATGTAATCAAAAGGGTGGACTTGCATGTCAATTTCCCCACTTTGATAGTAGTGGCCGGCCATGACAATGAGGATAAGCAATATGTGATGGGTAATAATAATAAAATAATGTATTAATGGCATAATTTATGAAAAAAAAAAGAAAAAGAAAAAGGGTGTTAAACTAATTAAGTGAATAAAACAAAGAAAAGAAATAAAGTGTTCATCTTTTAACATATTTGGCCGAAAATTCTAAGAAGAAAGGGGAAGGGGAAACAAACATTCGGCCACTCCTTCTAGTCTTGAATAAGGTATGTAATTCATGGTAGCTTTTGAAATTGTTGAATGTATTAAGCTAGTTACTAAGTCCCTTAGTTAGCCCATGTCCAAATTTTGAATCTTGTTGGTAACATGAGTATTCGGTTAAGAGAAAATGTTCAAGAAATGGTTGTTGTTCATGTTATTTGGATGAAAAAAAATGGTAGTAGGTGAAGTAGAGTCTAACAAATGAGCACATATGTGCATTAGTTGCTAAATGGAGAAAAATCGACTAACAAGTTGTGTACTAAGGCCGAATATGATTTTGGATATTATTGGGCAATGTATGTGTTTTGAATTGATGGAATGGAGAGGATGCTTTAATTGTGTTATGAACAATTATATGTTAAATTAAGGTTTGCTAAGCTAGCTATTAAGGTGAAATGCAAATGTTAGTATTTGATTGCTAGTGTATATATGTGTATTAGCCGAGTTTTGAACTTGAATAAATTATGTCATTAAAGCTTGAAGAGTCTAGTTTCTTAGAAAAGAAACTATAAAAACAAAAGAGTTACCGATCTTGAGATATTTGAAGTATTGTGGGGCTGAGTCAAAATGACTACTAGATTCCCTGTTTTGTTTTATAAAATCAGTATAAATTGTACAAAAATGGCCTTAAGATAAAATTTATATGCTTAGACTCCTTAATGAGTCTAGTTTCAAATGAAATAAACGAGAACATATTTTGAATTCTGTACAATGAGAAATTTGATTCAGAGTGAAGAGTAGTCGATTTAGTCAAACAAGGAAACAAGGTGAACTTTAAGAAAAATCTGTATTATTAGGCTAAACTAAAATTTTGAAAATTTTATGGATAATAGATAAATGAGCTTCACTGTCAAAAATTTTACGACAATTGATTTGGAGTTTCGTAGCTCAGATTATAAAAACTTTAGTGATGTTGCTCGGGAAGTCACTTAGAGGAAATTGTAATTATATTGTAAACATTAACGAAAATTTGCTAATGAATTATTTATTGATTTTTATAAAGCTTACTATAATCTATATGTGTGAAAGTCGAATCCATATGTATTATATTCTGAAAGTAATACTTGAATAGTCGATTAATGACTAGTTAAAATTTGTTGAACTTAAGCTCAAGAGCATAGGGGGCAATTTGGATAAGGGAAAAGAGAAAGTAACCGAGTAGCCACTTCGCAACTGTACCGAATATCCGAGGTAAGTCTTTGAGTAATGGAACTTAGTTTATGATTTGATTTAGTCATGACATATAAGCATAACAAATAAACGGTGATATAATGATTCTACTTGAATTATATATTGAGGTGATTAGTTTATACTTGTGACGGGTAGCCGAATGTGTATAGAGATCATGTTATAAAGCCAATCAAAATCATGCTCTTTGTATGTGGCTATTGAGCCGAAATTGGTAAGGTTTGATAAGTGTCTTGTGTTTGAGCTTTAGTATTGAAAATGAAATATGGATGTGTCATGATTTATTGATATATGTGCATGATTATTCGAATGATATCCGGGCTAAGTCCCGAAGGCTTTTGTGCTAGTGACTATATCCGGGCTAAGTCCCGAAGGCATTTGTGCTATTGACTATATCCGGGCTAAGTCCTGAAGGCATTTGTGCTAGTGACTATATCCGGGCTAAGTCCCGGAGGCTTTTGTGCTATTGACTATATCCGGGCTAAGACCCGAAGGCATTTGTGCGAGTTGCTATATCCGGCTAAATCCCGAAGGTACTTGGGTTTGGAATTGAGCGATCTTACTATAATAATTTCAATTAATACGCTCATAAAATCGAAACGATAAGGTATGTTTCGTGTATGCATCGGAAAAGTTAATTCCTTTTTAGATAGTATTCGCTCTATTGATTAACAACTTCCGGCCTTTAGTTCCGTTTGATCCCCTGTGTATTAGTATACTGGTTGAAGTGTGAAGTAAGTATGATTTTGGGAATATGCGTATATGCAGCTATTCACTTAGTCATATGAACGCTATACTTTAGTCGTAAATAATTTCATTACTTGAACTTACTAAGCATTAAAATGCTTACTCTGTTAATTTGATTCTCTGTTTTATAGATTTTGTTCGTCAGCTACCGGAATCGGAAGTGTCAAAGTCGAAGTCATCCACACTATCTAAGCCACTTTTTGGTACTCTTTTAGTTCAATTTTGAAAATGCCATGTATAGGGCTGACCCTTGTTGTTAATTAAGTACCCTTTGGTAATGTGTATTCGTATAGCCATGCGAAAATGGCTCGTATATTTTGAAGTATAAGATTATGGTCTTGTGATATGGTTATTAAGTGGTGTGGAAATGTTTGGTAATGACTAGCCATTGGAATGGCCAATCATGGTCCTATTGGTGCTACGTACGTCATGGCTAATCGGGATTACCCTTGATAATAATGTATGTCAATTTGCTATTTGATTCATGGAAAATTATGAAGTAGGTAAAATTTACCTTAAAATAGATGCTGAGAGCAGCAGTGACGTAAGTTGGAACAATCACTAAAAATAGTAGGAATGGAATTAAATAGTGAATAAATTATGTAATCGAATCTTGATGAGTCTATTTTCATATGAAAGAAATGAAACGACCATATGAGCTGTATTTTATGAGATGTTTAAGTTTTCGTGAAACAGGGCCAGAGCGTTTTCTGGATCCCCTATTCTAATTTTGAAAATTTACCATAAATTAACCAGAGACAATTAGAAGTCACGCTTTATATGTATAGATTCCTTTTTGAGTCTAGTTTCATTAGAAACAAATGGCATAAGTATTGAAGCTCTGTACAGGGAGATATCTAAGTCGTAATGCATGAAGGTCAGAGTAGTCGAACCCTGAAACAGGGGAGAATTTAACTAATAAACTGTACTAATTGGCTAGACCAAAAATTCTAGAAAACAATTTGTAGTTGGACATATGAGTTTAGTTTCAGGAAAAATTTACGGAATTTGTTTTAGAGTTTTGGAACTAGAGATATGATTTTTAAAGTAACTGTGATGCAGTTAGCCAGCTTGTCTGGAAATTTTAAAATGAACTGTGTAAGTAAATGAATTAAGTCCGTTAACACCTCGTGTTCGACTCAAACAACGGTCTCAAGTGCACGGGCGTTACAATTTTATTGGTATCAGAGCTACGGTTTAGTCGGTTCTAGGACTACCGTAATACGTTCGGGTTTAGCTATACATGCCATTATGTGTTTATTGATAGTGTGGTGATTTCTGACAGTTAAAAATGTGTTTACTTATAGTAATGGATCCTGATCCCAACCGAGTGGTAGCTGATGATGTTGAGAGTGTAGCGCCTGCTCCCGCGCAAGGGACAGCGCCGGCGGACTCTCAACCTATTGCTAGTAATTAGAATGATGAAGCTAGACAGGCTTTTTATAGCGTAATGAATGAGTGGTTCAATCAGTACATTCGAACTAATACGGCTGTTCCACAACCCCCATTCCCGACCAATACAACCCTCAGACTGCGATACCTCCGGTAACTAACCAGATAAGGTTAAATAAGCCCCCAGTTGACAGAATCCGAAAACACGGGGCTACTGAATTTAAGGCTACAGACAGCGATGATGCCGAGCAAGCTGAATTTTGGTTGGACAACACTATTCGGGTACTTGATGAACTATCTTGCACACCCGATGAATGCCTAAAGTGTACTATCTCCTTGCTACGTGATTCTGCCTACTATTGGTGGAATACGTTGATTTCTATTGTGCCCAGAGAGCAAGTAACTTGGGAGTTTTTCCAAACCGAAGTTTGAAAAAAGTATATCGGCCGAGATTCATTGATAAAAACGGAAAGAATTTCTTGAACTTAAACAAGGTTCCATGTCGGTTACTGATTATGAACGAAAGTTTGTAAGGCTTAGCCGGTACGCTCGAGAATGCATTTCTTCAGAAGCTGTAATGTGTAAACGTTTCGAAGATGGACTGAATGATGATATAAAACTGTATGTTGGCATTTTAGAAATCAGAGAATTTGTGGTACTTGTCGAGCGAGCTTGCAAAGCCGAAGAGCTCAGTAAGGAGAAAAGAAAAGCTGATATGGGAGCGAAGGAGTTTCATAAGAGATCTTTGGGAAAACCCTTCCAACAGTCTTCGAAGAAAGTTAGAGATGATTTAGGCTGGTGTAAAGGCACTTCGGGCTTTTCTAGACGAGATCGCGATCGACCTCTTGTGAGTACACGAGTCACTTCGGTTGCCAGTGTTGGAAATGATCGTTGGGACAGGACAGAGTGCTAGTATTGTGGTAAATAGCATTCGGGGAGTTGTAGATTCCATGACCGCTCCTGTTATAAGTGTGGATCAGCTGACCACTTTATTAAAGATTGCTCGAGATTGTCTGAACAGAATGTAAATCAGAGTGGGAAATTGAGTGCTACTACTGCTCGAGGTAGACCATCTAAAAATGCGGGGAATGCTAGTGGCGGTCAGAGAGGATCTAGAGACGTTACCACCAGATCTGAGGCTCGTGCTCCTGCCAGAGCTTATGCTATACGTGCACGTGAGGATGCTTTTTCACCTGATGTTATTACCGGTACATTCACTCTCTTTGATACTAATGTGATTGCATTGATTGACCCTGGTTCTACTGATTCTTATATATGTGAGACTTTAGCATCCAGTAAGACTTTACCGTTGAGTCTCATCGAGTTCGTTATTAGAGTGTCGAATCCCTTGGGTCATTGTGTGCTTGTTGATAAGATGTGTAAGAAATGTCCCCTAGTAATTCGAGGTTCTTGTTTTCCGGCGAACTTGATGCTTTTACCGTTTGATGAATTTGATGTTATTCTCGGTTTGGATTGGTTGACCGCGCATGATGCGGTTGTGAATTGCAAAAGCAAGACTATTGATTTGAGGTGTGCAAATAATGAGATAATCCGAGTTGAGCCTACTGTCTTAAATGGATTGCCAACAATAATATCCTCGATGTTAGCTCAAAAATATGTGAGAAAGGGGTGTGAAGCGTATCTTGCATACGTACTTGATAATGAAGAATCAAGAAAGAAACTTGAGTCGGTACCAGTGGTTTGTGAATATCCGGATGTTTTTCCTGAAGAATTACCAGGGTTACCACCTATTCGGGAGGTAGAGTTTGGCATCGAACTTGTACCTGGGACTACACCGATTTCGATAGCTCCGTATCGTATGGCACCAACGAAATTAAAGGAATTGAAAGCTCAGTTGCAAGAGTTGACAGATAGAGGTTTCGCTCGACCAACCTTGGGGTGCACCAGTATTGTTTGTGAAAAAGAAGGACGGAACCATGAGGTTGTGCATCGACTATCGTCAGCTGAATAAAGTGACAATAAAGAATAAATATCCGTTACCGCGTATTGATGATTTGTTTGATCAACTAAAGGGAGCCTCAGTGTTTTCAAAGATAGATTTGAGATCGGGCTATTATCGCCATAATTCGGATTCGGATATACCCAAAACTGCTTTTAGAACGAGATACGGTCACTACGAGTTCTTAGTGATGCCGTTTGGGCTCACTAATGCCCCTGCAGTATTTATGGATTTGATGAATCGGATCTTCAGACCGTTTTTGGATCAGGTTGTAGTTGTGTTTATCGATGATATTTTGGTCTATTCGAGAAATGAAACCGATCATGCTGAACACCTGGGGTTAGTGTTGCAAATTTTACGGGATAAGCAGTTATATGCTAAGTTCCGTAAGTGTGAGTTCTGGTTAAGAGAGGTGAGCTTCTTGGGTCATGTGGTATCTGCATCGGGTATTCGAGTTGATCCGAGCAAAATTTCAGCCATACTTAGCTCGAAGCCCCAGAAATATTCGAGGTTCGAGCTTTTGGGACTTGCGGTTACTACAGACGATTTGTAAAGGGTTTCTTGATGATAGCCACACCAATGACGGCTACTTCGTAAAGATGTTAAGTTGAATGGTCGGAAAAATGTCGAAAAGTTTCGATCAACTAAAACTTACTTGACTGAAGCTCCAGTGCTAGTGCAGCCTGAATCAGGCAAAGAGTTTGTCATTTACAGTGACGCATCCTTACTTGGGTTGGGTTGTGTATTGATGCAAGAAGGTCGAGTTGTAGCGTATGCGTCGAGGCAATTGAAGCCATATGAGAAAAATTATCCAACCCATGATCTCGAATTAGCTGCCATCGTATTCGCTTTAAAAATATGGAGACATTACTTATTTGATGAGAAGTGCCATGTATTTTCGGATCACAAAAGTCTCAAATATTTGATGACTCAAAGAGATTTGAATTTGCGACAAAGACGTTGGCTCGAGTTGTTGAAAGACTATGAGCTTGTCACTGGCTATCACCCGGGAAAGGCTAATGTGGTTGCGGATGCTTTAAGTCGTAAATCACTGTTTGCTTTACGAGCGATGAATGTACACTTGTCTATTCTATCCGACAATGTGTTAGTAGCAGAATTAAAGGCCAAACCATTGTTGATTCATCAAATTCGTGAAGCTCAGGAAGTCGATGATGAATTGGTTGCAAACGGGCTGTGTAACACCCCGAACCCGAGACCATCGCCGGTGTCGGACACGAGGGGTTAGCAAGCCAAGTTCACTTGTTTTGCCCATCCATTGGACATTTCCAGTCAGGCTGGAAAAACTGCATCACTGTCGCCTTAAAAATCATATCTCGAGTTTAAAAACTCGGAAACTGGTTTCGTAAATTTTCCCTGAATTTAGACTCATATATCCATCCATGGATTTATTTCTAGAATTTTGGTCGGGCCAATTGGTACAGTTTATTAGTTAAAGTCACCCATGTTACAGGGATCGACTGCTCTGACCTTCGCGCGGTATAACTTGAATATCTCTCTGTACAGGGCTTTAATGCTGGTGCCGTTTGTTTCTAATGAAACTAGACTCAAAATGGAATCTGTAAATATAAGGTATGTCTCCTAAATATTTCTGGATAATTTATAGTAAATTTTAAAGTTGCGACAGGGAACCCAGAAACCGTTCTGGCCCTGTCTCACAATAGCTTTAATATCTCTTAACATGTAACTCCTATGACCATTTCGTTTCTTCCATATGAAAATAGACTCATCAATGTTCATTTACATAGCTGATTCACTATTTAATACCATTCCTACAAATTTTGGTGATTTTTCACATTCACGTTACTGCAGCTGGCAGCATCTGTTTTAAGGTAGGTCTTACCTATTTTGTAGTCTCCATGAACCAACTAGTCTTGCCTTACATAGGTCCACATATGATCATTTTAACCATGCCAATGGCTGATCATGTGACCAACATTCCCATTTCCAATTCATAGTCACATCATGACACCATATATATATATACAAACCGCAAATAGTTTAAGTTGATACTTCACTATTACGAGCCATTTTCGCATGGCCGTACACATATACATCATAACATATTTAAACCAACAAGGGTAGTCCTATACATGCCATTTCAAGTTCAACCAAGAATTTATACCAAAATGGGGCTTGATAGTGTGGATGACTTGACTTCAACGATCCCGAATCCGATTGCTATCGAGCGAAATCTAGAAAACCGAGAGCCAAAGCAATGAGTAAGCATTTTTATGCTTAGTAAGTCTCAAGGAATATAATCAACTCTAATTACAGCAATACATTCACATAGTTAAATGCATCATTTCATTAATGCACATTCACATAATCATACTTACTTCACCATGCCAACTCTTATGTTCATACACAAATAACGGCTTCATTAAGGCCGATAACTCGTTCCATCATAGGAGCGGATATTCACACGCTCTTACTCCTAGCGCCAGCAAAGCACACACCGCACTTACCTTGTCATTGGGAAATTTCACAAGTGCATTAGCTGAAATTTTCCAGCAAGCTTATAATTTTCAAATCACATACCTTGAGTTTAACCGGATGTCGCTACTCGATCAATCGCCTTGGGACATAGCCGGTTATGGTAACCCGCACCAAGGCCTCACGGGACTTAACCCGGATATCACGATTTGCACAAATGCCTTGGTCTTAGCCGGATAGAATGACTCGCACGAATGCCTTGGTCTTAGCCGGATGTAGCCACTAGCACAATTGCCTTCGGTCTTAACCGGTTATAATTTCCAGCATAATTGTCTTGGGCTTAGCCCAGGATATCATTCAATTTCTCATGCACACATACATCAATAATCATTGGACATACATATTTATTTTCGTTACTAAGGCTCAAACACAATTATAATCACTAACATAATCGCCTTGGGACTTAGCCGGGTATCATTCAATACTCATACACACATAAATCAATAATCAATACATCCATATTTCATTCCACATAATTCAAGTAAGGTCACTTCTTGAGGACTTACCTCGGATGTTGTCGAACGGCTTTTACGGCTATTCGATTACTTTTTCCTTTCCCTTGTCCAATTGTGGCCCTCTTAGCTCTTGAGCTAATTCAAACAAATTCAATTTATCAAAACCTCATTGTGCTAGCTTATGGCGAATATGACAAGGAATTTAAATGGTCATATGGCCACCCTTTAGCTTGAATACACAATGGTCATGCACATTTTATACTACATCAAGCAATTCAATACAATTTATTCGAGCATCAAGGAAAAGCTAAGGCCTTCAATAGGCTACCCAAGGCCGAATATACTTGTCCATGTTGAGGCCAATTATGCACTTAATACCACACAAAAACAGCATGCATTTTACTAGTTAATGCTTTGCATATTGTAGCTCAAAACTTACAATATAGCATCAAGCACTCATATGTGTGCTAGGCGAATGTGCTTACAATTTCACAATTATTCTTCAACATCTTCTTCTTTAAACAAACTTATTCATCACTTCCTTCATAACCAAAACATCATGTGCAAACATATATATACATATATGAGCATGGCGAATTTCAAGGTGTCCATAGCCATCCAAAACACAAATTTTAACTAACATGCAAGAAGCATGAACCATGCTCATGAATGCATCATGGCGAATATGACAATCATGCTCCTTTTCAACTTCAATCATGATAAAACAAAAGAAAGCTCAAAATCTTACTCAAGAGTAGACAATCCATCATTGCATGCATCATCATCAAGCTTCACACTTAGCATGCAATGGCTTTATCACCATAACAACTTTGGCCAAATACCATTTCCATGGCTTAACAAAGATTTGAGCCATGGCTAACATGCACATCAAGTTAGCAACCAAAACATGCATGAAACTCCTAACACAACCTCATACATACCTTAATCTTGATGCAAACTTAGCCAAATCTCCTTCTAGATCTCTTCCAAACCAAGCATAAAGCAAAATCCTCCTTCTTCCTTAGTTTTGGCTCAAAGAAAGGATGAACAAAATTTTTTCTTTCCTTCTCTACAACTCACGGCAATGGGGGATTACCACACTCACACACATTTTTTTCATTTTTTATCACCCATACACCTTTGTTTATTATTTCACCCTAATGCACCAACAAAACATGTTTCATGACATGTTTAGCCCATCCTCCTTGTCATGGCCGGCCACCACCTATAAAAGGGGAATTTGACATGCAAGTCCATTATTTTGCATGCATGCTTTAATTAGTCATCACACATTTCCTATCATACTTTCAAAGTTCATTACTAAGTCCTTTCTTGTGGAATTCACCCTTATAACACTAAATCAATCATCATAAAATGTCATACATGAGCACACACATATTATAGGCATCAAAATAAATTTTTAATTATTTTTATGCCTCGGTTTTGTGGTCCCGAGACCACCTTCCGACTAGGGTCAATTTTGGGCTGTCACAGGCTGAATGTGTTTCGAATATGGAATTAGAGTTTCAAGTTGATGATGACGATTGTTTGAGGTTCAGAAGTCGTTTGTGTGTTCCAAGAAATTCAGAACTTATTTCGATGATTCTGAACGAAGCTCATTGTAAGCAAATGTCGATTCACCTGAGGAGTACGAAAATGTACAACGATCTGAGACGTCAGTTTTGGTGGCATGGTATGAAACGAGACATTTTCGATTTTGTTTCGAAGTGTTTAATATGTCAACAAGTGAAAGTGGAACATCAAGTGCCTACAAGTTTACTTCAGCCGATCATGATACCTGAATGGAAATGGGATCGAGTCACGATGGATTTTATATCTGGGTTGCCATTGTCGGCAAGTAAGAAAGACGCGATTTGGGTTGTTGTTGATAGACTGAAAAAGTCAGCTTATTTTATTCCTGTACGTACGGATTATTCCCTTGACAAGCTAGCTGAAATGTATGTATCTCAGATTGTAACGTTACATGGAGTACCTATTTCCATTGTGTCAGATAGAGATCCGAGATTCACATCGCGATTTTGGAAGAAATTGCAAGAAGCTTTGTGTACCAAGTTGCATTTTAGCACCGCATTTCATCCACAGACTGATGGTCAATTCAAGCGGATAATTCAGATACTCGAGGATATGTTGAGATGTTGCATCCTTGAGTTTAGTGGTTCATGGGAGCGGTATTTACCTTTGATTGAATTCGCTTACAACAATAGTTTTCAATCAAGTCTTAAGATGGCACCTTACGAGGCTTTGTATGATCGTAAATGCCGTACACCATTGTTTTGGACCGAGCTCGGTGAAAGTAAAATTTTCGGAGTTGATTTGATTAAAGATGCTGAGCAGAAAGTAAAGATAATTCATGAAAGTTTGAAGGCAGCATCAGATCGTCAGAAGTCGTACGCGGATTTAAAACGAAGAGATATTGAGTATCAGGTGGGAGACAAAGTGTTTCTTAAAGTTTCACCTTGGAAAAAGATACTCAGATTTGGCCGTAAGGGCAAACTGAGTCCGAGGTTCATAGGGTCGTATGAAATATCCGAACGAGTTGGTCCAGTGGCATATAGATTGATTTTACCCCCTGATCTCGAAAAGATTCACAACGTTTTTCATGTTTCGATGCTTCGACGTTACAGATCTGATCCTTCACACATAATTAATCCCTCCGAGGTTGAAATTCAATCCGATATGAGTTATGAAGAAGAACCGATTCGTATCCTAGCTCGTGAAGTGAAAGAATTACGAAATAAAAAGGTTCCTTTAGAAAAAGTGTTATGGCACAAGCACGGGATCGAAGAAGCTACTTGGGAAACCGAGAACTCTATGAAAGAACGATACCCAAACCTATTTACCGGTAAGATTTTCGGGGACGAAAATTTCTTAAGTGGGGGAGAGTTGTGACAGCCCTAAATTGACCCCAGTCGGAAAGTGGTTTCGGGACCACGAAACTGAGTTATAAAAATAAAGAACCATTATTCTCTATGTTTATTGTCCATGAACATGCATGTGTGAAAATTTCAATCTTTAATTTATTCATTTCAATGTGAATCTTTTTTTTAATAGGACTTATGTGAGACAAATGTGAAATGGGATAGGTAATCCTAGAAGTGGTTCAATAATGCATGTAATCAAAAGGGTGGACTTGCATGTCAATTTCCCCACTTTGATAGTAGTGGCCGGCCATGACAATGAGGATAAGGAATATGTGATGGGTAATAATAATAAAATAATGTATTAATGGCATAATTTATGAAAAAAAGAAAAAGAAAAAGGGTGTTAAACTAATTAAGTGAATAAAACAAAGAAAAGAAATAAAGTGTTCATCTTTTAACATCTTTGGCGAAAATTCTAAGAAGAAAGGGAAGGGAAACAAACATTCGCCACTCCTTCTAGTCTTGAATAAGGTATGTAATTCATGGTAGCTTTTGAAATTGTTGAATGTATTAAGCTAGTTACTAAGTCCCTTAGTTAGCCCATGTCCAAATTTTGAATCTTGTTGGTAACATGAGTAATCGGTTAAGAGAAAATGTTCAAGAAATGGTTGTTGTTCATTTTATTTGGATGAAAAAAAATGGTAGTAGGTGAAGTAGAGTCTAACAAATGAGCACATATGTGCATTAGTTGCTAAATGGAGAAAAATCGACTAACAAGTTGTGTACTAAGGCCGAATATGATTTTGGATATTATTGGGCAATGTATGTGTTTTGAATTGATGGAATGGAGAGGATGCTTTAATTGTGTTATGAACAATTATATGTTAAATTAAGGTTTGCTAAGCTAGCTATTAAGGTGAAATGCAAATGTTAGTATTTGATTGCTAGTGTATATATGTGTATTAGCCGAGTTTTGAACTTGAATAAATTATGTCATTAAAGCATGAAGAGTCTAGTTTCTTAGAAAAGAAACTATAAAAAAAAGAGTTACCGATCTTGAGATATTTGAAGTATTGTGGAGTGAGTCAAAATGACTACTAGATTCCTGTTCATTTTATAAAATTAGTATAAATTTTACAAAATGGCCCTAAGATAAAATTTATATGCTTAGACTCCTTATGAGTCTAGTTTCAAATGAAATAAACGAGAACATATTTTGAATTCGTACAATGAGAAATTTGATTCAGTAGTGAAGAGTAGTCATTTAGTCAAACAGTGAAACAAGGTGAACTTTAAGAAAATCTGGTATTGTTGGGCTAAACTAAAAATTTGAAAATTTTATGGATAATAGATAAATGAGTCTTCTGTCAAGAAAATTTACGGCAATTGATTTGGAGTTTCGTAGCTCAGTTATAAAAACTTTAGTGACTGTTGCTCGGGAAGTCAGCTTATAGGGAAATTGTAATTATATTGTAAACATTAATGAAAATTTGCTAATGCATTATTTATTGATTTTTTATAAAGCTTACTGTAATCTATCTGTGTGGAAGTCGAATCCATATGTATTATATTCTGAAAGTAATACTTGAATAGTCGATTAATTACTAGTTAAAATTTGTTGAACTTAAGCTCAAGAGCATAGGGGGACAATTTCAAATAAGGGAAAAGAGAAAGTAACCGAGTAGCCACTCCGCAACTGTACCAAATATCTGAGGTAAGTCTTTGAGTAATGGAACTTAGTTTATGATTTGATTTAGTCATGACATATAAGCATAACAAATAAACGGTGATATAATGATTCTACTTGAATTATATATTGAGGTGATTAGTTTATACTTGTGACGGGTAGCCGAATGTGTATAGAGATCATGTTATAAAGCCAATCAAAATCATGCTCTTTGTATGTGGCTATTGAGCCGAAATTGGTAAGGTTTGATAAGTGTCTTGTGTTTGAGCTTTAGTAATGAAAATGAAATATGGATGTGTCATGATTTATTGATATGTGTGCATGATTATTCGAATGATATCCGGGCTAAGTCCCGAAGGCTTTTGTGCTAGTGACTATATCCGGGCTAAGTCCCGAAGGCATTTGTGCTATTGACTATATCCAGGCTAAGTCCTGAAGGCATTTGTGCTAGTGACTATATCCGGGCTAAGTCCCGAAGGCTTTTGTGCTATTGACTATATCTGGGCTAAGACCCGAAGGCATTTGTGCGAGTTGCTATATCCGGCTAAATCCCGAAGGTACTTGGGTTTGGAATTGAGCGATCTTGTGGTAATAATTTCAATTAATACGCTCATAAAATCCAAACGATAAGGTATGTTTCGTATATGCATCGGAAAAGTTAATTCCTTTTTAGATAGTATTCGCTCTATTGATTAACAACTTCCGGCCTTTAGTTCGGTTTGATCCCCTGTGTATGAGTATATTGGTTGAAGTGTGAAGTAAGTATGATTTTGGGTATATGCGTATATGCAGCTATTCATTTAGTCATATGAACGCTATACTTTAGTCGTAAATAATTTCATTACTTGAACTTACTAAGCATTAAAATGCTTACTCTGTTACTTTGATTCTCTGTTTTATAGATTTTGTTCATCAGCTACCGGACTCGAAAGTGTCAAAGTCGTAGTCATCCACACTATCTAAGCCACTTTTTGGTACTCTTTTAGTTCAATTTTGAAAATGGCATGTATAGGGCTGACCCTTGTTGTTAATTAAGTACCCTTTGGTAATGTGTATTCATAAGCCATGCGAAAATGGCTCGTATATTTTGAAGTATAAGATTATGGTCTTGTGATATGGTTATTAAGTGGTGTGGAAATGTTTGGTAATGACTAGCCATTGGAATGGCCAATCATGGTCCTATTGGTTACTCGTCGTCATGGCTAATCGGGATTACCCTTGATAATAATGTATGTCAATTTGCTATTTGATTCATGGAAAATTATGAAGTAGGTAAAATTTACCTTAAAATAGATGCTGACAGCAGCAGTGACGTAAGTTGGAAAAATCACTAAAAATAGTAGGAATGGAATTAAATAGTGAATAAATTATGTAATCGAATCTTGATGAGTATATTTTCATATGAAAGAAACGGAATGACCATATGAGCCGTATTTTATGAGATGTTTAAGTTTTCGTGAAACAGGGCCAGAGCATTTTTTGGATCCCCTATTCTAATTTTGAAAATTTACCATAAATTAACCAGATACAATTAGAAGTTATTCTTTATATTTATAGATTCATTTTTTAGTCTAGTTTCATTAGAAACAAACGGCATAAGTATTGAAGCTCTGTACAGGGAGATATCTAAGTCGTAATGCATGAAGGTCAGAGTAGTCGAACCCTAAAATAGGGGAGACTTTAACTAATAAACTGTACTAATTGGCTAGACCAAAAATTCTAGAAAACAATTTGTAGATGGACATATGAGTCTTGTTTCAGGAAAAATTTACGGAATCAGTTTTTGAGTTTTGGAACTCGAGATATGATTTTTAAAGTAACTGGATGCAGTTAGCCAGCTTGTCTAGAAATTTTAAAATGAACTGTGTAAGTAAATGAATTAAGTCCGTTAACACCTCGTGTTCGACTCCGGCAACGGTCTCGGGTACGGGGCGTTACACATTGGGCCTAAGCCCATTCAGATAATAGTATGTATTGGGCCGAAGCCCTTTTCAGAATAAACTGGACCTTAGCCCCTTTTTCAGATATCAGTATGGCCCAGAGGCCCATTCCAGAACAGATCGAGACATATTCGTGTATGCAAGCCTTGACCTATAACCAACCGCTACACTCCACCGTACCAGCCCTACACTCCATGTGGGAATAGCTCAACCCACCCAGCCCTACACTCCACAGTTGCAGCATTGTTGCTCGATTATCGAGGCAAAGCCTCTAATGCGTGGACAAGCCACTTTCGATACTTCCTCGTCAATATCCCGGTCCATGCATCGATAATAATAATAACATGGCATGCAGTAAATAATAGCAGTCAAACATGCATTCAGGTCAACCTTAACCTTAGGGGTACATCAGTAATTTTACTGATAAAGGTATTTCAGTAATTTTATCAGTTTTAAAAGGGCTTTCATGCATATTCCCACCTTTCACGTACTAACAGAAACACATACCGAGTGTTCTTATCGAATTGAGCCTGTTGGCCCATTATCCCAATTTTGGCCCATAAAGCCCAAAATATCGAAGGCACAGAAATCATGCACTCTGCAATCTAAACATTGTAGTTTACCAAAAATGTTAATTGATTTACCTCACGAGCATTCGCACACTCGCAAGTCCACAAAATACCTATTTTTCGGTATTTCAGCTTTTCGACTTTTGCCGATCTAGACTATGAAAGGGTGTCAGTTACACACCTGTTTGGATGATATGCTGACGAGATCCACACACATGAACTGCCTACAATTGGATTACTAACATGTTAATCTAACTATCAAAAACGAACTACGTATTAACCCCCTTACCATCTTCACCCAAAACCACCTTAGGCACTAGCGATCCTACCTTTGTCGAAATTAGCGACTAGGTTTAGATCCAGTCGTTCCACTTGTCCAAGCCTTCGATCAGCAGCCTCTAGATCACACTATTATCAAAATAAAACAATTATAACATCCCTTAGAGCTACAAGCCCAAATCGACAGCCTCCCTAACCTTTAGGGACTTCGGCTTTTTCTAACTTAAAAGAAATAAGACTAGATCTGAAGTAATGAGCACTTACCACTTATTCCTCTTTGATTTCTATGCAGATCTAATGTAGATCTATCCTCTAAACGATGGCAGAACCCAAATCCAGGAGATCTGAAGTTTCGGCTATAAGCCTCTAAGTCTTATGGTATTTCGACTTTTTAAGTGGTGAAGAAGATGATGATTCGAGGCTATAACCTTGGAATAATGCTGCCGACCGGTACCAAGGGTTTAGAGAAGATCAATGTTGATCAAGAGGAACAAAAATACCAAAGGATTTTGGCTTTGGAGAAATCAGCACAAGTAGTGAGTTTCGGGATTCGGCTTTTACGCCAATCGGCTATGGAGGTTTTGTGGAGGATGGGATCGACAGAGAAGGTGAGTAGGGTGATCAGAAGGTTTTGGCTAATAGAAGAAGCATAAGGAAAGAAAGAAAATGGAGAAAAAGAGAGGGAGAAAATTCGGCATCAAGAAGAGGAACTTATGTTTTCGGCTTTTGTGAGAACTTAGAATGAACGAATGAAAACTTTCAGGTTGCTAACCCTAATCCTCCAAGACAGAAAAAGAAAAGAACCTAACCCTAATATCAATTAAAGCAATCGGCCCAACCTCCCTAAGGCCCTTTTCGGAATTCTCTTGAGTGATCATGTGCCCAGCATATGTCCAAAATTAAAAAGTAACTACATGCCTAACTTGCGCCATTTTTTTTTTTGGAATCTAGTGGCGCCACCATGCCACTTTACCAAAGCCTTATTTGTGTCATGACTTACGAAGTTCTTCTTAAAGCCCACTTAACCCAGTCTCCTATTCACTTAATATCCAACCTTGATATTTTACCATGTTAAACACAATTCCAATATTCAGAACACCAAAATTCCAAAATTTACCAAAAATCACAGACACCCGAAAAAAAATCCTAAAAATCAGGGTGTTACATATTTGGTCGCAACTATCCCGCTAGCATATCGACTCAGCCTCAAGAATTTCACCACATACTCTGCAACAGTCTTATTACCCTGGACCAGATTCAAAAATTCCTTTCAATGGGCATCCACATAACTAGCTCCAACATACCTCCCCTTAAGAGCAGTCTTGAACAATTCCCAGGTTACTCGTTCAATCGGGGTACTCTCCCTTACAGTGAGCCACCACCGGTATGCCTCATCTCGTAGCAACGACACAGCCCCCTTCAGCTTTTGCTCCACAGAGCAATCCAGGTCGTCCATAATCCGCTCTATTGCCTCTAGCCAATATTCAGCCACATTTGGGGCTACTCCAGATACGCCCTTAAAAACCTCTACTTCGTTAGCCCGGAGTCGCTCAGAGATGGATCCCCTATTTACTATCCCGGTGCTAGCTCCAGCAACCCTTTCTAAAACCCTTAACATTGCTTGGGACAAAGCATCGTCCCCCGCAGCCCGATCATATGACCCAATCTCAGTTGCTTGTGCAAGAATGCCTACTCAACTGGCCTATGCCCTGAGGATGAAGATTCAGCTTGCACCCTTCCACGACCACGTTCGCGGCCTCGTCCACGAGTTCCTCTTGTACTCATATCAAATTATCTGATTACAAATTTTATGACATTAGTTTAATATTTCAATTGTTTATTACGAGATGTCTTATGGATATATAGCAGTTCAAGGATTGTTTTCGCAACGTCGTAGCCTAGCTACAATCTCATTCCTACTGTTTTACAGCTCTGCCCTATCTAAAGTATCATAGAAGGGGCTTAGTTCTATCATATCAATATCACATAATGTAAAGGAAAGTATACTTACAGACTTGGTGCTGGGGATTCAGTGTGCCACTTATTTCTCCAAACCATTTTAAAACAAAAATATGTATTTGATCACAGAAAATAGAAATTCTTAAAATTTGATTTAAAACAACTTTGTTTCGAAACTCTTAATTTTAGACCCGTTTAAAAACCCACTGTCAAGTTGTTGCAACTAGGCTCTGATACCACTAAATGTAACACCTCAAACCTGACCCAGAAATTATGACATAATCTGGCGTGTCACATTGAAGTTTTAAAAACCCATGACTCGTATTAGAGTTTTAAAAGATTGTCTTTTGCAAAGTTAACAAAGTGAATAGAAGCTGTGCACCAAGTAGGTATCTGAAACAGAAGAGGGGAGCTATGAGGGCTGCTTAAGTACCAGGCTCTCGATTGGATCCAATCCTAGACATGCCCACAACCATTGCCACACTTTGATAAATGAGTTGAAATTCATTTGAGTAGATATCTTTGATAAACCGGTTAATCTTGTCGTTGCGTTATTTTGAAAACAAGTATCATTTTGTAAACGCACCCTAAGTCTAGCCCATTTGAATTACTATTAGAAATATTTAGAGTTATTAAAAATAAAATAATCCTAGAAAAAAATAGTTAAAATAGCCTTATTACAACCCAAAAATAAATAGTATTTAAGATAAACTAAAGGAAACCGGTTACTTATTGTAAAGACCAAGAGCGATCACCGTGGCCACGCTGAATCCCCTCCGCTCTAAGTCTCCACATCAAGGCCCACCTGCAAGGTTAAAGAAGGGGGTGAGTTTGGAAACTCAGTGTGCAACAAGCCCCTTTCAGAGCCCAACCAATATCAGCATACTAGGCCTAAGCCTAAGTTCAGTTTTAATATACACTGGGCTGAAGCCTTTCGTTTAACAGTTATTGGGCGAAAGCCTTTTCATAAATCATATCACTGGGCCGAAGCCTTTAATGTAATTGGTATGGCCCATAGGCCCATTTCAATATCACATGCAAAATTAATGGATGTATGCAAGCCCATTTCGGGAGACTACTCAACCCACAAACTGCTACTCTGTACCCGTACCAACCAAGCTCTCCATGTGGGGAATAACTCAACCCACCCAACCAAACTCTCCACTGGCAGCATAGCTGCTTTATCATATAACTAGAGGCCTAGCCTCTTTTAATAACTGGGGCAAAGCCTTTTTCGGTAAACTAGGGCAAAGCCCTTTTCGGTGAACTAGGGCAAAGCCCTTTTAGCACTTCCTCCGTTCATATAAGACCCAACCCATGCATATGTGAATATATCACGGCATATCATGTATAAAAGCAGTATCACATGCATCTTAATTATAACATAACCCTAAGGGTATAATGGTCATTTTCACCTAGGGACAAAAAAGGTCATTTTCACATTATAAGGGTAATTTCATTTCTCTACCAATTATTAGGGTTTTCCATGATCATTATAAATTATCAACAATTTCAAGTGTTTAATCAGTGACTCTAGCCCATTCTAGCAAAGCTGAGTCATTGGGCCAAAAACCCCTAATGGGCCCTACATAGCCGATTTAGTCATCTAGGCCCATTTAGCCTATATTCCATAACAGTATTAACTGTCTTAATGTGCAATTTATCTAGATTCCATTTTCTACCAACTTACCCAAATGGGCCCGAAAGCCCATTGGGCCCAATTTCAACCCCTCGAGGCCCAATTTACCGTGATGCAGCAAATCGTGCCCTTACCTGTTCCAACGATCCTGATCATCAAACTTAGTGTATCTAGCTAACCTATGAGCTTTCGCATGTTCACGAGTCTTCGAAATACCAGAATTTTCGGTATTTCGGCTTTTCGGCATATATCGAGTTAAGCTACGAAAGAGGGTTCGTTACACACCTGTTTTGTGACGTTCACCAACGAAGTCTCCCATGGTAACCTACAATTATTCACCACCATTCTTAGTCTACAATTCATGCTAATCAACCTAAATCTTACCTTACCAAAATCGGCCAAAGAACCCCTAATGGCCATAGTTCACTTACCTTCACAGGGTCTGACGATATGATTCAAGCTTATCTAACACTGACACTCCAAGCCTTGCTGCTCCTCCAAAGTTATCTATTCCTCTATACAAACCATAAAAATCAAATGAAGAAGCCCAATAAGGCCTATATCTCAAATCGACAACCTCCCTAAACTATAGGGGGTTTCAACTTTTGTCAACAGTTATACTACTGAATCGATTGGAGTATGAATACTTACCACAGTCTTTCTTTTTTGTACCGCTTAAAACTTAGTAGATGAAGGAATTAGCCACCAAAAAATGAAGAGAAAAATAAGGTTGCTGGTCAACAAGAAATCAGCACAACCAAGCTTCGCAGGTTTTGGCTTTTGTGGCTTTTCGGCAAAAGTGATGATAAGAAAGAGAGTAGTAGATGGGAAGAAAGGAATAGTAGGCTAGTTTTGGAGAAGAAAAGAAAGAAAGATGAATGGAAACGGTGATAGTTCCGGTTAGAGAAGAAAAATGAAGAAAAGAATGGCTCTATGGTGTTCCAACAAAGGAAAATTGGCACAACTATAGCCTGATGCCGAAATACTACCCTCAAAATCCCCAAGCCGATTTCTCCTCCCTAATCCCCTCTATTCAGCCAACACTAATCCCTCCTTCAAATCCCTAAAATCTCTCCCCTTATCACTCCTTAATTCAAGCATTCAACTGATTCAAACTCTCTCCATCATAGTTCCATTCGGCTTTAACTTCTGTATGCTCAAGGCATAAAAATAACATCACATTTGCTATCATAGTGAATCGAACCCTGGCTTTTCCCCAACCACTTACACACCATCTTTTTAGCTCCTTAGTGGCGTCACTTAGCCACATTGCCAGGGGCTCTTTTGTGTTACATTTTACCCACACCTTTTAATAAGGCCACCTATCCAAAGCCCCTAACTCCTTAAGTCCAAAATTCAAAAATTCTTCTGAGTTTTAGCCATCACATGGGCCTTCCATAATCCCAATTACATACTCCAATTATGAATTTCACAACCAAATACCAAATTTTAAAAACTTTACCAAAATCTCGAGAATCACGAAAAACCCGAAAATCAGGATGTTACACCTATTCTGAAAATAGTTACAAGGAACTCTGGGTATATGGTTACACTTTAGCACCGTATTTCATTCTCATACGGATGATCAATTTGAATATATGATTCAGATTTTTGAAGATGTGTTTTGGTGTTGTATTTTAGAATTCAAATGGCAATTGAAAAAGAAATATTTGTCGTTAGTTGAATTCGTATATAGTAACAGTTAACAGTCAAGTATAAGATTTCACAGTATGAGGTTTTATATGGTCATAAGTGTAAAATTTTGATGTTTTGGACTGAGTTCAGTAAGAAAAGATACATGTAGTTGGTTTGATTCGTTGAAATTGAAAAAAGATGAAAGGGATCTGAGACAGTTTAAAAACAGTATTTGATCATCTGAAATCTGATGTGAATCTAAAAATGAAAAGAAATAGAGTTTTAGATTGGCGACAAAATATTTTTGAAAGTTTCGCCATGAAAGAAAGTTCTCCAATTTGGTCGTAAAGGCAAATTAAGTTTTTGGTTTATCGGGTTCTATAAGATTATTGAAAAGAATTGGGCCTGTTGCGTATTGATTGGTGATATTATCAAAGCTCTACAGAATTCACAATGGTCTTATGTGTATATGTGTTATGAAAGTATCGATCAGACCCATCATCTGTTATTTCTTTGATAAATGTTAAATTCAGCCTGACATCACTTACAATAAGAGGTTGACTGAAATGTTGGCACTTGAAGAGAAAAACTGAGAAATAAAAAGGTAGCATTAGTAAAAGTTCTTTGACAATGACATGATATAGAAGGAGCTACCTAGGAACTAGACGAAACTATGAGAAAGTAATATTTGAATCTCTTTACTGGTAAAATTTTCGATGACGAAAATTTCTTAAGGGGGAGAGTTGTAATAGTCCATTTTTCAGTCAAATCGAAACAATGCGTTCAAGACCACAAATCTGATCCGAAAATAAAATTTATTTTTATTTTATTACATGGTCCGTAATATGTTAGAAATGTCATGTGAAAATTTTGATAAGAAAATTTTACCGATTATCTGTTTAATTATGGGAAGGACCAAATCACATAAAATGCAAAACTTGAATTCTAGTAGCTAGAAGGATTAAATAGCTATGGAATTCAAAATTTGAGGTCCTTATATGGTAATTAGACCATTAATAAAAAGTTAATAGATATTTTTGGATGATTCATCCATGGAAAATTAGAAAAAGGCTAAGGACTAAATTGGAAATTAAAATTATTAAAGATGATAAATTAATTAAATAGAAATAAAAATAAAATTTATCATCTTCTTCCCTAAAATATTCCATGGAAACCCTAGGAAAGAGAAAGTAAGTTTTCATGGGCAAATTGGGTAAGTTTTCTTGTCTCGTTTTTAGTAATTTTGATATTTTTGAAATCGGGATAACTTAATCTATCTATTTGGGGATCAATTTGAAGAGTTATCAAAGTATGAAATTTAGGTCATGGATGTATATGCTGAAAATTTAAAATTTATGGTAGAAAAATGAAAGGTTGTTGATAGATAAACAACTTTTACAAAGTGATTTTTGATGAAAACATGATTTAGGGACTAAAATGTAAAGTTGTGAAAATTGAAAAAAAATTTAAATTTTATAGAATATATGTGCTGTAAATTTTATAGTGAAATTTGGTTAGGCTTGGAATATGGAGTAAATTGCATAAATTTCATTTTCTGAGCCTAGGGACGAAATTGGAATTTATGGAAACATTAGTGGAAAAATGCTAATTTTGCCTAGGATGTAAATTGAGTTCACTTGAATATGAAATGTGATAAATTGATGTAAAATTTACTCGTATAGATCCGGATAGACCAAATTCGGAGCTAGAACGAGGAAAAGAGGAAAATGTTAGATTAGTAGATTTTGCGTACATGAACATTTGTCGAAGTAAGTTCGTGTAACTAATTTGTGTATGTTTATATGTTTGAATTAAATGTTGCATTTTGCATTGTATAGATATCATATATATATGACATTGAAAATATATCTAAAAAAGCCCGATCAATAATAATACTCGATAAATGATAAATGATAAAAATGTTACTCATATGCTTGAAATGAATGTGGAATGTGTTTAATTGAATTATATGAATGTTATGGAAATCAATTGCCCGATAATGCTTGAAAATGTTTAAATCCTGGTTGAATAAATGGAAAATCAATGGATATGTGATTTCCTGAAATGAATGAGGTTCTACATTTGTTGTTGATGGGATTTAGCTCGGATGAGTAATCCTATTGACCTCATTATAGAAAGGATTTAGCCTAGACAGGTAATCCTTATATAAGTCCTCTTGAGCATATGTTATGGATTGGACTTGGCCTAAATGGGTAATCCAGATCAAGTTCCTTCGAGCATATGTCATAAAAAGGATTTAGCCTGGACTGGTAATCCTGTTGTATACACGTGTGGCTCGAGAGTGTACTCTCTGAAATAGTACCTTATGGGTACATTTGAATATGAATTGACGGATCCTAACTTGGACACCTTGACTATGCTACCTGTGTATCCATCGATATTTCAAATAAATTCAATGAGTGACAATCCAAACATGAGAATATATGAATAATAAAATGAGTTATTACACGTATCCGTCTGAAATACAAGAAAATGAGGATACATGAGAATTGATATATGAAAACATGAAATGATTGATATATGGTAATATGGGATGATGATATTTGTACATGAAATTTTTTTTATGAGTATGTTCATCCTTGATTATAGATTTGTACCACTTGAGTGTACTATTTGTGACCTTGATATTTCGAATGATATGAGTAAAGTTCTGACATGAAATAATCTGAACTTGAGATGAACTATTATGAAATTATACTTGTAATATAAAGAGATGATTTATACATGATAAATGAATAAATGTTGTGGAAAGCATATGTGCCTAGAAACTTTGTCATTGTTGAGCCCATATATGTTTTGATGTTATTATATAATATACTCTAACAAGGGAAATGAGGATGTGTATAGGGCTTGAGGTCAAATTGATTGAATATGCCTTACATGGTTACCTCAAAATAGAATGAATGGTAAGTTAAGTACCATGTTATATGAACTTACTAAGCATTTTATGGTTACTTAGTTTTATTTCCCTGTTTTAGAGTAAATCGGAAGCTCATTGGATTGGAAGCTTAGCGAAGATCACTCACACTATCCATCGGCCCATGTCAGTACAATATGGTAAAGCAATTATGGTTACAATGGCATGTATAGGTTAAATTGGCCATATTGGCATGTAAATGTAAATGATTATTGTAATCTAGCCATTAGAATGGCTAGTGATGATTATGTTTGGTATATGTATGTATGTATTAAGTTTATTCTATGGAGATAACATAAGTGTTTATTATTGATTGATTGAGAAAGGTTAAATAAGTATACTTATAAAAGATAAGATTAAAAGTATGAATGCATGTAACAATATATCATATTAGATGTTATAAATTGCTTGAATTCAATGCTTGGATTGGTTGGTGTTTGGATGTAAGTTTAGTGCAGGAGTTTGGTATGATTTTGGGTGAGAAAAGAAGCTAGGAATGACTTTATTTTCTCCACACGGGTAGACACATGGGCTTGTAGTTAGGCCGTGTGTCCCTTGCACCTTAAATTTTAGATAATAGAATGCTAAGAATTGAGCACACGGGTAGAGACACGAGCATGTGTCTAAGCCGTGTGTGCTACACGGCCTTGCAGACGGACATATGGCATGGCCGTGTGCACAAGTTAGAGAGTTTTACGGGGTCGAACACAACTTATAGCACGAGCATATCGCAGGGTCACATGGGTGTGTGAGCCCTGCACCTTGGAAAATTTTTGAAATGTCGCGAAAACATTCTTGAGTTTTCGATTAAGTCCCGACTTGAGTCTAATGCTCGTTTTGGGCCTCGAGGATCCATTTAAGGGACGTTATGAATAAATCTCGAGAAATGAATAGTAAATGTTTGAATTATCTGAAAATATTTTGAAAGTTTTGGTAATGCTCTATAACCCTGTTCCGGTGACGAATATGGGTTAGGGGTCTTACAGGTCATCCCTAAACATTCCACCGTACAAAATTTCTTTCATGCTTCAGATTAAACCGAATGAATAATAATAAATTCAAGCACTCATGTCTCTACGACTATCTATAAGACTTATATCTCATATGGCATCATCAAACATGCTTACCTAGGTACTTCTAATCTATTTTTCAATTTAACTAAGTAACCTAATCAATTTCCCATAAAAACAATCAAATTATCTTATATTAATAAAAAAATTTCATGCTTGAAAAAAATCATTTCATGTTTCATTATTTTCACCCACTATTCAGAATATTAATATAATCTAAGCACCATGCAACAATATAATAGTTATATATATTTTTAATAAATAATCAACTAAATCAAAGTAAACACACAAATGAAAACACACACAAACTAATCTTATGTACTTTTCCCCCATACTTTTAGAGCATACATTGTCCTAAGTGTAAAATAATTGAAGTGCGAGAAAGAAAACTTCCCTGAGTATACGAGTCCTTATTGCAATGATAATCTTGGGGTTTGTGTGCTCCAAGTGGGTGAAAAATGTAGCACCCCTAACCCGTCTCCATTGTTGGATTTGGGTCACAGAGTATTACAATAACATTTTAAACATTTAACAATAACTCTTAAATAATCAACTATAATTACTAATAATCTAATCACAATATATTTATGAAAAAATATACTTGCGGGCCTTAAGCCGAGTTTATAGGGCCCTAAAAATAGTTTGAGAGCATTCTGGGGTCAATTCGAAACAAACTAGAAGGATTAGGCAAAAGTTGTAAAATTTTAAAACAGAGGACACATGGTCGTGTGTCACAGCCCAGATTGTGTGGACATTCAAAGTCTGGACACACGATCGTGTCCCAGGCCGTGTGTTCGCCCGTGTTGATATTTGAATTAAGGTCACACGATCGTGTTGCGGGCCATGTTTTAGACCATATAACAAATTGTTTTAAGACACATGACCGTGTCACGAGAAGTGTGTTAGGCCATTTCAGACCTGGACCTAAAGACAATATGATACACGACCGTGTGAGTGGGTTGGGTCTATCACACGGCCGTGAGGCTGCCTGTGTCTTAGGGCATGTGCAGTGTATTTAACCTCTAAATCAGCCATGACATACACCATTCCTTGTGCAAAAAGACATACCATATCTAGATAATTTCCTAGGTTCAAAATAACATTCAAATCATGAATGAAATGCCAAAATTCCATCCATCTTATACCTAACCAATATGCCATTCAAATGCACCCCAACAAAAATTATTCATTCAAATAAACAAGTTAAAAGAACATATAACCTTAACCACATTTTTCTACTCGAACATCCACCAAAATAGCCAAATATGTCCATCCTCACCAAGTTGATTTTGAACACAATATTTACCTACTCACATCAACAATTACATACATACAAAATATCCAAGCTAATGAAACTATATACAAGCATTTGTTCCAAGGCAAAGCATAATTCAAAGTTTACATGAGATTCAATGTAAGTAATCTTCACTGAATTTAACTATAGACAAAAAGATTTTGACTCAAACATTATCATCCTAGGTACATGCCATGACACAAAAAGAAATACGTCACGAATGTTGAGTTCAAGATTGTTTTTGGATGCTAAGTCGATAGTAAAAATATAGGTACCTAACCTCGACAAATATAGTTGTAAAGAAACGAAGTCGATGACTAATCTGAATCTTTTGTTTTTTCTTGAATCAAAACCGATTGTTGTGTTTTTTGATCTCATTCAGGTAATACAACTACAGAACTTAAATAACTTTTTTTTATACAATTCAGTCTTTCCATAATCATTTTACAAAATTTACCTTGACATTTTATCTTTTATGCAATTTAGTCGCTAAGTATTAAACTTGTAAATTCACTACATTTAATCATTACTCATCCTATCCGAATATTCTAGGGACCTAGTACAACCCATCTAATGCCCCAAAAATTCTGAAACCCAAAAATCCCAGAATCCCGAACTTTCTTTGTTTTCGATTTTGATAAAAATTGTGTTTTATATTCCTAGCCAAGTGAAAATTATAGTAGGTCTTAATTAAGGTTTGAGTTCAAACCTAGGGGTAAATGAAATTATAGTTTAATTATTAAAAGGACCTTGTTGGCAAGTAGTTGGCCTTTTAAATAAAGATAGGGAAAAATGGCATAAAAAAGCCTTGTGGAAGAGTGGCTAAGTGACGACACTTAGAGTGTAGGGAGGTGGCGTTAGTGGCTAGCAAGGAGATCCAAGGTTCAAATCCTAGTTTAGTTTTTTTAGAAGTTTAATTTTGGCCTTCTAGAAGGATGGAAGTGGCGTGAAAATGGACTCCAAGGGCAGTGATCAGAAGAGAAATTTGAGGAAAGGATCAAGGGATTATCAGGGAGAAAAACGAGGGGATGAGAAGTGAGGAGCAAGTGGAGCCAAAAAGGGAACTTGGTCTTGAGGAATTCGGCCATAAGGTTTATAAATAGGTGCCGAATGTAAGGGTTTCAGGCTAATGCTGAAATCTTTTTTCACCTTGCTACCGGAAACCTTATTCTCTTTAAGATCCGAAAAGCCGAAAACCCTTGCTTCCTTCTTTCTTTTCTTGTGCCGATTCTCTATTCTTCCTTTGCTCAAGTCTTTGATCCATTGTTAGTTAGTCGATTTCTTCTTGATTCTCTTGGTGCCAGATAAACCTTTTTCATCATACCAAGTTTGAAAGCCAGAAAGTCTCATCTTCCAAGGGTCGAATACTCTTTGACCGAATCTAGTGTAAGTGTTTGCTCTTCCTGTCAGTTTTTGATAAGGTATTGATTATTTTTCCTCACTTCTTCTAATTGGTTTTTGGGTAGGAATAGGTATCGAATTTCAGTTTTTGGATCCCTGCTGATTTGCTCTTCAGGTGAGATACGTTGGTAAGTACTCTTAATCTTAGTTAGCTGAATGGTCATAGTTAAGGTAAAGGGGACTTGTGTTGGATACGAGTCACCTATTATTCTAGTTTTAATAGTTAAGATTGATGCAGATCTAGGAGTTGATCGTGGTTAGTGATTAAAGAAGGGGTTGTTATACTTGTCGCGCAAGATAAGGTGAAAGGTGAGGTTTCGGTTTTAGTAAAAATATGTATTAAGCATGCGATTAATTGTAGGATGATATCGTTTGTAGGTTGGTGACTAAGGGAATCGTAGCATGCTTGCTTACCAGGTGTGTACATACACTGTACACACACAATGAATCGGCAAAAGCCGAAATGCCGAAAAGCTGAAAAGCTAAAATGCCTAAAAGCCGAAATGCCTAAAAGCCAAAAGTTGGGCTATGGTGGTCTTGTGAATGCGCGAACATTCGTGAAAATTGATATGTTGCCTGACGCCCACAGGCAATTCTGTGGAATTGGGTTGCGAATTGGCCAAATGGGCCGGAATGGGCTAAATGGGCCCGATGGGCTGTTGGGCCCATAATAGTCAAAAGGTGAAAATTGATGGTATGTGAGAGAAAATTTAATGTGAGCATGAATATGCATGTGATTTGGGCCTAAGGGGCTATATGAATATGAATTGGGCCTGATGGGCTATATGAATCAGTATTGGGCCTGATGGGTCATATAAATGATATTGGGCCAAGTGGGCCATATGCATGTATGTAGGGGTTTTGGGCCTAGTATAGGATAACTACATAAAACTTAATTAATATATTGCGACCGTGAACAAGTCATAGGGTTAAGGTGTGGCAAAGGGTATACGCATGTCTAGGATTGGATCTAGGGAGAGCTTGGTACTTAAGCGGTCTTAATGACTCACCTCCTCTTCTCTAGAATCCTACCTGGTGCGTAGTATTCATTCATCTTAGCTCACGAGATTTGTTAACGAGCTGAGGTAAGTGAAAACCGTATTAAAGGGAAAAATTACCAAAATGCCCCTAAGGACGAAAATGACAAAATACCCCTAGGTGTTAAATGTAAGTTTTATGGATGTGACATGCATACATATGATATTCTGCTTAGGTTACATATGGGTTGGGAATTATGGAACGGAGGAAGTATATGAGGATCGCATGGTTGCTTGACAATTATGGATCCGCCGACGGCTTTTAAAGCCCAATGTGTAAATGAAGGTAGTTTTGCAACCGGGCTACCATTGATGTATCGGTTGGGTAAGTCCATATTTATATCCCCACATGGTGTGACGGGGGACGGAGCTGGTGTGTAGCGGATGGATTATTAGGATGGGATTTCATTGCATGTTTTTTGTATGATGATTTTTCAAATGCTTGTTTTTCGACGAGGGTTGTACACACTGAGTTTGCAAAAACTCACCCCCTCTTTTATTTTATTTTTCAGGTGATGCACAATAGAAGGTTTGATGTTCAGAGAGACTCTGGGTGGCCAGCTAGTAAGATAATCTGGACTTGTTTTTTTTAGAAAAAGACATATAAGTTTCTATTTTATTAAGTACTATTCAAATCAGATTGTAATAGGGCTTCCATTTTGTTATTATTTGGATTATTATTTCTATGTGATGTAATTATAAGAAGCTGAACATGGTTTCTTAAACTATAGTATTCCTTTTCTACATTTCCGTAACTAAATTTTTAAGTGACATGTTTTCATCAAATCTTATGTTTCAAACAAATGATTGAAAGGAGTTTATTTTAAAGATGTTCTTTTTTTTTTTAAGAAGGGTTTTCAATTAAAACATGGTTTTCGCTAAAACACTTCAATGTGACACGCTGAGTTCGGGCATAACGTCCTGGCTGAGTTTGGGGTGTTACATTTAGTGGTATCAGAGCTCAGGTTGCAAAACTCGGGCTGTGAAGTGGGCTTATTACTTGATTTCTTTTTGTGTTTTTAAAAAAATTAAAAAAGGGGAAGTCTTGCTGAGAGGCACACCGAGCCTCCAATGTCGAACCATGTAAGTAGTTTTATTATTAAATTTGTTTAAATTGTTATACAGTAAATAGTTAGAGTGCTACTTTAGATGATTTTGTTAGAGTGGAACTAAAGCCCATAGGATCCTGAAACTGTAGAGGATTTTTGAAAACAATATTCTCTCTAAATACTTTCATAAAACATCGGCTTAAATATTAAAAATAACTAAAACTTTATAAAATTTTTAATCCAGATAATACATGAATCGACGATGAGTGCTAGAAATGGTGTGAGAGGTCGTGGCCGAGGTCGCGAAAGTGTTAGGACTGAGTTGTCAGCGTTAGGCCATGTGCCCAATGTTGGAGTACAAGTGGCTCCGGCCTCACCTGTGGTTAAGAATGGACAGTACGACCGGGCCATAGGGGATGATGCATTGTCGCAGGCAATGCTAAGGATTTTGGAGAGGGTCACTGGGCCCAATAATGGCACTGGAAATCGGGGGTCCATTCCAGAGCGACTTTGATCGAACAGGACTGAGATCTTCAAGGGCGTGGCTGGCATGGCTCCTAACGTGGTGGAATATTGGTTGGAGACCACTGAAAGGATAATGGAGGACTTGGACTGCTCATCAAAACAAAAACTGAAAGGGGCAATGTCACTGCTTAGGGAAGAAACCTATCAGTGGTGGTTGACAGTGAAAGAAGGCAACCAACTGGAGCGGGTCACTTGGGAGTTTTTCAAAACTACATTCTAAGGAAAGTATGTAGGTGCGAGCTACGTGGATGCTAGAAGGAAGGAGTTTTTGAACTTGACCCAAGGAAATAAATTGGTATCAGAGTATGAGGCGGAGTTTCTACGCCTTAGTAGGTATTCAAGAGTAATGGTGGAAACAGACTATGAGCATTGCGTTAGGTTTGAGGATGGACTTAGAGATAGTCTCAAGGTGTTGATAGCTCCACAAAGGGAACGAATTTTCATGAAATTGGTGGAGAAAGCAAAGATAGCGGAAGAGGTAAAGCGCACTGAGCACGTAAATCGGGAGAAATAAAGCGGTAAGAATAAGAGAGAGGCTGAAACTCCTGGTGTGGGACAAAGGCCTAGGGCTAGGGACAAAAATAAAGGGCCAGTTAGAGCAGGGCCCCCTGCTATTAATCCAGAGGTGGCACCTTGTGCTGATTTCGGGAGAAGATATGGAGGCAAGTGTTGGAAGAGAATGGGAGCTTGTTTCGCTGGTGGGTCTATGGAGCATAGGATCAAGGATTGCCCCCGAATGCTAGGACAAGAGCCAATAGTGGGCCAAGGTGGTGCTCAGCCACCAAGAGGTGGTCAGCTGCCGCCAAGGGGTCATGGGCAAGCTAGGGGCGGTAACGGCAATGGACGTGGACGTGGAGCACCAGGCAAAAATACAGGCCATGTGGAGGTGAAGCAGCCAGCTTTGGTTTATGCTGCTCATCGCTGAGAAGAGGGGGATACCCCAGATGTGATAAAGAGTATGTTCTATATATATGAGTTACCTTACACAGCACTGATTGATATTGGATCAACGCATTCATATGTTGCATGCAATTAGACTGAGTCTTTGGGTGATATATTTGAGATTATTGCGAATGAGATGACTGTGGTAAGTCCATTAAGGCAATCTGTAAGAGCAAATAAGATATTTAGGGAGGTACCCTTAGTAGTCCAAGGGGTTACCGTTTTAGTGGATTTGATAGAGCTATCGTTTAGTGAGTTTGACTTAATCTTGGGTATGGATTGGCTGGTGAAACATTGAGCCACCTTGGATTGCGCTGCAAAGCGAATGGTGTTAAGAACAACAGAGGATAAGCAAGTAGTGGTGATTGGTGAACACCAGAACTATCTGTCGAACATGATTTCGGTGTTAAGGGCTGAGAAGTTAGTACGAAAGGGATGCGAAGCCGTTTTGGCTTATATTAGTGATACGGAAGTACGAAAGGGATGCGAAGCCATTTTGGCTTATATTAGTAATACGGAGGCTCAGAGCCCTACTGTTAAGGAGTTAAGAATGGTTAGGAAATTTCTGGATGTTCTTCCTGAGAAGTTGCTTGGGTTGCCACCCAGCAGAGAAGTAGAATTTGGAATCGAGTTGTTACCTGGGACGGCTCCAATGTCTATCACTCCTTATTGGATGGCACCAAATGAGTTGGTAGAACTTAAGGCACAAATTCAGGAATTGTTGGATCAAGGGTTCATACGACCAAGTGTGTCTCCATGGGGAGCACCGGTTGTAACACCCCAAACTGGCCCAGACGTTACGGCCAAATCCAGCGTGTCACGTTGAAGCGTTACTGAAAAACTCATCTTTTATCTAAAATCTTTCTTAGTGTTAAGAGTATTTTCGTTTTAAGTTAAAGTGAATGGAAGCTGTGCACGAGGTAGGATATCAGAAAAGAGGAGGTGAGTCCATCGGACTGCTTATGTAACACCCCGTACCCGAGACCGTTGCCGGAGTCGGACACGAGGGGTTAACAGACTTAATTCACTTATTTTCACAGTCCATTTTAAAAATTCGGACAAGTGACTAACTGCGTCCTTGTCACCTTAAAATCATATCTTGAGTTCCAAAACTCGAAAATAAGTTTTGTAAATTTTCCCTGAAACTAGACTCATATATCCATCTAAAAAATGTTTTCTATAATTGTAACATCCCTTACCCGTATCCGTAGCTGAAACAAGGTACGAGGTATTAACAAATCATAGTACATACTATTAAATAAAACTGAGACAAAAATATGGCGTGCAATTAGATCATGAATCATTATAACATATGCCTTTAACAATACTAGCCAATTTCAAAGGCTTCGTACAAAATAATCGGTCAAATACTATAATTAATATTTTAAACCTAGGCAATTATGACACGTAACAAAATAACTAAGTCTACTATACATGCCATAATTCAAAATATTCAGTTCAAATACCCAAAAGTGTTGATAGTGTAGGCAGATCTTCAACGATCCTTGACTCTGTGCAAAGTCGGACGACACTATAAGACAAAAGAGAGAAAAGAAAGTAAGCTTATAGCTTAGTAAGCAAGTATATATGTAACACCCCTATCCCGTAACCGTCACCAGAATAGGATGAGGTGTTACCAGAAATTAGGAATAAGATCGGAAGAATAAAATTTTAAACTCCCTTCTTTAAGTAAACGTCCAACAGATGCCATTTTCGTATGGCTTATATACAATAGTCATAATATCATTCTACTATGTTGCCTATCCTATACATACCATAAGCTAAGTCTAATTACATAGTTGCCGCAATGGTTGATAGTGTGACGAAGTGCTGATGATCCCCGAGCTGGTAGTCAGAATCCACAACCTATAACCAAAACATAATTGAACAGAGTAAGCTTTTGCGAGCTTAGTAAGTTTTAAGCGAAACAAAGTGTTCTCATTCACTGTCATTGGTCATTCATTTCAACTGTTCAATGAAGTTAATCTAGAGCTTCATCTCGAACCATGATATCAATAGACGAATTACTTGGTCGTTTATATATATATATATATATATATATATATATATATACCTTGAATAATAGTGACCTAGATGGTCAAATATTTCCAAAGCACATTCTTCGTCAAATTTCAACTTTCCATGTTCCTTTCCACTTATTCATAATCACACCCTTATTTTTAAGTATTTCAACATGACAAATCTTGAATTACAGTGAGGCACATAAATAAATAAACATATTCCTTATCACATATATGTAAATGTGAAAACATAATTCTTACCTTGTATTGGTACATTTAGCCCAACCCATACTCAAATCATAAGGCTTTTGGGAGAATATGCTCTAATACATAAGAACATTTCATCACATACTTCATTATACTGGCATACCATTACCAATTAGATCATTCACATATTTGGAGTCATAATATTAATCACATTTACTTACCCTTCGATCATCGATAATTCACCTCAAATCACTCCACCGATGAGTAAGTGTCCTTTTGAACATCTTAAATACATAACACTTATTTGATGGTAACTTATTGCAGATACTCAATATCAAAGTCTTACTTGAATCCTAGCATTTAGCCGTCGGGTCTTTAAAGCTCGGATATAGTACAAGCAACGAAGCCTATGGACGTTAATCAAGATAATATTCTCGCATAAGGCTCAAGGGTTTTAACCGGATATAATCTTGTCACAAATGCCCTTCGGGACTTATCACATTTATACACTTTCACATTCATCACATCGGCCATTAGGCCTTATCACATATATATACACTTTCATGTACAGACTTGGTCTTGGTCGAATCTACATCAATCACTTTTCCAATGAATAATTCAATTTCACGCCATACTATCATTTCATATTCGAATACTCATAAACTTACAAATTTCACAAATTTTAATATCAAAGATCCATCTAACACTCATATATCATTTTACAATATCACAATTAGAATTCAAGTATGGGTTTAATCAATAGCTTATGAGCAACTAAAACAAGTTTTATCCATGTTTACAACAAAAATCACATATTCACTACAAGCTGTTTTCCTGACCAATGGTCACTAAATTATTTATAACCGAGCTACAAGGCTCCAAATCACTTGCCGTTAATTTTCCTGATATAGACTCGTATATCTTCCATCCATAAATTTTTCAGAATTTTAGGTTTGGCCAATCAATACCAGATTTTTCTTAAAGTTTCCCATGTTTCACTGTTTGACTAACCTGACCAGTCTTTACTACGAATCAAAATTCTCATTGTACAGAATTCAAAGTATGTTCTATTTGATTTCATTTGAAACTAGACTTATTAAGGAGTCTAAGCATATAAATTTTATCTTATAACAATTTTTGTACTATTTATAATAATTTTCTAAATGCAGAACAGGGGATTTCAGATTCATTCCGACACTATCACACACAACTTTAAATATCTCTCTATAGGAAATTCCTTTGCTTGCACTGTTTATTTTATAAGAAACTAGACTCATTGAGCTTTGATTTCATATTTTATTCAGACTCTAATTCCACTCCAACAATTTATGGTGATTTTCAAAATCACACTACTGCTGCTGTCCTAAGCAGATTTTTACAATTTGCTCTTAAATTTCCAAGTCCAAACACTAATGTACTTACCATTTAAGTTTAAAACATATCATGGCCACATCACATCTTGTTAAATCAACTCATTATGTCCTATTATGATTGAATTTACTCAATATTTGATCACTTAAAACTTACCTTGGAAGTGGTCGACGACTAGATATCCACGGCCATTCGTTTACTTTCTCTTTTCCCCTATCCGACTTTGATCCTCTTTGCTCTTAAGCTTAAGTAAAACAATAGATTTGCTTAAGTACTTAACTAATATTATTCACTTAACAATCACATTTGGCAATCACATATCATTTAATCTATATCTAATTCACCTTCACAAGCAAAGAGTCACTTAATTTATCATGCTTTCTTATACATGAATTTAATCATATTGCCGAATGTCCTTTTGTGTACATGGTACATACATAAGGCATATATATATATATATATATATATATATATATACCTATATATGACCATTACAATTTAAACATTTAATCATAATCGGCAAGCTTTATTTCAACTATTTAAGGTGCAAACCATTTATGTTATTCATTAACATTTCGTCATATTAAATCTTTGATTAACCAATTTAACACATACCAAAATCCAATCATACATCTAACCTTTGTCTCCATACCAAACCGAGTTATAAGATTATACATTACACTAAGCATATCATTAAACATACCTATTCAATTTAGCTAATTTCATAGCCGATTAATCACCTTACCCCACATTACTCAATGCCGAACATTAACCCAACATCACAAGCATAATCACCATGAAACTTACCTTAATACACATTTTATCCCATTGCGAATACATATATATATATATATATCATCAAATAAATATTTATTCACATAACAACAATTCATTCACATCTCTATAAATGATCATAATCGGACATTATAAACAAATCAACTAGTTTAACATTCAATTTCTTCTAACCATTCCTCAATCACTTACTCAATGAACAATAATGTACTTAACCAATTCCTTAGGCATATATTCGGCAATATATATATATTAATGACTAAAACACTTAGGCCGATTCTAAAACACCCATAAATCTTCATAATAGCACATGTAACTAGCTCAAATCTCAAACCATCTAATATACTATCAAAATATATATAATATTACAACCAATTTACCATTCCTTAATATGACCAAAGGTAAGCTTTACATGAACTTTGAAAATCCTTACAAACATCACTTAATCTAGAATTAAAAATCATGGGTTATCTACCACATGTCATTAACAACCAAATTTCATAATCAATTTGACAAAAATCACATTACATACCTTTAGAATAGATCTATGCATATGACCGATTATTTGAGCTTCACTCCCTTACTCTTTCTTCACCACGGCAATGAAGAATAAGAATGAACCAAACTTTGTTTTTTTTTTTCCACCCCACCATGTTTTATTTATCTTTTTTTTTCTTTATAAATTAAGGCCATATAATATTAATATACTTTCTTGAATTCATTTTCTATGCACCCTTGTCATTATGGCGCCACTACTTCTCAAAATGGGGTATTTGACATGCAAGTCCCCATTTTGAGAATCATCACCAACTAGTCTTCAAATTAATCATAACTTTTTTTTTTTTTTGTTTCTCACATAAGCCCTTTGACTAAAATTCACATTCAACTAATGAATTTAAGCATCAAAATTTCACACATGCACTATCACACATAGTAGATATGAATTTTAATATTTAATAAATTTTATAACTCGATTTTATGGTCCCAAAACCACATCTCGACTAGGGTCAAATTAGGGATGTCACAACTCTCCCTCCTTAAGGATTTTCGTCCCAGTAAATCTTAGTAGCAATTAGGTTAGGATAACGTCCTCTTATTGAATTATGTCCATATAAACATTAGCTCATCAATAACAATTGTAATTCATTCCGCTTTCACATCGATCTATAAAATCACTTTCTTATCTTAAAACGGTTACATAGACATTTCTACAAGTATACACATACATCTCATTTTCTTGATTTCGAAATCAATGGTCCCTTAATCGAATTTGTACTTGCATTTCAAACACATATAAATCACATATCAACATGTATAAAACATAGCAATGAATATCCTTTATAACTTTATCACATCTCAATATTCAACTTAACTCATTTCCAACTGAAAAGTCAACTTCCACGTACCTAAGCATTTAGTTCATTTAGCATATTCAATCATAGTTAACGTTACCCATATACAGTCGAAGACAATAATCAATCGTCGATTTATATCTATTAATCCCCATTTCAAACTCAAATACCGAATATCAGTATCTCATTAAAATTCAACATCTAACTTCAATTCTACTTCCTACCATTTGTCAATTTAAAGAGCATCGTACTTGTCTGAGGATGTCGTTTACTTTAAGCCATAGTCCAACCATGGTTTTACATGAATCTCATTTCATACACTTAGTGCCCACTGACCGATCTCGCACACGTAGTGCTCGGTTGGAGAACTCGCACACACAGTGCCTCATTTACCGATCTCCCTCACATAGTGCTCGGTTAAAGGAATTCGCACACACAGTGCCTCAATTACTGATCTCGCACACATAGTGCTCGGTTAAAGGAATTCATACGGTAATGAACACTTAAACCTTGCTCGAATCATCGGCATTAAGCCTGCTAGGCATGAAGACCCGAATACATATCACCGGCACAAAGCCTGCTAGGCTCGAAGGCCCGAATACATATCAAGCACAAAGCTCGCTAGGCTCGAAGGCCGAATACATATCACCAAGCATAATCGCTCTTGGGACTGGTCCGGATACATCACTAGCATGAATGCTCTTCGAGATTTAGCCGGATGTAACACCAAAGACGAATGCTCTACGGACTTAACTCGGATATATATATAGCCAGCACGAATGCTCTTCGGGACTTAGCCCGGATCATCGTCGAGACCTTTAGCTCGAATGAAATCTCCACATAAAGCCAGCGGATCTTAATCCAGACATAATCTCCGCACATATAGTCATCGGGTCTTTAAGCCCGGATTCACATCGTTGAGTCTCGTACATATTTATTCACATGTTATCACGATTCACATAGCAAAATCACATTTGAAATTCAAGTCCACTAATTCGCACATAGGCATATAACATGCTCATTGACTTTGTGTTGTGAACATCATTCAAATCTAATACATGTGTACCTCTTTTACCAAACTTCCAGCTCAATGAGCAAACACACATAAGAATATATACATATCCCCAATTTTGTTCTTTGTTAAATTCTCTAATAGCCACTCGGCTACACAAACAACATGTTTATGATTTCTTTCTCAATAACCTTATTATGGTAAGGACGATAGGATATCATTCATCTATCATACATGTATATCATGGCTTTTTTAAATTAAATACCAAATTCACTTTCTCAAAACTTACTCATATTATACCTTTCTCAATATTAACGCATCATAAGCATGTCTCAGTACTCTCAATACCATCTGCTACGGCTCGATTGGGATCGGAATTCATTACAATATGAGAAACACCTTTTAACTGTCAGAAATCATCACACTATCTTATTATCACTCTATGGCATGTATAACTAGACTCACATGTGCTACGTTAGTCCTAGAATCGACTAAACCGTAGCTCTGATACCACTAAAATGTAACATCCCTTACCCGTATCCGTAGCTGAAACAAGGTACGAGGTATTAACAAATCATAGTACATACTATTAAATAAAACTGAGACAAAAATATGGCGTGCAATTAGATCATGAATCATTATAACATATGCCTTTAACAATACTAGCCAATTTCAAAGGCTTCGTACAAAATAATCGGTCAAATACTATAATTAATATTTTAAACCTAGGCAATTATGACACGTAACAAAATAACTAAGTCTACTATACATGCCATAATTCAAAATATTCAGTTCAAATACCCAAAAGTGTTGATAGTGTAGGCAGATCTTCAACGATCCTTGACTCCTGTGCAAGCTGGACGACACTATAAGACAAAAGAGAGAAAAGAAAGTAAGCTTATAGCTTAGTAAGCAAGTATATATGTAACACCCCTATCCCGTAACCGTCACCAGAATAGGATGAGGTGTTACCAGAAATTAGGAATAAGATCGGAAGAATAAAATTTTAAACTCCCTTCTTTAAGTAAACGTCCAACAGATGCCATTTTCGTATGGCTTATATACAATAGTCATAATATCATTCTACTATGTTGCCTATCCTATACATACCATAAGCTAAGTCTAATTACATAGTTGCCGCAATGGTAGATAGTGTGACGAAGTCTTGATGATCCCGAAGTGGTAGTCGAATCCACAACCTATAACCAAAACATAATTGAGCAGAGTAAGCTTTTGCGAGCTTAGTAAGTTTTAAGCAAAACAAAGTGTTCTCATTCACCGTCATTGGTCATTCATTTCAACTGCTCGATGAAGTTAATCTAGAGCTTCATCTCGAACCATGATATCAATAGACAATTACTTGGTTGTCTTATATATATATATATATATATATATATATATATATATATATACCTTGAATAATAGTGACCTAGATGGTCAAATATTTCCAAAGCACATTCTTCGTCAAATTTCAACTTTCCATGTTCCTTTCCACTTATTCATAATCACACCCTTATTTTTAAGTATTTCAACATGACAAATCTTGAATTACCGTAGGCACATAAATAAATAAACATATTCCTTATCACATATATGTAAATGTGAAAACATAATTCTTACCTTGTCTTTGGTACATTTAGCCCAACCCATACTCAAATCATAAGGCTTTTGGGCAGAATATGCTCTAATACATAAGAACATTTCATCACATACTTCATTATACAGGCATACCATTACCAATTAGATCATTCACATATTTGGAGTCATAATATTAATCACATTTACTTACCCTTCGATCTCGATAATTCACCTCGAAATCACTCCACCGATGAGTAAGTAATCCTTTTGAACATCTTAAATACATAACACTTATTTGATGGTAACTTATTGCAGATACTCAATATCAAAGTCTTACTTGAATCCTAGCATTTAGCCGTCGGGTCTTTAAAGCTCGGATATAGTACAAGCACGAAGCCTATGGACGTTAATCAAGATAATATTCTCGCATAAGGCTGCGGGGTTTTAACCGGATATAATATTGTCACAAATGCCCTTCGGGACTTATCACATTTATACACTTTCACATTCATCACATCGGCCATTAGGCCTTATCACATATATATACACTTTCATGTACAGACTTGGTCTTGGTGAATCTACATCAATCACTTTTCCAATGAATAATTCAATTTCACGCCATACTATCATTTCATATTCGAATACTCATAAACTTACAAATTTCACAAATTTTAATATCAAAGATCCATCTAACACTCATATATCATTTTACAATATCACAATTAGAATTCAAGTATGGGTTTAATCAATAGCTTATGAGCAACTAAAACAAGTTTTATCCATGTTTACAACAAAAATCACATATTCACTACAAGCTGTTTTCCTGACCAATGGTCACTAAATTATTTATAACCGGAGCTACAAGGCTCCAAATCACTTGCCGTTAATTTTCCTGAATATAGACTCGTATATCTTCCATCCATAAATTTTTCAGAATTTTAGGTTTGGCCAATCAATACCAGATTTTTCTTAAAGTTTCCCCTGTTTCACTGTTTGACTAACCTGACCAGTCTTTACTACGAATCAAAATTCTCATTGTACAGAATTCAAAGTATGTTCTATTTGATTTCATTTGAAACTAGACTTATTAAGGAGTCTAAGCATATAAATTTTATCTTATAACAATTTTTGTACTATTTATAATAATTTTCTAAATGCAGAACAGGGGATTTCAGATTCATTCCGACACTATCACACACAACTTTAAATATCTCTCTATAGGAAATTCCTTTGCTTGCACTGTTTATTTTATAAGAAACTAGACTCATTGAGCTTTGATTTCATATTTTATTCAGACTCTAATTCCACTCCAACAATTTATGGTGATTTTCAAAAATCACACTACTGCTGCTGTCCTAAGCAGATTTTTACAATTTGCTCTTAAATTTCCAAGTCCAAACACTAATGTACTTACCATTTAAGTTTAAAACATATCATGGCCACATCACATCTTGTTAAATCAACTCATTATGTCCTATTATGATTGAATTTACTCAATATTTGATCATAAAACTTACCTTGGAAGTGGTCGACGACTAGATATCCACGGCCATTCGTTTACTTTCTCTTTTCCCCTATCCGACTTTGATCCTCTTTGCTCTTAAGCTTAAGTAAAACAATAGATTTGCTTAAGTACTTAACTAATATTATTCACTTAACAATCACATTTGGCAATCACATATCATTTAATCTATATCTAATTCACCTTCACAAGCAAAGAGTCACTTAATTTATCATGCTTTCTTATACATGAATTTAATCATATTGCGAATGTCCTTTTGTGTACATGGTACATACATAAGGCATACATATATATATATATATATATATACCTATATATGACCATTACAATTTAAACATTTAATCATAATCGGCAAGCTTTATTTCAACTATTTAAGGTGCAAACCATTTATGTTATTCATTAACATTTCGTCATATTAAATCTTTGATTAACCAATTTAACACATACCAAAATCCAATCATACATCTAACCTTTGTCTCCATACCAAACCGAGTTATAAGATTATACATTACACTAAGCATATCATTAAACATACCTATTCAATTTAGCTAATTTCATAGCCGATTAATCACCTTACCCCACATTACTCAATGCCGAACATTAACCCAACATCACAAGCATAATCACCATGAAACTTACCTTAATACACATTTTATCCCATTGCCGAATACATATATATATATATATATATCATCAAATAAATATTTATTCACATAACAACAATTCATTCACATCTCTATAAATGATCATAATCGGACATTATAAACAAATCAACTAGTTTAACATTCAATTTCTTCTAACCATTCCTCAATCACTTACTCAATGAACAATAATGTACTTAACCAATTCCTTAGGCATATATTCGGCAATATATATATATATTAATGACTAAAACACTTAGGCCGATTCTAAAACACCCATAAATCTTCATAATAGCACATGTAACTAGCTCAAATCTCAAACCATCTAATATACTATCAAAATATATATAATATTACAACCAATTTACCATTCCTTAATATGACCAAAGGTAAGCTTTACATGAACTTTGAAAATCCTTACAAACATCACTTAATCTAGAATTAAAAATCATGGGTTATCTACCACATGTCATTAACAACCAAATTTCATAATCAATTTGACAAAAATCACATTACATACCTTAGAATAGATCTATGCATATGACCGATTATTTGAGCTTCACTCCCTTACTCTTTCTTCACCACGGCAATGAAGAATAAGAATGAACCAAACTTTGTTTTTTTTTTTTTTCCACCCCACCATGTTTTATTTATCTTTTTTTTTTCTTTATAAATTAAGGCCATATAATATTAATATACTTTCTTGAATTCATTTTCTATGCACCCTTGTCATTATGGCCGGCCACTACTTCTCAAAATGGGGTATTTGACATGCAAGTCCCCATTTTGAGAATCATGCACCAACTAGTCTTCAAATTAATCATAACTTTTTTTTTTTTTTGTTTCTCACATAAGCCCTTTGACTAAAATTCACATTCAACTAACAGAATTTAAGCATCAAAATTTCACACATGCACTATCACACATAGTAGATATGAATTTTAATATTTAATAAATTTTATAACTCGATTTTATGGTCCCAAAACCACATCTCGACTAGGGTCAAATTAGGGATGTCACAATAATTTTTGGTCAGGCCAATTAGTACCGTTTATTAGTTAAATTCTCCCCTATTACAGGGTTTGACTGCTCTGACCTTCATGCTTTACGACTTATATATCTCCCTATACAGGGCTTCAATACTTATGTCGTTTGTTTCTAAAGAAACTAGACTCAAAAAGGAATCTATACATATATGGCATGACTTCTAATTATCTTTGGTTAATTTATAATGAATTTCCAAAGTCAGATCAGGGGATCCATAAATCGCTCTGGCCCTGTCCCACGCAAACTTAAATATCTCTTAAAATACGACTCATATGACCATTTCGTTTCTTTTATATGAAAGTAGATTCATCAAGGTTCGATTACATAATTTATTCACTATTTAATTCCATTATTACTATTTTTAGTGATTTTTAAAATTCACACCACTGCTGCTGTCAGCATCTGCCTTTAAGGTAGACTTTACCTATTACATAGTTTCCATGATTCAACCAACCCTTTAGCATATATAGCACAAAGTACGATCGTGATTAACCATTCCAATGGCCAATCATTTCCAAGAATATCCACACCTCTCAATGACCATATACATACAAAATGATTATAACATTATGCTCAAAATATATATATAAGCCATTTTCGCATGGCTATCCAAATTCGTACAATACCGAAAGGTACATGACCATCATCAAAAAGGGTAGTCCTATACATGCCATTTCAGAGTTCAACCAAAAGTGTACCAAAGGGGCTTTGATAGTGTGGATGACTTCGACTTCAACAATCCCTAGTCCGATAGCTGACGAACCAAAATCTATAAAGCAGAAAATCAAAGAAACGGAGTAAGCATTTAATGCTTAGTAAGTTTTGAGCCATGAAATTAGACACAACTAAAGTATAACATTCGTATGGCTCAACGGATAATTTCATATGCACAAATTCTCAATATCATACTTACTTCACATTACCGACCCTTATATTCATACACAAGAGATCAATTTAGCCAAAGGCCGGTAGCTCATTTATCGACTGAGCGAATACTATTTGTAAGGAATCAACCAATTCAATGCATATACGAAACATACCTCATCGTTGGGATTTTACGAGCGTATTAATTGAAATTATTACAGCAAGATCGCTCATTCCCAAGCCAGGTACCTTCGGGATTTAACCGGATATAGATACTCGCTCGAATGCCTTCGGGACATAGCCCGTATGTAGTAACTCGCACAAATGGCTTCGGGACTTAGCCCGGATATAGTAACTCACACAAATGCCTTCGGGACTTAACCCAGATATAGTAACTCGCACAAATGCCTTCGAGACTTAGCCCGGAACTAGTCACTAGCGCAAATGCCTTCGGGACTTAGCCCGGTTATCATCCGAATATTCATGCACATATCAATAAATCATGACACATTTATATCTCATTTTCATAATTAGAGTTCAAACACAAGTCACGTATTAAGCACTCCCATTTTCGGCTCACTAGCCACATACAACAGCTTGGTTTAGTTTGCTTTATGACACGATCTCTATGCACATACGGCTACCCGTCATACGTATAGACTAATTAACTCATCATATAATTCAAGTAGAATCATCATATCCCCGTATATTTGTTATGCTCGTACATCATGACTTAATCAAATCATAAACTAAGTCTCATTGCTCGAAAACTTACCTCGGATGTTGTCGAACGATTTCGACGGCTATTCGATCACTTTTTCCTTTCCCTTATCCAACTTTGGTCCTCTAAGCTCTTGAGCTAATTCAAACAAATTTTACTTATTAAAGTCTCATTATGCTAGCTTATGGCCGAATATGACAAGGAGTTTGGTAGGTCATATGGCCACCTTTAGCTCAAATACAAAATGGCCATACGCATTTTTAATCACATTGAGCAATTTAATACAATTAATCTAACATTTCCTCATGTGCACCTTTATGACCGAAAACACACATCATTAACCTAATATCAATTACTAAGCACTTTAGCAATTCCTCCTTGAGCCGATTATCCAAGTCAAGATAGATTCATCATCATGCTTACCTATAACCGAACACATGCAACACCAATCCATCTATTCATTCATGCGTGCATCTTATTCAAGCATGTATATCTACAACCGAATTCATCATATAAATAACTATGAATTTACTCAAACAATCTCAATACCACACATGGTGCTCAAGCCCTTTTTCAATTTCAAAACTCGGCTAGTACAACTATATACATTAGTAAATCAAACACTAACATTTGCACTTCACCTTACTACCATTTCTCATCCAAATAACTTGAACAACAACCATATTTCTCTTCTACTTCCTACCATGGCCGAATGCATCAAAACACCATACCATTTCAATTTTGGTCATGGTTAAACAAAGAACTTAATGTCTAACTCAAAAATGCTAAAAAGAAAATTCAAAAGTCATCAATCCACCATCACATGTGTGACAGCCCAAAATTGACCCTAGTCAGGAAGTGGTTTCGGGACCGCTAAACCGAGTCACCAAAATGTTTGAACGTAATATTTATTGTCTAGAATATGTAATTATGAATGTGTGAAAATTTCAAGCTTCGATTTAGCCGATAGCATGTGAATTCAGTTAGTAGGACTTGTGTGACACTTTTGAAAAGTGATAGGCTAATCTATAAGGACCTAATAGTGCATGTAGCCAAAGGGGAGGACTTGCATGTCAAATTCCCCCCCCTAATAGTTAGTGGCCGGCCATGACAAGAGATTATGGGTAAAAACATGTCATAAAACATGTTGGAACAATGGTGTATGTAAGAAAAAAATAAAATAGTGAGCATGGGAATTTAATAATGAAAGGAACAAAAAAAAAAGAAAAAATGGTCTCATGCATGCCCATTGCCGTGAGTGTGGAGAAAGAAAGAAGAATTTTGTTCATCATTTTCATTTCCTTTGGGCTGAAAATTCTAAGGAAGAAGGAAGGAATTCTTGTTTCATGTTGGTTTGGAAGAGGTTTAGGAGGAGGTTTGGCCATACTTGTACCTAGATTAAGGTAAGTTTGATGTTTTGCCATGAGATTCATGTATATTTTAGTTGCTAGCTTGATGTTCTTGTTAGCCCATGGTTCAAATCTTTGTTATGTCATGGGAATGAAATTCGCCAAAGTGAATATGGTGTTAATGCCATTGCATGCTAAATATCAAGCTTGATAATGATTCATGTGATGGTGGATTGAGGATTCTTAGATTTTCTTTTAGCATTTTGAATGAGATACTAAGTTCTTTGTTTAACCATGACCAAATTGAAGCGGTATGGTGTTGTGGTATTCGCCATGTTGTATCCATAAGTATGATTCATGCATGTTGCATGGTAAGTAAGATTTAAGCTTTGGATATGTGTGTATATTTGGATATAAGCCACTTGAGAATTCGCCATTGCACCTACATGAATATATGTTTGCACATGATGAATTGGTATGACATGTATACTATTTTAAGGTGTCTATTTGCTTGTGATGTTGTTTGGTTATGAAATAAATGAGAGATGTGTATAGAACTACAATATGTAATCGTTAATTAGGAAAATGTATGCTGTTTTTTGTGTAGTATTAAGTGTAAAATTAGCCTCCACATAGACATGCATATTCGCCAAAGGAAGTAGATTGGTGTGCATGTATTCGGTTAGAGGCAACCATATTGAAGCCTTATCTTGGCTTAGATTGTTGACCAAATGGGTAATAAGTGAGGATGGTTGCGAATATACAAACATACATATGCATGTGTAATTGAATTATGAATGTTTAGCAAGAGGGTTAAACTAGTTGATTTATTGATTAAGCTCAAGGAGTTAAAGAAGGAGAATCAAGCAAGGGAAAGACGAAGGTCATCGAGTAGCCGACTTGGACTGTTTTACCCAACACAAGGTAAGTCATTAAGCGTATATTTGGTGTTGATTTAAATGATCAATATATATATGCAAATGTGTTTAAATGAGTTGGTGTGTAAATGGAAATGTATGTGTATGGAATGATGCCATTGTTGAATGTATAAAGGCAGCAAAATACATAAGGTATTGGTCTCGGCACTAAGTGTGCGGGTATAAATGGACACGGTGACAAGATTGGCACTAAGTGTGCGGGTTTAAATTGTACAGCACTAAGTGTGCGAGTTTGATTATATAGCACTAAGTGTGCGAGTTGAATACATATAGCACTAAGTGTGCGGATTCACTATATGCTCTTGCATTACAATTGGCACTGAGTGTGCGACATTTATCGAGCTAATCCGGACAGCGGATCGGGTAAGTACCTCGAGCTCATGACGAATAGAGAATACGTTCATGCTTGGGGTTGAATTTGGTAAGCCTTAAATCTATGTGATGATTGAAATTGTATGGTTGTGCTGGAAAATTAGTTAATGTGTAAAAAAATGCTTGATTATCTTGTTGTGTAGAATATGAAATGTGGATGTATGAATTAGTGCGAGATTGGACCGAAAGGTCCGAGGTATTATGGTATAGATTCGATATGGATGAGTACCTAGCCTCATTTGTTGTACATGTAGTAGTAACTTTATCGATGGATTGATGAATGCTTATGACTTACTGAGTTGTAAACTCACTCGGTGTTTTCTTGTCACCCATTTTAGGTCTCTTGGACTCGTATTGTTGCGTGCTCGGAACCGTCGTTGAAGTCATCACACGGCTGAAATCTTGTGGTATTGTTTTTGTTGTTGAAGAACATTTGGCATGTATAGGCTATTATATTTTGTCGAATTGTGGGTTGTAAACTTTAAGCCATGTGAAAATGGCCTATGTGGTCGTCGAGTGGGATGCTAGAACCTATAGCCACGAGTCTTAGAAACTCAAATTTTGATAAGGTGGCCATAATTTGTGTCATGTATGATGGATGATTAAGGCCAAGGAAAAATTCATGAAATTGGCATAGTCTACTGCAGTAACTGTTGCGGACAGCAGCAGTGAGATGAGATTGAAAATCACTAAAAATAGTAGAAGTAGAATTAAATAGTGAGTAAATTATGGAACTGAACCTTGATGAATCTATTTTTATATGGACGAAACGAAACGACCATATGAGCAGTATACTGGGAAATATTAAAGTTCTCGTGAGACAGGGCCAGAACAGTTTCTGGGTCCCCTGTCGCGACTTTGAAAATTTACCATAAATTATCCAGAAAGAATTAGGAGTCATGCCTTATATGTAAAGATTCCATTTTGAGTCTAGTTTCATTAGAAACAAACGACACCAGTATTAAAGCCCTGTACAGAGAGATATTCAAGTTGTAACGCGCGAAGGTCAGAGCAGTCGGTCCCTGTAACATGGGTGACTTTAACTAATAAACTGTACCAATTGGCCCAACCAAAATTCTAAAATAACTCCATGGATGGGTATATGAGTCTAAATTCAGGAAAATTTACGAAACCAGTTTCCGAGTTTTGAAACTCGAGATATGATTTTAAAGCGACGGTGACGCAGTTTTCCAGCCTGACTGGTAATGTCAAATTGGTTGGTATCTTGAGAGGGTTTGGCGTTAACCCTCGTGTCCGACACCGGCATCGGTCACGAGTTAGGGGTGTTACAATTTTATTGGTATCTGAGCTATGGTTTAGTCGATTCTAGGACTACCATAGCGCGTGTGAGTCTTTCTATACATGCCAAATTGTTAGTGCTTAAAAATGTGATGACTTCGACGGTTGAAATTTTTGTTTTGATTAGTAAATGGAACCGGGGTAGAGACCCTTGGCGGATGACGTTGAAAGTGTAGCGGCTGCTCCCACGCAAGGGACACCGCCTGTTGAGCCTCAGTCATCCGCGAATAATCAAAATGAAGGGGCGAAACAAGCCTTCTTCACTATGATGAATGAGTGGGTCGCATAATATGCCCGAACCAACCCGGCTGTCCAACCATTCCCGAATTTAAATACTCCACCCCAAGAGCCCGCAATGCCTCCAGTTATTGATCCCGTGAGGCTGAGTAAACCACCGTGGACTTGATTAGGAAGCGGGGCCGAGGAGTTCAAGGCCATAGTTACCGATGATGCCGAAAAGGCCGAGTTCGCTCGATAACACCATTAGAGTGTTAGATGAACTGTCATGCACACCGATGAATGTCTTAAGTGTGCTATATCCTTGTTGCGAGACTCACTTACTATTGGTGGAGGACTTTAATTTCCATAGTCCCAAATGAACGAGTTACTTGGGATTTCTCTCAATCCAATTTGAAAGAAATACATTAGTCAACGGTTCATCGATCGAAGCGTAAGGAATTTTGGAACTCAAGCAAGGCGGATGACCGTATCGAATCTGAATATGAGTTCGTAAGACTTAGTCGGTATGCTCGGGAGTGTGTGGCTGATGAGGTTGCGATGTGCAAAAGATTTGAAGAAGGATTGAATGAAGAGTTAAAGTTACTAGTGGGAATTTTGGAGATAAAGGAGTTCGTGACACTAGTCGAACGAGCTCGCAAGGCGGAAGAACTTGGGAAGGAGAAGAAGAAGGCTGAATTTGAAGCAAGAGATTACCGTAAAAGATCGACGAGTAAAGCTCCGTTCTCGGCTGTAAAGAGGTTCGTGGAGGACACCGAAGAAGTCGAGGACGATTGCGGGAATTTCCATTAGAGCCCGACCATTGGCGGACTCCCGAGCTACTTCAGTAGCTAGTGTGGGCAATAATCATCAAGAGAGACTGAATGCCCCCAATGTGGAAGACGACACCTAGGTGAATGTTGGGGTAAGTGCATTAATAGGGCTGTTATGGATGCGGTTCAAGGACCACTTCATTAGAGATTGCACGGAGCTAGATGAGAGGAATAAGACGCAAGGTGCAAGACCTAGTGGAACGACGGTGGAGGTAGACCCCGAGAATCTCCGGAGGTAGGGGTGGTAATCAGAGAGGAGCCTCTAATACGGCCGTCCGATCCGAGACCCGTGCTCCTGCTAGAGCATATGCCATCCGCGCACGAGAGGAGGCATCCTCCCCTGACGTTATCACTGGTACTTTTACTCTCTTTGATACTATTGTGATTGCATTGATTGACCCCGGCTCTACTCACTCATATGTATGTGAAACCTTAGCATCTAGTAAGACTCTACCTGTTGAGTCTACTGAGTTCGTAATTCGAGTGTCAAACCCTTTGGGTCAATACGTGCTTGTTGATAAAGTGTGCAAGAGATGCCCCCTAATAATTCGAGAATCTGCTTTTTTACCGATCCGATGCTTCTACCATTTCATGAATTCGATGTTATTCTTGGTATGGATTGGTGACCGTACATGATGCAAGTTGGTGGACGCAAAAGGAAAACCATTGATTTGAGGAGTGCAAATAATGAGGTAGTCCGAGTCGAGTCTCATCGATTTAAAAGGAGCGCCGATGATAATATCTTCTATGACCGCTCGGAGGTATGTGAAAAAGGGGTGTGAAACATACCTTGCGTATGTGTTTGGAAGTAAAGAGACGGAAAGGAAACTCGAATCGGTACCAGTGGTTTGTGAGTATTCAGATGTTTTCCCTGAGGAGTTACCGGGATTGCCACCGGTTCGAGAAGTGGAATTCGCATCGGTTGTACCGGTACTATGCCGATTTCAATAGCCCCGCATCGTATGGCATTAACGGAATTAAAGGAATTGAAGGTTCAATTGCAAGAATTGACGGATAGAGGTTTCGCTCGACCGAGTTTTTCTCCATGGGCGCTTTTGTATTGTTTGTGAAGAAGAAGGACGGAACCATGAGGTTGTGCATCGACTATCGTCAACTCAATAAAGTGACGATAAAGAATAAATATCCATTGCCACGAATTGATGATTTGTTTGATCAATTAAAGGGAGCCTCGGTGTTTTCAAAGATAGATTTGAGGTCGGGTACTATCGGTTGAGGGTCCGAGAATCGGACATACCCAAAACCGCTTTTAGAACGAGGTACGGTCACTACTGAATTCTTGGTGATGCCGTTTGGGCTCACTAATGCCCTGCGGTGTTTATGGATTTAATGAATAGAATTTTCAGGCCATACTTAGATCGGTTCGTAGTTGTATTTATCGATGACATTTTGGTCTATTCGAGAGATGAAACCGAGCATCTTGAACACACGAGGCTAGTGTTGCAAATCTTACGAGATAAGCGATTATACATAAAGTTCAATAAATGTGAATTTTGGTTGAAAGAGGTTAGCTTTTGGGGCACGTGGTGTCCGTGATCGGTGTCGGTGGACCGAACAAAATTTCGCCATAGTCGATAGGAAACCACCAAGGAATGTTACCGAAGTTAGGAGCTTTTTGGGGCTTGCGGTTATTACCGACGATTTGTAAAAGGTTTCTCGACGATAGCCACGCCAATGACGGCTTACTCCAAAAGGATGTTAAGTTCGAATGGACGGAGAAATGTCGAAAAGTTTCGATCAACTGAAAGCTTATTTGGTGAAGCCCCAATTCTAGTGCAACCCGAATCGGGCAAAGAGTTTGTCATTTATAGTGACGCATCCCTACTTGGGTTGGGTTGCGTATTGATGCAAGAAGGGCGAGTTGTGGCCTATGCGTCGAGGCAATTAAGGCCACATGAGAAAAATTATCCAACCCATGATCTCGAATTGGCTGCCATCGTATTCGCCTTAAAGATATGACGACATTACTTATTTGGTGAGAAGTGCCATGTGTATTCGGATCACAAAAGTCTCAAATATTTGATGACCCAAAGAGACTTAAATCTGCGACAAAGGCGATGGCTCGAGTTGTTAAAAGATTATGAGCTCGTCATTGATTATCACCGGGAAGGGCTAATGTGGTTGCGGATGCCTTAAGCCGAAATCACTATTTGCCTTCTTGACGATGAATGTACACTTGTCTATCCTACCCGACAATGTGTTAGTAGCTGAATTGAAAGCCAAACCATTATTGATACGTCAAATTCGTGAAGCTCAGAAAGTCGACGATGAGTTGGTTGCAAAACGGGATGAGTGTGTTCCGAACAAGGACTCGGAATTTCAAATCGATGATGACGATTGTTTGAGGTTCAGAAGTCGTCTGTGTGTCCCAAAGAATTCGGAACTTATTCCAATAATTTTGAACGAAGCCCATTGTAGCCGAATGGCAATCCACCCGGGGAGTACGAAGATGTACAACGATTTGAAACGTCGGTTTTGGTGGCATGGTATGAAACGGGACATCTCCAACTTTGTTTCGAGATGTTTAATATGTCAACAAGTGAAAGCGGAACATCAAGTGCCTTCAGGATTGCTTCAGCCGATCACGATACCCGAGTGGAAATGGGATCGAGTCACAATGGACTTTGTGTCCGGGCTGCCATGGTCCTAGTAAGAAGGATGCGATTTGGGTTGTTGTTGATAGACAGACTAAGTCGGCTCACTTTATCCCCGTGCGTGTACGGATTTTTCATTGGATAAACTAGCCGAATTGTACGTTTCTCAGATTGTGAGATTACACGGGGTACCGATTTCTATTGTGTCGGATAGAGATCCGAGATTTACCTCGCGATTTTGGAAGAAATTTCAAGAAGCTTTGGGTACCAAGTTGCATTTCAGACCGCCTTTCACCCCCAAACCGATGGTCAATCCGAGCGGATAATTCAAATACTCAAGATATGTTGAGATGTTGTATCCTTGAGTTTAGTGGTTCATGGGAACGGTATCGCCTTTGATTGAATTAAGCACAACAATAGCTTTCAATCAAGTATTAAGATGGCGCCTTACGAGGCTTTATACGGTCGTAAATGCCGTACCCCATTATTCTCGGGTGAACTTAGTGAAGGTAAATTCTTGAGGTTGATTTGGTTAAGGATGCCGAGCAAAGAGTTCGAGTAATTCATGAAAGTTTGAAAGTCGCCGGATCGCCAAAAGTCGTATGCGGATTTGAAAAGAAAAGATATTGAATATCGGGTTGGAGACAAGGTCTTTCTCAAAGTTTCACCTTGGAAGAAGGTGCTTAGATTTGGCCGTAAGGAAAATTGAGCCCGAGGTTCATCGGGCCATATGAAATATCTGAACGAGTCGGTCCGATCGCGTATCGTTTGATTTTTCCCCGAACTTGAAAGGATTCACAACGTCTTCCATGTTTCGATGCTTGACGTTATAGATCGACCGTCACACGTAATTAGTCCATCAGAGGTTGAAATTCAAGCCGATATGAGTTATGAAGAAGAACCGATTCGTATCCTAGCTCGTGAAGTGAAGGAGTTGCGAAACAAAAGAGTTCCATTAGTAAAAGTGTTATGGCTCAAACACGGGATGGAAGAAGCTACTTGGGAACCCGAGAACTCTATGAAAGAGCGTTACCCAAACCTATTTATCGGTAAGATTTTCGGGGACGAAAATTTCTTAAGTGGGGGAGAGTTGTGACAGCCCAAAATTGACCCTAGTCGGGAAGTGGTTTCGGACCGCTAAACCGAGTCACCAAAATGTTTGAACGTAATATTTATTGTCTAGAATATGTAATTATGAATGTGTGAAAATTTCAAGCTTCGATTTAGCCGATAGCATGTGAATTCAGTTAGTAGGACTTGTGTGACACTTTTGAAAAGTGATAGGCTAATCTATAAGGACCTAATAGTGCATGTAGCCAAAGGGGAGGACTTGCATGTCAAATTTCCCCCTAATAGTTAGTGGCCGCCATGACAAGAGATTATGGGTAAAAACATGTCATAAAACATGTTGGAACAATGGTGTATGTAAGAAAAAATAAAATAGTGAGCATGGGAATTTAATAATGAAAGGAACAAAAAAAAAAAAAAGAAAAAATGGTCTCATGCATGCCCATTGCGTGAGTGTGGAGAAAGAAAGAAGAATTTTTGTTCATCATTTTTCATTTCCTTTGGGCTGAAAATTCTAAGGAAGAAGGAAGGAATTCTTGTTTCATGTTGGTTTGGAAGAGGTTTAGGAGGTGGTTTGGCCATACTTGTACCTAGATTAAGGTAAGTTTGATGTTTTGCCATGAGATTCATGTATATTTTAGTTGCTAGCTTGATGTTCTTGTTAGCCCATGGTTCAAATCTTTGTTATGTCATGGGAATGAAATTCGGCCAAAGTGAATATGGTGTTAATGTCATTGCATGCTAAATATCAAGCTTGATAATGATTCACGTGATGGTGGATTGAGGATTCTTAGATTTTCTTTTAGCATTTTTGAATGAGATACTAAGTTCTTTGTTTAACCATGACCAAATTGAAACGGTATGGTGTTGTGGTATTCAGCCATGTTGTATCCATAAGTATGATTCATGCATGTTGCATGGTAAGTAAGATTTAAGCTTTGGATATGTGTGTATATTTGGATATAAGCCACTTGAGAATTCGGCCATTGCACCTACATGAATATATGTTTGCACATGATGAATTGGTATGACATGTATACTATTTTAAGGTGTCTATTTGCTTGTGATGTTGTTTGGTTATGAAATAAATGAGATGTGTATAGAACTACAATATGTAATCGTTAATTAGGAAAATGTATGCTGTTTTTTGTGTAGTATTAAGTGTAAAATTAGCCTCCACATAGACATGCATATTCGCCAAAGGAAGTAGATTGGTGTGCATGTATTCGGTTAGAGGCAACCATATTGAAGCCTTATCTTGGCTTAGATTGTTGACCAAATGGGTAATAAGTGAGGATGGTTGCGAATATACAAACATACATATGCATGTGTAATTGAATTATGAATGTTTAGCAAGAGGGTTAAACTAGTTGATTTATTGATTAAGCTCAAGGAGTTAAAGAAGGAGAATCAAGCAAGGGAAAGACGAAGGTCATCGAGTAGCCGACTTGGACTGTTTTACCCAACACAAGGTAAGTCATTAAGCGTATATTTGGTGTTGATTTAAATGATCAATATATATATGCAAATATGTTTAAATGAGTTGGTGTGTAAATGGAAATGTATGTGTATGGAATGATGCCATTGTTGAATGTATAAAGGCAGCAAAATACATAAGGTATTGGTCTCGGCACTAAGTGTGCGGGTATAAATGGACACGGTGACAAGATTGGCACTAAGTGTGCGGGTTTAAAATTGTACAGCACTAAGTGTGCGAGTTTGATTATATAGCACTAAGTGTGCGAGTTGAATACATATAGCACTAAGTGTGCGGATTCACTATATGCTCTTGCATTACAATTGGCACTGAGTGTGCGACATTTATCGAGCTAATCCCGGACAGCGGATCGGGTAAGTACCTCGAGCTCATGACGAATAGAGAATACGTTCATGCTTGGGGTTGAATTTGGTAAGCCTTAAATCTATGTGATGATTGAAATTGTATGGTTGTGCTGGAAAATGAGTTAATGTGCAAAAAAATGCTTGATTATCTTGTTGTGTAGAATATGAAATGTGGATGTATGAATTGGTGCGAGATTGGACCGAAAGGTCCGAGGTATTATGGTATAGATTCGATATGGACGAGTACCTAGCCTCATTTGTTGTACATGTAGTAGTAACTTTATCGGTGGATTGATGAATGCTTATGACTTACTGAGTTGTAAACTCACTCGGTGTTTTCTTGTCACCCATTTTAGGTCTCTTGGACTCGTATTGTTGCGTGCTCGGAACCGTCGTTGAAGTCATCACACCGGCTGAAATCTTGTGGTATTGTTTTTGTTGTTGAAGAACATTTGGCATGTATAGGCTATTATATTTTGTCGAATTGTGGGTTGTAAACTTTAAGCCATGTGAAAATGGCCTATGTGGTCGTCGAGTGGGATGCTAGAACCTATAGCCACGAGTCTTAGAAACTCAAATTTTGATAAGGTGGCCATAATTTGTGTCATGTATGATGGATGATTAAGGCCAAGGAAAAATTCATGAAATTGGCATAGTCTACTGCAGTAACTGTTGCGGACAGCAGCAGTGAGATGAGATTGAAAATCACTAAAAATAGTATAAGTAGAATTAAATAGTGAGTAAATTATGGAACTGAACCTTGATGAATCTATTTTTATATGGACGAAACGAAACGACCATATGAGCAGTATACTGGGAAATATTAAAGTTCTCGTGAGACAGGGCCAGAACGGTTTCTGGGTCCCCTGTCGCGACTTTGAAAATTTACCATAAATTATCCAGAAAGAATTAGGAGTCATGCCTTATATGTAAAGATTCCATTTTGAGTCTAGTTTCATTAGAAACAAACGGCACCAGCATTAAATCCCTGTACAGAGAGATATTCAAGTTGTAATGCGCGAAGGTCAGAGCAGTCGGTCCCTGTAACATGGGTGACTTTAACTAATAAACTGTACCAATTGGCCCAACCAAAAATTCTAAAAATAAATCCATGGATGGGTATATGAGTCTAAATTCAGAGAAAATTTACGAAACCAGTTTCCGAGTTTTGAAACTCGAGATATGATTTTTAAGGCGACGGTGACGCAGTTTTCCAGCCTGACTGGTAATGTCAAATTGGTTGGTATCTTGAAAGGGTTTGGCCGTTAACCCCTCGTGTCCGACACCGGCGTCGGTCACGAGTTAGGGGTGTTACAACATGGATCATTACAAAGCTTCACTTTTAGCATGCAATTGACATCAACACCAATCCACCTTAGCCGAATATCATCTCCATGACATAGCAAAGATTTGAACCATGAGCTAGGTAGAACTCAAGCTAACAACTAAAAGCATGCATGAATCTCATGGAACAACATCAACATACCTTAACCTAGATACAAGTATGGCCGATCCTCTTCCTAATCCTCTTCCAAGCCGAACATGAAGCAAGAGAGCACCTTCCTTCTTCCTTCCTCCTTAGAACTTTCGGCCAAAAAAAAAATGTAAAAGGATGGACACTCTTTTTTTTTTCTTTGTTTTCATCATTTTCCCTTCCATTATTTTATTACCATGCTCCTTATTTTATCATTCCTCCCATGAAACACCAACATAACATGTTTATGACATGTTTTGCCCATCACACTTTGTCCACCCTATTTGTCATGGCCAGCCACTACTAATTAGGGGGGAAATTGACATGCAAGTCCACCCTTTTTATTACATGCACTAATAGATCCTTATGTTTTGACCTATCACATTTCAAAAGTGTCACACATAAGTCTTATTGACTAAATTCACATGCAATTTACTAAATCGAAGCTTAAAACTTTCACACATTCATATTCACATATTTTAGACAATAAATATCATATTCAAATAATTTGGTGACTCGGTTTAGCGGTCCTGAAACCGGTTTCCGACTAAGGTCACTTTAAGGCTGTCACAACTCTCCCCCACTTAACAAATTTTCGTCCCCGAAAATCTTACTGGTAAATAGGTTTGGGTATCGTTCTTTCATGGCGTTCTCGGGTTCCCAAGTAGCTTCTTCCATCCCGTGTTTGAGCCATAACACTTTTACTAAAGGAACCTTTTTGTTTCGTAACTCTTTCACTTCACGAGCTAGGATACGAATCGGCTCTTCTTCATACTCATGTCGGATTGAATTTCAACCTCTGATGGATTAATTACGTGTGACGGATCAGATCTATAACGTCAAAGCATCGAAACATGAAAGACGTCGTGAATCTTTTCAAGTTCAGAGGGCAAAATCAATCTATACGCAACTGGATCAACTCGTTCGGAGATTTCGTACGGCCCAATGAATCTCGGACTCAACTTGCCCTTACGGCCAAATCTGAGTATCACTTTAAGAAACACTTTATCTCCCACCTGATATTCAATGTCTTTTCGTTTCAAATCCGCATACAATTTCTAACGATCTGTGGCTGCCTTCAGACTTTCACGGATTACTTTTACTTTCTGTTCAGAATCTTTAATCAAATCAACTCCAAAAATTTTACTTTCACCGAGCTCGGTCCAAAACAATGGTGTACGGCATTTACGACCGTACAAAGCCTCGTAAGGTGCCATCTTAATACTTGATTGAAAACTGTTGTTGTAAGCGAATTCAATTAAAGGTAAATACTGCTCCCATGAACCACTAAACTCGAGGATGCAACATCTCAACATATCCTCAAGTATCTGAATTATCCGCTCGGATTGACCATCGGTTTGGGGGTGAAAAGTGGTGCTAAAATGCAACTTGGTACCCAAAGCTTCTTGCAATTTATTCCAAAATCGTGAGGTGAATCTCGGATCTCTATCCGACACAACAGAAGTAGGTACCCCGTGTAATCTCACAATCTGATAAACATACAATTCAGCTAGTTTATCCATTGAAAAGTCCGTGCGTACGGGGATAAAGTGAGCCGACTTAGTCATTCTATCAACAACAACCCAAATCGCATCTTTCTTACTTGCTGACACTGGCAACCCAGATACAAAATCCATCGTGACTCGATCCCATTTCCATTCAGGTATCATGATCGGCTGAGTAAACCTGTAGGCACTTGATGTTCCGCTTTCACTTGTTGACATACTAAACACTTCGATACAAAATCGAAAATATCTCGTTTCATACCATGCCACCAAAATTGACGTCTCAGATCGTTGTACATTTTCGTACTCCCCGGGTGAATTGACATTCGGCTACAATGAGCTTCGTTAAGAATCATCGAAATGAGTTCTGAATTTCTTGGAACACACAAACGACTTCTGAACCTCAAACAATCGCCATCATCAATTTGAAACTCTGATTCCGTATTCAGAACACATTCAGCCCGTTTTGCAACCAAGTCATCATTGACTTTCTGAGCTTCACGAATTTGATGGATCAACAATGGTTTAGCCTTTAATTCAGCTACTAACACATTGTCGGGTAGAACAGACAAGTGTGCATTCATCGCTCGTAAAGCAAACAGTGATTTTCGGCTTAAGGCGTCCACAACCACATTAGCCTTTCCCGGGTGATAATCAATGACAAGCTCATAATCTTTCAACAACTCAAGCCAACGTCTTTGTCGCAGATTTAAGTCTCTTTGAGTCATCAAATATTTGAGACTTTTGTGATCCGAATATACATGGCACTTCTCACCAAATAAGTAATGTCACCATATTTTCAAAGCAAATACGATGGCAGCTAATTCGAGATCATGGGTCGGATAATTTTTCTCATGTGGCTTTAATTGTCTTGACGCATAGGCCACAACTCGACCTTCTTGCATCAATACGCAACCCAACCCAAGTAGGGAGGCATCACTATAAATGACAAACTCTTTGCCCGATTCGGCTGCACTAGAATTGAGCTTCATCAAATAAGTTTTCATTGATCAAAACTTTTTCGACATTTTTCCGTCCATTCAACTTAACATCTTTTGAAGTAACCGTCATTGGTGTGGCTATCATCGAGAAACCTTTACAAACCGTCGGTAGTAACCGGCAAGTCCCAAAAGCTCGAACCTCATTAATATTTCTGAGGCTTCCAGTTAAGTATGGCCGAAATTTTGTTCAGATCAACTCGAATACCCGATACAGATACCACATGACCCAAGAAGCTAACCTCTCTTAACCAGAACTCACACTTATTGAACTTAGCATATAACTGCTTATCCCGTAAAATTTGCAACACTAATCCCAGGTGTTCAGCATGATCAGTTTCATTTCTCGAATAGACCAAAATATCATCGATAAACACAACTACAAACCGATCCAAATACGGTCTAAAAATCTGATTCATCAAATCCATAAATACCGCAGGGGCATTAGTGAGCCCAAACGGCATCACTAAGAATTTGTAGTGACCGTATCTCGTTCTGAAAGCAGTTTTGGGTATATCCGAATCTCGAATTCGCAACTGATAATAACCCGATCTCAAATCTATCTTTGAAAACATTGAGGCTCCCTTTAGTTGATCAAACAAATCGTCAATACGCGGTATCGGATATTTATTCTTTATTGTCACCTTATTCAGCTGTCGATAATCGATGCACAACCTCATGGTTCCGTCCTTCTTTTTCACAAACAATACTGGTGCACCCCAAGGTGAGAAACTTGGTCGAGCGAAACCTCTATCCGTCAACTCTTGCAACTAAGCTTTCAATTCCATTAATTCTGTTGGTGCCATACGATACGGAGCTATCGAAATCGGTGTAGTCCCAGGTACAAGCTCAATACCAAACTCTACCTCCCGAACAGGTGGTAAACCCGATAATTCTTCGGGAAAAACATCCGGGTATTCACAAACCACTGGCACAGATTCAGGCTTCTTTTCTAACTCTTTGTCATCAAGTACATACGCAAGGTATGCTTCACACCCCTTTCTTACATATGTCTGAGCCAACATTGATGATATTACAACTGGCAACCTATTCAAGTCAGTAGACTCAACTCAGATTATCTCGTTATTTACACACCTTAAATCGATGGTTTTTCTTTTTCAATTTACAATTGCATCATGTACGGTCAACCAATCCATACCGAGGATAACATCAAATTCGTCAAACGGTAGAAGCATCAAATCGGCCGGAAAGCAGGAACCTCGATTTCTAAGGGACATTTCTTACACACTTTGTCGACAAGCACATAATGACCCAAGGGATTTGACACCCAAATTACAAACTCAGTAGACTCAACAGGTAGAGTCTTACTGGATGCTAAGGTTTCACATATATAGGAATGAGTAGAACCAGGGTCAATCAAAGCAATCACATTAGTACCAAAGAGAGTAAAAGTACCGGTAATAACATCCGGCGAGGAAGCATCCTCGGCGTGCTGGCAGATAGCGTAAGCTCTAGCAGAGCACGAGCCTCGAGATCTGGTTGTAGCATCTCTAGATCCTCTCGACCGCCACTAGCATTGCCGTATTCCTAGATGGTCTACCCCGAGCAAGAGTAGCACCGGGCTTCCCACTCTGATTTACGTTGTGTTCGGACAATCTCGGGCAATCTCTAATAAAGTGGTCAGCCGACCCGCACTTGTAACAGGAGCGGTCATGGAATCTACAACTCCTCGAGTGCCATTTACCACAATACTGACACTCCGTTCTGTCTTGACGGTCATTCCCAACACTGGCGACCGAAGTGACTCGTGCACTCACAGAGGGTCGATCACGGTCTCGTCTAGAAAAACCCGAAGTGTCTCTATATCGGCCCAAATCATTTCTAAACTTTTTCAATGATTGTTGAAAGGGCCTCCCCGAAGACCTCTTACGAAACTCCTTTGCTCCCATATCAGCTTTTCTTTTCTCCATACTGAGCTCCTTGGCTTTGTAAGCTCGCTCAACAAGTACCACAAATTCTCGGATTTCCAAGATGCCAACATACAGCTTTATATCATCATTCAGTCCATCCTCGAAACGTTTACACATTACGGCTTCTGAGGAAATGCATTCTCGTGCGTATCGGCTAAGCCTCACAAATTTTCATTCAAAGTCGGTAACCGACATGGAACCTTGTTTAAGTTCAAGAAATTCCTTCCGTTTTTGATCCATAAATCTCTGACTGATATACTTTTTCCGAAACTCGGTTTGGAAAAACTCCCAAGTTACTTGCTCTCTGGGCACAACAGAAGTCAACGTATTTCACCAATAGTAGGCAGAATCACGTAGCAAGGAGATAGTACACTTTAGGCACTCATCGGGTGTGCAAGTTAGCTCATCGAGTACCTGAATAGTGTTGTCCAACCAAAATTCAGCTTGCTCGGCATCATCGCTATCCGTAGCCTTAAATTCAGTAGCCCCGTGTTTTCGGATTCTATCAACTGGGGGCTTACTTGACCTTATTTGGTCAGTCACCAGAGGTATTGTAGGTGCGGGGGTGGTATTAGTCGGGAATGGAGGTTGTGGAATAGCCGTATTAGTTCGAATGTATTGGTTGAACCAATCATTCATCACGCTATAAAAAGCTTGCCTAGCCTCATCATTCGGATTGCTAGCAATAGGTTGAGAGTCCGCCGGTGTTGTCCCTTGTGCGGGAGCAGGCGCTACACTCTCAAGATCATCAGCTATCGCTCGGTCGGGATCGGATCCATTACTATAAATAAACACATTTGCAAATGTCAAAAATCACCACACTATCAAATAATCACAAAATGGCATGTATAGCTAGACCCAAACGTATTACGGTAGTCCTAGAATCGACTAAACCGTAGCTCTGATACCAATAAAATTGTAACACCCCGTACTCGAGACCGTTGCCGGAGTCGGACACGAGGGGTTAACAGACTTAATTCACTTATTTTCACAGTCCATTTTAAAAATTTCCAGACAAGCTGACTAACTGCGTCACTGTCACCTTAAAAATCATATCTTGAGTTCCAAAACTCGAAAACCAGTTTTGTAAATTTTCCCCGAAACTAGACTCATATATCCATCTACAAATATTTTTCTAGAATTTTTAGTTGGGCCAATTAGTACAGTTTATTAGTTAAAGTCTCCCCTGTTACAGGGTTTGACTACTCTGACCTTCATGCATTACGACTTATATATCTCCCTGTACAGGGCTTCAATACTTATGACGTTTGTTTCTAAAGAAACTAGACTCAAAACGGAATCAATAAATATATGGCATGACTTCTAATTATCTCTGGTTAATTTATAATGAATTTCCAAAGTCAGATCAGGGGATCTAGAAATCGCTCTGGCTCTGTCCCACGTAAACTTAAATATCTCTTAAAATACGATCATATGACCATTTTGTTTCTTCCATATGAACGTCGATTCATCAAGGTTCGATTACATAATTTATTCACTATTTAATTCCATTCCTACTATTTTTAGTGATTTTTAAAATTCACACCACTGCTGCTGTCAGCATCTGCCTTTAAGGTAGACTTTACCTATTACATAGTTTCCATGATTCAACCAACCCTTTAGCATATATAGCACAAAGTATGATCGTGATTAACCATTCCAATGGCCAATCATTACCAAGCATATCCACACCTCTCAATGACCATATACATACAAAATGATTATAACATTATGCTCAAAATATATATATAAGCCATTTTCGCATGGCTATCCAAATTCGTACAATACCGAAAGGTACATGACCAACATCAAAAAGGGTAGTCCTATACATGCCATTTCAGAGTTCAACCAAAAGTGTACTAAAGGGGCTTTGATAGTGTGGACAACTTCGACTTCAACAATCCCGAGTCCGATAGTTGACGAACCAAAATCTATAAAGCAGAAAATCAAAGAAACGGAGTAAGCATTTAATGCTTAGTAAGTTTTGAGCCATGAAATTAGACACAACTAAAGTATAACATTCGTATGGCTCAACGGATAATTTCATATGCACAAATTCTCAATATCATACTTACTTCACATTACCGACCCTTATATTCATACACAAGAGATCAATTTAGCCAAAGGCCGGTAGCTCATTTATAGACTGAGCGAATACTATTTGTAAGGAATCAACCAATTCAATGCATATACGAAACATACCTCATCGCTGGGATTTTACGAGCGTATTAATTGAAATTATTACAGCAAGATCACTCATTCCCAAGCCAGGTACCTTCGGGATTTAACCGGATATAGATACTCGCTCGAATGCCTTCGGGACATAGCCCAGATGTAGTAACTCGCACAAATGCCTTCGGGACTTAGCCCGGATATAGTAACTCGCACAAATTCCTTCAGGACTTAACCCGGATATAGTAACTCACACAAATGCCTTCGAGACTTAGCCCAGAACTAGTCACTAGCGCAAATGCCCTCGGGACTTAGCCCGGTTATCATCCGAATATTCATGCACATATCAATAAATCATGACACATTTATATCTCATTTTCATAATTAGAGTTCAAACACAAGTCACGTATTAAGCACTCCCATTTTCGGCTCACTAGCCACATACAACAGCATGGTTTAGTTTGCTTTATGACACGATCTCTATGCACATACGGCTACCCGTCATACGTATAGACTAATTAACTCATCATACAATTCAAGTAGAATCATCATATCCCCGTATATTTGTTATGCTCGTACATCATGACTTAATCAAATCATAAACTAAGTCTCATTGCTCGAAAACTTACCTCGGATGTTGTCGAACGATTTCGGCAGCTATTCGATCACTTTTTCCTTTCCCTTATCCAACTTTGGTCCTCTAAGCTCTTGAGCTAATTCAAACAAATTTAACTTATTAAAGTCTCACTATGCTAGCTTATGGCCGAATATGACAAGGAGTTTGGTAGGTCATATGGCCACCTTTAGCTCAAATACAAAATGGTCATACGCATTTTTAATCACATTGAGCAATTTAATACAATTAATCTAACATTTCCTCATGTGCACCTTTATGACCGAAAACACACATCATTAACCTAATATCAATTACTAAGCACTTTAGCAATTCCTCCTTGAGCCGATTATCCAAGTCAAGATAGATTCATCATCATGTTTACCTATAACCGAACACATGCAACACCAATCCATCTATTCATTCATGCGTGCATCTTATTCAAGCATGTATATCCACAACCGAATTCATCATATAAATAACTATGAATTTACTCAAACAATCTCAATACCACACATGGTGCTCAAGCCCTTTTTCAATTTCAAAACTCGACTAGTACAACTATATACACTAGTAAATCAAACACTAACATTTGCACTTCACCTTACTACCATTTCTCATCCAAATAACGTGAACAACAACCATATTTCTCTTCTACACACCGAGTTTGCAAAAACTCACCCCTTCTTTTATTTTATTTTTCTGATGATGCACAGTAGAAGGTTCGATGTTCGGAGAGACTTTGGGTGGCCAGCTAGCAAGATGATTTGGACTTTTTTTTAAAGAAAAAAACATATAAGTTTCTATTTTATTAAGTACTATTCAAATCAGATTGTAATGGGGCTTCCATTTTGTTATTATTTGGATTATTATTTATATGTGATGTAATTATAAGAAGTTGAACATGGTTTCTTAAACTATAGTATGTCTTTTCTACGTTTCCACAACTAAATTTTTAAGTGACATGTTTTCATCAAATCTTATGTTTCAAACAAGTGATTGAAAGGAGTTTATTTTAAAGATGTTCTTTTATTTTAAGAAGAGTTTTCAATTAAAACATGGTTTTTACTAAACACTTCAATGTGACACGCGGAGTTCGGCCATAACGTTCAGGCCGGGTTTAGGGTGTTATGTAACAGCCCGTACCCGAGTCCGTTACCGGAGTCAAACACAAGGTGCACACAGACTTAATTGTTTTCACAATCCATAAAAAAAATTTCCAGACAAGCTGGTTACTGCATGACTGTCGCCTTAAAAATCATATCTTGAGTTTCAAAACTCAAAAATCAGTTTCGTAATTTTTCCCTGAAACTAGACTCATATGTCCATCTACATATTTTTTTATAGAATTTTTGGTCAAGCCAATTAGTACAGTTTATTAGTTAAAGTCTCCCATGTTACAGGGGTCGACTACACTGATCTTTGCGCGTTACAACTTGAATATCTCCCTGTACAGGGCTTCAATACTGATGCTGTTTGTTTCTATAGAAACTAGACTCAAAGAGGAATCTATACATATATGGAATGACTCCTAATTATCTCTGGTTAATTTATAATGAATTTCCAAAGTCAGAACAGGGAATCCAGAAACCGTTCTGGACCTGTTTCATGAATACCTAAATATCTCTTAACATACAACTCATATGACCGTTTCGTTTCTTCCATATGAAAGTAGATTCATCAAGGCTCATTTACATAATTTATTCACTATTTAATTCCATTCCTGTTATTTTTAGTGATTTTTCACATCCACACCACTGCTGCCTGTCAGCATCTGTTTTCAAGGTAAACTTTACCTATTTCGTGGTTTCCATGGACCAACTAGAGTTTTGTCATACATTGGTCCACATATGATCATATTTAGCCATCCAAGGGCTGATCATTGCCCAACACTTCCATTCCAGTCCATAGTCACATCATGAAACCATATATATATACATAAACACAAATGGTCTAATGCCATACTCCACTTCTATGCGCCATTTTCGCATGGCTGTACACACTACATCACAAAAAGTACTCGAAAAACAACAAAGGGTAGTCCTATACATGCCATTTCAAAGCTCAACCAAAATTTGTACCAAAAGGGGGCTTTGATAGTGTGGGAGACTTCAACTTCCAAAAATCTCGAGTCCGATAGCTGACGAGCCAAAATCTATAAAACAGAGAACAAAGAAACGGAGTAAGCAATTTATGCTTAGTAAGTTTTGAGCAAGGGATTCCAGCACAACAAAAGCATAGCATTCATATAGCTAAACGGATAATTTCATATGCACATATTCTCAATATCCTACTTACTTCACATTACCAACCCTTATGTTCATACACAAAAGATCAACTTAGCCAAAGGCCGGTAGCTCGTTTATCAACTGAGCAAATACTTATTTGTAAGGGCTCAACCAATTCAAAGCACATACGAAACATACCTCATTGCTGGAATTTTGCAAGCATATTAACTGAAATTTTTACAGCAAGATTGCTCATTCCCGAATCACGTACCTTCGGAATTTAACCGGATATAGCGACTCACTCGATTGTCTTCGGGACATAGCCCGGTTATAGTGATTCGCACAATTGCCTTCGGGAATTAGCCCGGATTTAGTAACTCGCATAAATGCCTTCGGGACTTAACCCGGTTTTGGTAACTCGCACAAATGCCTTCGGAAATTGACCCGGATTTAGTCACTTAGCACAAAAGCCTTCGGGACTTAGCCCGGATATCATTCGAATAACCAAGCACATATATCAACAAATCATAACACATTCTTATTACATTCTCATTACCAAAGCTCAAACACAAGACACTTATCATATTTACAATTTCGCTCAATAGCCACACACAAAGAGCATGATTTCAATTTGCTTAACACATGATCTAATCAAATCATAATCTAAGTTCCATTACTCAAAACTTACCTCGGATGTTGTCGAATGATTCCGATGGCTATTCGACCACTTTTCCTTCCCTTTATCGGATTTAGCTCCCTTTGCTCTTGAGCTTAATTTAACAAATAAATTGATTTAATCATTTGAGCATCGAAAGAGGAATTCAAGGTACTTAGCCCACATATTTTCATTAGACATTAAAGTCACATATGTACGGAAATCATGAATCAAACTCAACACATTAGTTAGTACTCTCCTTAGCCGAATTTTCCAAGCCAAGAATAGGCATCAATATGCTTGCCTCTAACCGAATGCATGCACACCAATCCCCTCATGTGGCGAATATGCATGTCCATGTTGAGGCCAATTATACACTTAATACCACACATAAACGGCATACATTTTACTAACTAACGCATTCCATATTGTAACTCAATACGCATCAATCATTTACTTCATAACCGAAACATCATCATATGAAAATATATACCTTGAGATAGTATATATGTCATACCAATACATCATGTGCAAACATATATATATATATGCTAGAGCCGAATCTCAAAGTTGATTATAACTAAACATGAACATAAATCCAAAACACAAATCTTACCTACTATGCAATAAGCATAAATTATACTTATGGATGTACCATGGCGAATACATCACAACACCATACCATTTCAATTTTGGTCATGGTTAAACAAAGAACTTAATGTCTCACTCAAAATGCTAAAAAGAAAGTCCAAGAGCCATCAATCCACCATCACATGTATCATTAGCAAGCTTCATATTTAACATGCAATGGCATTAACACAAAATCCACCTTGGCGAATACCACCCCATGACATAGCAAGGATTTGAACCATGGGCTAATAAGAACATCAAGTTAGCAACCAAAAACATGCATGAATCTCATGGCACAACATCAAACATACCTTAATCTTGATACAAGTATGGCCAAACCTCTTCCTAATCCCTTCCAAACCAAACATGAAGCAAGAACTCCTCCTTCTTCCTTAGAATTTTCGCCAAGAGAGAATGAAAGGATGAACAAATTTTTTCTTTTCTTTTCTTCAACTCACGGCAATGGGGGAATCACACACCTTCTTTCCTTTTTTTTTCTTTCTTTATTACCCATACTCATTTCTTTATTTATTCCAACATAAACCACTTACACAACATGTTTCATGACATGTTTTGCCCATAATCCCTTGTCATGGCGGGCCACTAGCTATTAGGGGGAATTTGACATGCAAGTCCTCCCTTTGATTACATGCACTATTAGGTC